>NW_027185777.1:23088729-23092528 GCF_028583685.1 Petaurus breviceps papuanus
ATAGATAGATAGATAGATAGATAGATAGATAGATAGATAGATAGATATGTTATATAGCTATACATACTTACATGTTCTGTATATGGGTGTTCTATGTATCATATATTTTGATAATTTTATTTCTATATGTTTTCAGTTGTAGTCTTACGTATTTTATTTTTGTGCATTGAAAACTATTATTCTGAAAAGGGACCCATAGATTTTGCCAGATTGCCAAAGGGATCCATGATAATATAATGGATGTAAAAATGGATCAAGATGTGGTTCTTCCTATATAGTCTAGGCTTGATTAAATGATGTCAGAGTTCTTTGAACTGTGAGATATTTGATTCTGGGAATTATGTTACCTTTAACAAAAATAAGGAAATCAGTAGATAATTTGAGGGAATGAAATTAGTTCACCCAATTTGATTTTTGGTGATGTGATAGAAAGAACAGGAAGCAATTTCTAGGAAACAGTTGGAAGTTTGGTTCTAGTACTTAAATGAAGCTTTTTGATAGAGGAAAAATCAAGCAATAAAGTTGCTGTGGCTCAGAAATTTTCTAATGACTGTGTCTCCATATTTCATGTGCCCCTTTCCCAGCTTTTCTCTTATTGGTGTCCTGCTCCAGAAATGCCAACCTCACCCCAGACTCCCAAGTGCAACCCTCACCAGATTATAGAGTAACTGGGAAATGTTTAACAAAATAAAAATAAAAATAAACTTAAACATAGATGATGTTGGTTTGTGGTTTTTGGTGTTACCTGCAGGAATTGAATTCAATTTTAATTAGACACCACTGCCGTACCCTATGCTTTCCTGTATTGCTTACTATCAAGAATAATTCCTTAGTGCACCAAATGAATGAAAAGGCATTCATTATGCACACACTCTGTGTAAATTGTTTCATCAGAAAGAGAAGGCAGCTCTGTAACACATTCATCTCCTTAAGAATCTAATATTTTAAAATCATGTTATAACAGAGTAATTCTACTCCAGAGCATCTCATTCCCTAGGAAGAATTTCAGGACCATCAGTTTTTCCTATTTGTTTCTTTTCTTGCATATAGTCCATCAGGGTAAAGAACAATCAAGGTATTTGTTCAGAGACCCTCCCACCACCATCTTTGATCCCTAGAGATGCTGGGAAGTCATTCTTATCTCATAGGATTCTTCTGAGATTTTGGGCTGGGCAAAGTTAACACATTGTGGTCATTCAAAATATTTTTACTGGTTGATTGACTGTCCCATATTCTTAGAAGCACATTCGATGTTTATTTGTTTTTTTCTTTTTTCCAGGATGTTCCCCTCTGAATTGTAGACCTTGTGTGAAAGGTTTGTCTTCTCATGCTCTGACTGCAGGTTTGGGGATTTGGCTGGGGATGGACAGAGTACAATTAGATCCATAATTAATTAATATTAAGTGGCCTTAATAACAGGAAAACTATGTTTGTGTCAACAGTACAAAGAAATGTTCTCTACCTGTGGTCTTGGGTAACACATAACACTATTAACACCTGAAGTGAACTGAAAGTTAATCTTTATTTTATATGTATTCTATGTCTATCCCAGAGCTCAAAGCTACAGTTTATACTGATCTACTATATAATTGTATTATTTTAAAACATTTGAACTTCCTTGCATAGAGCTTAATGATTTAATATAAGATTATAAGGAAGTATAATTGTATTTGGTTCAGTGTGGTAGTGCTATTTTGTTGAATTGTATTTATATGATTTTTAATTAAAATCATTTTTTGCGTTAATTACCTGAAAAACAGATGTTTAACAGCATGGGGCCATAATTAGTGTAGTTTATGTGCATTATATGGTAATCACTAATACTGAAAAGAAGCTACGTGAATGTACTTTAAAGGATGTATGGAATACAGTGAATATAACAATGATGCAATCTGGTTTTGCTACAACTCTATTGAGAAAAACAGTACTTGTTATTTTGAATTATGGTTATTCTGACTGTTTAAACTTGTGATTTCCTGGGGATATTGTGTTTGTGGTTAATTTTATCGTCTATAGGTTTCCAAGGTGTCAGTATCATTCTAGATATAAAAATTTTAGTTTCAGTAGTGCTATTGTGTCTAATATTCTGAGATTTTATGAAGTTAGAATATGATTAATGGGGTATAGTTTTTCTGCTGAAATTAAAGACAATTTAATATTTTCTGTGTGATTCTAATAATAAGAACACATTAACTTTTTAATGTCACATACTTTTTCCTTGGGTTCATGGTATTCTATTGCTTTAATTAAATCTAGAAACTGATAATGAACAGGTTGAGAATGTGTCACTGATTAGCTAACCAACAGATTCTGTATTTCTTCAGTCAAAGGTTGGAATTGGAATATATAAATGTAGTTGTGGGCAGTCTGGCCTCTAGACTTGTGAGAGTAGAGAAGTATCTGTTATACTTTTGATGATCTCTTGTTTTTATTCTGCTTTCTTTGAGTAGAAACACCAACATTTTATGCATGCAAACTTTCCATTTTGCTAAGTTATTATATCAACTAACCTATCTTGTTTTGGGTTTTGGATTGTCTATTGTAGAATTTCCTATAGAATCATAGTATTCTCTGGGATATGAATGAGGGTTTCCTGAGAACATTTAAATACTGGCTATATTTTTCCCCTAAAATATTAGTTTACTCATGGCCCACTACCCCCAAGTTCAGAGCTTACACAGACCAGGTTCAATCTTGGGAGCAGCCCCCAAATCTTATCTCTTTAGTTCATTTCATCTCCACCCAGAGTTACTCGTCAGGAACTAAAATATCGTTTGTTCTTTGTACAAGACATTCCCATCTCCCTGCTCTATGCCTTTGTACTGGCTGGCTCTTCCCACCCCCATGTCTGGAATGTAGGTTTCCCCAAATGTGAATACCAGAGACCTAGCTCCCATATAAGTGCAGAAAGTAACAATTCATATTGGATACAGGGCATCCTTTATTTCATTCCATAGGCAAAATTCAGAAAACTCAAAGGACTTCAATATGCCAGAATCAACTGGTAGAATTCTTTTCTTTGCTGAGTCCCACGTTCTGCCCAAGAACCTGCCCATACAGTCCTCCAGACTGAGAGTACCAACTTGTAGTTTGGATGCCCCTCAGAAGGGAAGTGAACTTAGAATTGCAAGTCACCTCTTTTCCCCATCTGGGGAAATGTACTCTGCCACTGGCCTTGCTATCCCTTCTTGGGTGGTATGGCTGAGAGCATGTCCAACAGCAACATCTTCTCCAAGTCTCCCTAAGAAGCCACAAAAATGAGCCTGTATTGAGGACACAGCTTCACAGCCTTTTTTTTTCCTAGAACACAATCCACTCTTAGATCTCCTAGATTTCTCCAGCCCATTTTCAGCTCTTTCAGAATCTTCCAAAGGGCCACTTTTTACCTTAAGATTTCCCACTACAAAGAAGATGGTCCAGAGTATGGAGGTAGAACCCAAACTAGTCAAATCAACTTCAGAAATGTCCTCGATCACCTCACCTAAGTACCAGTCAGTACATCCACAACCCTCCATTAGATAGATGCAATCAAAATTCTAGTCTTACTTCCCCTTGACTCCATCAAAATTCATCGTGTTCCCTTGGCCAGATTTATGCGATTAAATAATAAAATTGGATACCTACCAAAACTACATATCATGTGAGGTAATTTATTATCGAGAAATTGGCTCCCCACACCTGCAGAGCTCTAAGAGATGTTTGGTCTGTTTGTTAATATGTCTGCGGGAGGAAGGGTGGAGAGAGACGGAGAGAGACAGAGAGAGACAGAGAGAGAGAGACACAGAGAGAGAGACAGAGA
>NW_027185777.1:23092628-23131128 GCF_028583685.1 Petaurus breviceps papuanus
AGAGAGAGAGAGAGAATGAAAACTTCTAGAATTCTTAGGAATCTAGGATGGTTCCATATTTGGAAACAGTTTTTGCCAAAGAATCAGCCCCAAATAACCACAGAAATAGCTAAGAATCATAGACCTAAAACAGCTCCCAACTGTTTATGAGCATTTGAGATTTTAGCCTGACCAACTGAAATGATTGACTTGCTATCTAGAAGGAAGCCAGCTATTTCTTTAGAACACTGAGGTGTGGAAACAAAAGAAATGAAAAAGAAAATCATGAAAAGAAAAATAGCAAAATTAGAAGTCATGATCAACAGACACTTAATAGAGAAGAAAAGAACTAGTGGTAACAAGATAGAAGAGAAGGATCACAGGGGAGAGCAGATACCTCCCTGGTCCATGCAGAAGCACAGATCAACCCAACTTTGCAGGGAGAAAGACTGACTCCTCAGGAGCCTCCAAGGACACCAGTCCACTAGTCTGGCCGAGTGTTTGAAGGAAACCCCAGAAAGGGTGCTGGGAATAATGGGCAAAGGGTTAGGAGAAGGAGCTTGGGTTAGGTGCTAATGGGGAACCTTGGAAGAAGTGCAGTAAAAGGAAAGAAAAAAAAATGTCTTGTCTCTTCACAGACTTTGCACATCCTTTTCAGGGAGTCATCCATTCTTTGACCAGCCTGAATTCATAGCAGCTGCCATGTTTTGGGTTTGGCATTTCTCCCTCCTCTGCCCTACAAAACTTACTAATCCAGTTGCTACTCCCATTCCCGTCCCTATCTGACTCTGTCATCTGTGCTGACCCTCTAGCCTTTTTACCTGAGTCCATATCTTCTCTGTTAATCAGTCTTTTTCAAAGGCCTACCATCCAAGACATCCTCTTAACTCATACTACTACTATATGTTTTTCTTCAGCATTCTATCAATTCCTACCACTGAATAGCAAATTTGACAGTTCCAAATATGCTGAAGAAGGAAATAGTTGGGGAACCCTGAGTTTGATTTGGTGTACACTAAAGCAATATTTTACTAAAAATATTCACTTGTCAGAAAGAGTAAATGCAGCTACTAAAGATGATATCCTTGTAGTTCTATTATGTCTCACTGTGATCTAAGGATAGATCAGTTTTAAAACTTGACAGATTTTTCCCACCAGATTGTATCTCAAAAGTAACTCTTCAATGTCTCCTTTACCTCCCACCTGTCCCTAATAAAGCACTCACATTTAATTAGGAAATGAAAATAATATCCATTGGTGGAAGCAAGAATTGATGTTTAGTTAGAGCAAGGGAGAAAATGGCCAGGAAGTCCCTTACTCTTAGAACAAGCTTTACTGCATTTTTTTTTTAAAGCAATAGGGGTTAAGTAACTTGCTCAAGGTTACACGGCCAGTTATTTCTGGGTGTGGTGCTGAGTATCTGAGCCCAGATTTGATCCAGGTCATCCCAACACTGGAGCCGGTGCTCTTACTCGCTGAGCCACCTGGCTGCCCCTAAGCTTTACTGCATTTTTAATGAGGTCCACCACAAGAGAGCATTTAAAGTATGAGATCCCTTATATAAAGACTATTGCTGCATAATTGCCCTTGTATTTGAAATTGACGCTGTCACTTGTGTTTCTACCTTTTGTTTGACTCAAAACCCAATGTGACCTGAAATCCTTTCTACACTGATCCTATATGTAGCTTGTTATCAAATGCCAGTATTAGAATGCTATAAATAGGAAGGCTTACAGAAGAAATGTGGAGGGCCTAGGAAAGCTTTTTCAAGTGAGATTGACTAGAAAAGAGGTTTATAAAAAACATATCCCTTCACAAATTGAATAGACAACATTTTTGGCAGCTTCCCTCTTCATCCTCATTCTCCCCTCCCCCCCAAAAAAAACACTTTTCTATTTTTTCCAAGGCTGGTGCATACACACACACATACCCACACACCCACACACACACAAATACAAGATATGGTTGTCCTTTGAGGTTTCAATGAATCAACAAGTATTATCTGTCTTAGACCATGTTTAATATTGTTTGGGAATATAAACATGAAATGTGGCTTTTGCTCTTCAAAATTTTATACCTTAAGAAATTAAGCTTAATTTATAGAACTTCTTGTAAAATCAGAGGAGAAAAAGTCAAGAACTTTAAGATATATTACTTTAAAGTCAACCACCCAGTTTCCAACCCATTTAATTCCCTTATATGTAATTTCCATTTTTATTCTTTTTAAAAATGTAGACAAATATACTTTTTCTTATTTGTTTAAGACTTTGTAATTTTCCATTTTTAGCTAAACATTTTTATTGATTCCTTTTCTTTTTATATCATAGCAATTTCCAGATACAGCCCCATCTACTCATTGAACCCTCCCTGGTAATAAAAAGTTAAACATTGTCACCTCGCAAGTGACTTCCTCTGATCACATGCTTTAGTTTTTCCTACCTTTGCTTAAAGGGAGGTACATTTTTCTTATCAGGACCAACTTTAATCATTGCAGTTACTCAGAATTTGAAGTTGTTTTAGTGTTCTATTCATTTATATTAATACAGTCACTATGTATGTTCTCTTGGTTCCATAAGCTTCTCTGCATTAGTACCTACCAGGTTTGCCATGTGTTTCTGAATTCCTTATATTCATTTTTAAGGTAAAGTAACCATCATATGGATTGTATTCATATACCTTCACTTGTTCAGCCATTCCCCAATCAGTAGGTACCTACTTTGTTTCCAGTTTTTTATCACCACAAAAGCGTTGTTAGGAATATTTTAGTAATGGTAATATTTTGGCGGCCTTTTCTGTCATTAGCATCCTAAGGATATATGCCCAGTAGTGGACAACCCCTGGGCTCTGAACATTTTAGTGACTTTTTTCTGACATAATTGCAAATTGTTTTCCAGAATAGCTAGACCAATTCACATCTCTCTCAACTATGTATTGGTTTGTTCATTTTCCCATGGTTCCCCCAACATAGAATGTTTCTATTTGTTATCAACTCTGCCATTTTGCTGGTTATGTGTGAAGGCCTCAGAGTTTTAATTTGCATTTCTCTTGTTAATGATATGAAGAAATACAGTTGTTAGTTTACAATTAATTTGAAAATTGTTAGTTAAAAAAATGAAACTAGAAATTAAGCTTAATTACAGTAGTCAAATAGCTACAGAGAAGAGTTGACAAAATACATCTTCCTCTCTTCAATGCAGAGGTGGGGGATATGGCATAATTGCATTGTCAGACATGGTTGATATTTTGGTTGTTTGCTGAACTCCTTATTCTTTAAAATTTTTGTTTAAAGGAATGAATTGCTATTCCGGAGGGAAGTATTGTGTTCAGAAATGAATTACTATAAAAATTCTTTTTTTTTTTTTGCTTTTTGGAGGAGGGGCAGGGCAATTGGGGTTAAGTGATTTGCCCAAGGTCACACAGCTAGTAAGTGTTAAGTGTCTGAGACCACATTTGAACTCTGGTCCTCCAGATTTCAGGGCCAGTGTTATATTCACTGCACTACCTAGCTGCCCCCCAAAATACAGTATTTTTAAAGGGAAAAACTTTAAGTTGGAGAATATTTTTATTAATAAAGTATGTATTGGGGAATGACTCCGGATCATTTACTTGTGCAGATTCCCTTAAAATGGTGTCCTGAAAAGTTATGGTGCAGCTAAAGATTTACAAAAGAGATAATTTTTAAGTTTCTTACATTTTTAAAAATTTTGAATATTGAAATTTTAATGTTATCGAGATAGGGTATATTGTCATTATCTGGGTTCTGCATAACAGTTTCTATATGACCCTTCCTCAGGCCATCAGATCTGTAGAGGAGATCCTCTTGCTTGGCCACCTCAGTCACCTGCTCTATCTCCCATTAAGCTTTTTCTTGTGGAATCTTGATGTTATGGAAGCATCAAAGCCTTATTCTTTGGATGATCCTAAGGCTAAAATTATAAATGCAATTCTTTCAGTCACTGAGAGGCAGCTGATGAAAGTTTTTACACAGTTCAAAAATCAACTAGAGAACCAGTGGTTATGTTGAATGAATTTTAATTTTAAAAAAGCAATATTTTGCAAGTTTAAGTAATTAACCATTAATATATTGTTTGTAGAATTTATACTTTGGGGGAAAGCTAGGTGGTGCAGTAAATAGAGCACTGGCCCTGGAGTCAGGAAGACCTGAGTTCAATTCCAGCCTCAGACACTTGACACTAGCTGTGTGACCCTGAGCAAGTCTCATGACCCCAATTGCCTTGCCAAAAAAAAAAAAAGGAATTTATACTTTTCATGTTATTAAAGCTTAACATTACACTAAGACTTGTGGGATACCCTGTAAATGTCATATAGCAATTTTTACCAGATGTATTTGATACAAAGATATGCTTCCCAGTTGATAGTTTCTCATATTAACATTGTTACATTTATTTTATTCTTTAAAAACATTTTAATTAATATGCCATATAAAGGTAATTAATATCTTGTTTGGTTAATAATTCTTTCGCTAGCATTAATAGTTAAAGGTATCACTTTCCACTCTCAATTTTTAAAAATTATGTGACATTTTATATTTGGCTTTTAGCTATTCAGAACTTATCATGACATGATAAGTTAATAAGCAACATATACCATGGCATGTAATTTTAGTTTCAAAAGCAATGTGGGTGAATAATTTACAATGTATTAGTAAAATAATATAATAATGAGATGCTGATCTAAACCCATTTTCTGCCAAACATCTTTAGAATTTTCTCAACAGCTCTTGTCAAATAGGGAATCCTCACAATAGTTTATATTCTTGGATTAGTTCCATTGATTCTTGCTCTGGTTTTCCATCTAAAGGAGCATTTGTATCTTAATGTGTCTAAATTTAACTTATTCTAATAAGTTAATTTTAATTTAATTTGTATCTAAATTTAATCTGCTCTTCCATATCTTTCTCTACTAAACCCCTCCTTATATAGGGGCTTAAAGGTGCTACTGTGTCTATTTTGTATGGAACAAAAAGGTTTTTCACCCACTAAGAGTAGGCTTATGAGGCTATAGAAAAGGAACCATTTGTCACACAAAATGAAGCCCAATATTTTCTTTTCATGGTAAACATTTAGATGGGTCTGTTTCCTAATGCTAAATTAGATAATATATGTAAAATATTTTGCAAACCTGAAAATGCTATATAAATGTAGGTTATTATTATTTTCCATTCTTCTACATTTGTCTCATTCTGATGTCAGTTTTCCTCACCCAGGGCCACAATTCTAGAATCTGTTATTTTATACTATTTGTAAAGCCATGTATGATAATGGAGGAAATTGGAGAATAATAGTCAAAGTCATTTTCCTCAAGGAATTTTTTACTGTAATTAGTGGTAGAAAATAAAAACAAAGGGCAAAATTTAAGAATAAGTCAGTCAGTCAGTGAATATTTATTAAATGCTAACTATGTACCAGGCCCTCTGTTAAGCACTGGGGATACAAACACAAATAAAAACAAGGATAGTCCCTGACCTCAAGGAGCTTACAATTTAATGGAGGAATACAATATACAAAAGTAAGCTGGGGGCAGAAGGGGAGGATATGTCCTAAGCAGAAGGGCATGATGGATTAGTTCGAAGTCCAAGTATAAAAGCAGTGTAGCTGGTAGAAAATGGGGAGAAGCCTGTCCTAAATACCTCCTTAAAAAAAGATCCTGGAGCCCATGGTCCTGCCTTCAGTCAGAGGCTTCAATCAGAGGGTCAGAGAGAGGGTACTGAAATTTGAGTACCAGGTAAATTCAACTTTAAAAGCAATGCACAGATTATTGCAAATTAAAATGGTATAAATTGTACATAAGGAATTTAAGAAGAATTCAAGAATATATAAACAGAGTAGGACAGTATTTGGGCCCATTTTAAATCTGATTAATATGTCCATCATTAATTTTATGCCACTATGGAAAAAGAAAATCCATAGATAATGACTTTATAGCTTGTGGACATTGTTTCACTCACAATAGCACATAGTAAGTACTTAATAAATACATCCTTACTTAACTTTTTCTTGTTTATGTTTAACTTAATTTTTGGAAATTCTTATACTTAATTTGGCATCTTCTTTTTCTGCTTTCCAACTGTATTTATCATTTACTGTTGCCCAGAAACTTAATTTTAATATTCCGTTAATCCATATTGCTTTTTTAAATTAAAATTATACACCATGATATATATTGCTTGTTAACTGAAGAATATTTGTAACTCATTTTTTAAATAGGATTTTCAAAAAAATGAACTTGTAATTTGTAAAAATTTTTGCTGGACATTTTTAAATATTAAGATGATAAAATTTATTTTGTAAAAAATACTTATGCTTTGTAAGACAAAGGAGGGTGTTTATAGAGAACTATTATAAATATCTACCACTTATAGCTTATTTTTAGTGTTGTTTCTTATTTTGTTGCTTATAACTTAGGCTTTATGCTTTAGACTGCAAACCTCCTAAAACACCAGGATTATGCCTGAGCTGTTTCCCAGTTTGCTCAACAAGGCTGTGCTCCTCTTGGACTAAATTTTTTTTAAGCTGATGTGATTGGTATCGGGAGCTCCCCCTGAGGTGCTCTCTCCTCCAGTGAATAGCAGTGATTGCTCCACAACTTCAGATCTTAGAGCTTGGCCTGGGATGATAAGACTTTGCCCTAGTGCAACACCACAGGGATCCCCAGGAGGCAGGCTCCCTATCCACTACACCACTATCAATGGCTCGTCCACCTTTGCTGTCCTGATTCATCCAACTCTCCCCTTTGGCTCCAAGAAGCCAAAAAGCGGCCACACCCCCGTAAAACAGGTTGACAGTAACCAACCAGTGCTAGCTGTTGGTGAGTTAGGAAAATGACTTCCCCAAGCATGTAAAGACTCACCAGTGGAACAGGCAGATGAGAACAATTTGTTCCAGCAGCCACAAAGGCAGCTAAAGCAGGTGCTGTGGAGGCTTTGAGCCTGATCAGACATGGAAGATGCCAAGGGCATCTCCTGCATCCCAGGCCTTCGCCAGGCATCCTGACTTTTGTCTTGCCACTGGACTTGGATGATTCTGAAAGAGAGGGTGAGGGTGATGCCTCTTTTAAATCCAATTCACTTGCAGGTCAAGACATCACCCTGTGATATTGTTTGTCCTCTTTGGAAACAAAGGGAAAAAAAAACAACCAAAGGCTAAATACTGTTGATTAAATGGTAATCTAAAATCTATACAAAATTATCCAAGTAACTCAAGTCAAACACCTGCTTTTCTCTACCACAGATAGATTAAACTACCACTTTAGCAATCCCTGTATATAGTATTTGAGGGTCATGAAAGGAGACAGCTCCCCCAGCTAGAAAGTGAGTGTTTCTGGAGACAGTTTCTTAGAAGTGAGTTAAAGGCTCTCTGCAAAATGTATCTGACCCTGAATTTGCCAGTTCTGTACTTTGATACTGAAAATTCTTTTTCATTGTATCTCATAGAAAGAACAGTATTATTGTTTGAAAATCTGTAAAAAAAAAAAAACATTAATCCAGTGAATTAATTTAATTTAATTAATTTACTTTAAATTCGGTAAAGAATTCCAGTTTGGCATTTGTCTTGAGATCTGTGTGATCTTGCAAAAGTCAAAGAAAATAGGGATGTCAGTGTCAATGTTACTAACAAGGTTGTTGTAAGGGGCAGGTAATAAAAATTATAAAGCACTTTATGTCTTACAAATACTCATAAGTTAAAATATTTAGCATTTCTATTCTTTGGCATCTGCAAGTGGACAGTATTCTGAGTGCATCACTGTGACACCTAATGGACAAATCAATTACAGATTGTCAGCTAGCTCTCTAAAACCTAAAAAGGCAAATTCTCAGTACACAAAATTCACACTTTCCAAACAGGCCCATATTTAAATAATATGTGCAGGAATCTATATACGCCCTGTGCATATAATCATTGAACATTCATAAGCTTCTATTTTAACATTAGTTTTCAAAGCATATGCCAGTAACAAGATTGATGTGATTGATGTCAGACTAGTATTTTATAACTTAGAACATAATAAAAATTAGGAAACTTTTAAACTCTTCTTTTATTAAAGTTGACATAGGCAAAAAATTGTCTGGGAGTGAGGATTAAATGCTGTGCATTGTTAACAGGTAGATGAATCCAAGGTACGACAACTTACTAAAATATAACGATTTATTATGTACCAGATTCTCATCCTTTTTTGGCATAGGTTCTAGAGCAGAGGTGGGGAACCTGCAGCCTCGAGGTCAAAAGTGACCCTCTAGGTCGTCAAGCGCAGCCCTTTGACTCCAAACTTCACAGAACAAATCCCCTTAATAAAAGGATTTGTCCCCTAAAACTTGGACTTAGTCAAAGGGCAGCACCCAAGGACCTTGGAGGCCACATGTGGCCTCAAGGCTGCAGGTTCTCCACCCCTCTTCTGGAGGTTCTCCAGCATTTGAACCTAGAGGGACAGAGAGAACTACTCCCCCACTCCTGTGTGTTCCAGCTTTTGTATTTCAGTTTCTCTCCTCTTACCTTTCTCCCCTTCCTCTTCCAATGCCTGCCTCTGGAAATGTCTGTGTCTCTTCTGTCTGTGCAGTATAAGGTGTTACCAATGTTCTTCTGGTCTTGGACCCTAAATCCCACCTCCCACACTTGCTATGTGCCTGAGCAAGTTACTTAATATGTTTGTTAGTTTCTTCAACATAAAATAGGCATAATAAAAGCATCTACCGCAAAGGATTGTTGTAAAGATCAAATGAGATGCTTGAAGATGTGTATTTCTGAATTCAGTTTTCTAAATTGTTTTTAACCTAGATATTTTGATAGGTCATCAGTGATATAAATAAGAAGTCAGTTTAATTTTATCAGTTTAATTGGATTGTCCGGATTTACTGACTAGTCGCTGGTTTGTTCACATGATTGTTTAGCAGTGTCACTAAAGACTGTAAACAGAGCAATATCCTGAGTGTAGAAGAATGGGTGCTTCCCTCCCCATTTTGCATGGAACAGCATGAATGCTTATTCTGTTATGTCCTACTGAAGTGGCAAAATGACTATAGGAAAGAAAAAGTGTGAGAGAATGCCCTCCCCTATCACTCAAAAGAGAAAAAAAAAGGTTATGTAGATTATTCAAGATGATGCAACCAACCTTATTTTAAAATGTGTATTTATCAGATCACAATACATAAGCAACCATTTCCTTGTGCCTTTTTGTACACGTTTTCACCTTCCTTTTCCTTTCTTACACAGTACTGATTTTGTTATATTTCAGTGGGTGTTTTAGGAATTTAGTTGAACTACTTTGGCCAATAGTAGAGGGCAGTTAGAAGGAATTGCTGCTGCCTGTTAATGATCAGAGCAGAAGGCGGCTGAAATCTCTTTTCCCTTTCACCCCCTTCCTCCTTCCTTCATCCTTGTTCTTAGCAAGTGATAAATGCTCTGCCAAAAGTGGGGGGGTATGTCACTCTTCACAGTAAACATGGGGACATTCAGCAATTTATTCATTTAATTTGCATGCTATAGGGATGCTGGGACAACATTGTACTATGCTGTGTTGTATATTATATGTCATTTACTGTGAAGAATTTAATTGTAACCCGATTGGTACCTCACTGTTACTAGTGATTTCTTGAACAGGAGCCTGAAATCCTATATCCATAGTCTCTGTGTAAAAAGTCAGTACATTTAAAAATCACAGGAATTAAAACCCTTTTGAAGACTCTTAATTGGCTTTCATTTTTATTTTAATATAGCAGATTGACCCATAAATTGAAAGACATACCTTAATACATTTTAGTTGTTTGTGAAATTGGACCAAATTAGTCAACTACTTAAAAAGGTATTGTGGAACAAACCAGGCAATCATGAAATTTACTTATATTCACTCTGCACTCTGTAAACCTGACATCAGTTGTAACTAATTGTTTAAACACCTACTGGCTGGGATTCTTTTCATCAAAATGGTTTATCACCCAGCACATAGTAGGTGATTAATGAACTATTTAAAATTCATTTTCAATGCTGATTGGTCCATTTATAAAATAGATCTTGTTTAGATTAACTATAAATGATTGGAAGATCCTTAAATACTTTTGATGTAATAAATTTGATGTTTTCATAGTTGTGTTCCTTGTTGAGGGATCTAACTCCTGCTTTGTTTTTTCTTTTTAGTATTGTTTTGCTAAACCATACTAAATTATCCTTGAAAAAGAGGCAGTCTGGTGTAGTGAATAGCCTTATAGTGACTAGCCTTATAGTCAGGCAGGCCTGCTGAGTTCAAACTCTACCTCCTAATGTATCTGATCTTTATGAACATAGAATGTCGTTTAGCCTCTCGGTGCTCTAGGCACATCTCTAGAAGTTACATATTGTGGCATGCCTACAACAGTGAAGGGAGGTTTCCTATATGTGCAAGTTCCCTCTACATGTACAATCACAGATCCAGGCCAAAAATAAATTTCAAAAATAGTCTTATAAACAAGCATAGTGCAAGTAGATTATCCAATCTACCAATTATCTAAATATAATATAGAATAAAATATTATAAAAATATTATGATACTCAACCTCAGGTACTTAATTAAAGATTTCCATTTGCTGGTTTGTTTAAATTGCAATTTCTACTGGCAGATTTTGATTATTATTCATTCTTTTGTTTCAGTTACAAATTATAATAATGTGGTAGAAACAAATTCGGATTCAGATGATGAAGACAAACTACATATTGTGGAAGAAGAAAGTGTTACTGATGCAGGGGATTGTGATGCTAGTGTGCCAGAAGATGATTTGCCAACAGACCAGACAGTGTTACCAGAAAGCCATGAACAGGAAGGAAGTGCCAGCAGTTGCTGGGAAGATGATGGTATGTTTATTCATTTAATTTGCATGCTATAGGGATGTTGAGTCTTGATTTTTTGTAATTGAAATTGTATGAATGAAAAGTTTAAAATGACCAGCAAAAAATTTTTAACAACTAATAAGCAGAAAGATTATTATCTTACCTATCATATTACTCTAAGATACTTGCAGATCATTAGTGGTAAGTGCTATTTTTCACTTTCTGAAAACTGAATAAGAATTGGAGTCAAGAAGTTATATCAGCCATTTGTCATAGTAATTACAATATGTTGGTTGTTAGCAACCTTTTTCTCTTAAGAAATTCAAGATCACAGACTCTTACAATTGGAAGGGACTTAAAAGGCTATATAGTCTGCTCTATTCTTGACCAAGAGTCACTTCTTTAGTATCTCTAATAAATGGGCATGAAGCTTTCATTTGAAGATAGCTAGTGAAGGGAAATCTTCTCTTTCCTGAGACAACCCATTCCACTTTCAATAGCCCTAATTGTCGAGAAGCCTACATTTATCTCAAAGCATTTCATATGAGCTGGTGTGCTATTTTGAAACAATTTAGACCTAAGTCTCGTTTCACACAAGACGCTATACAAAATATGTATAAAGTATACCCAGTTTATAGTAATCACATTTCTCAATGTATCAAACCATCCATTATACCAAAGTCTAACATGTAGAAATTGATCATCCAGGGAAATATTATTTTCATTATAAAAATTTCTCTTTGCAAGAGAATTCATCTTGTTATTCTTTTAGATATTAAGCTATCCTAGTACACTTAAAATGAAATTCATTTTCTAAAACTTTTTACATAGTTTTCATGAAGAAATATTATATATCATGAAGTGTACTTGCCTTTAGAATCCAGAATATGTTTAAATGATTTTTTTTGCATTTTCATACACTCTAAAATTTTAATGAAACATTACACACTAGTGGCAAATAGAAGAAGCACCAGGAATCAAAAGACCTGGGTTTTCGTGCCTGCTTTCAAAAAAAGATGACTCTGTAACTTCAAGGAAACTGTTTTAACTTCTATGGGACTTGATTTCCTTGTAAGTAGACTTGAGAGACTTGACCTGAATGATCTCCAAAGCTTTCTTCTGTTCTACAGTTTGTGATGCCTTCATCATTAATTGAAGTGAATGAGGTGGCCTTTTGTGCCAGGACTTGAACAGAAACAGGCTGAAGAGGAATCAGGATCTGGAATGTAGCCAGGAGAGAGATAGACATGTATATATCATAAATGAAATGATCTGCTAGTCGAATCCTGGGTAGGTCAGTGGGCAGGATGCTGGCCGTGGTGCTGAATCAGCTGAGCCCATGACTGTTTTGATAGCTGAGTTCTTAGGGAGGGTACATTTTTCAGCACATCTTGATAACAACTAAAACCAGAATCTCCTATAAAGCTCAGCAAGGGAACCTGGATAGTTATCATATGTGGTAGCACCCAACACCATCATCTCAGCATGCAGAGGGATTTCTTCCTGAATAGGAACACTGAGAACTGAAATAAGTATGCCTTTTCCAGACCTGGCCAAATCCTTGTGTTACACTTCTGGTCTTTCTAGGTCTCTAAGGGGAACAATGCTGGAGGGAAGCAGGACGTAGTCATTGATTAGTGCTTAGCTTGGCTCTCAGACCAGTCTTTTCTTATATGTTCCTATTTAGTTACAATACTCTGATTTTCTATCTTTATCAGTTAATAGAGGGAATTAGAAGGAGACACATCAGTCACCAGTAGCAAATAAAAGTTGAAGTAGAGGAGGTCATCCACGAACACCAGAGGTATCCAAGTTACAGATCCCAAGTGGCAGAACCAGTGCTCCTTTTGAGCCAAGACCTTCTAGAGCCAGAGGGTCCTGATATGCTTCCTGCCAGAAATGGTGTTTGAATGTGGGTTAGCACTGGGGAATAAAAAGCAAATCTTTTCAGAGCCACAGTTAGTCAGTGAAAAAAATAAACCAATAGGCCTTTGACTCAGGCTGTTTTCAGTTTCTTAAAAGGACAAATAAAGGTGACTGTTGAGAATATCTTGAAAAAATTCTAAGTTATGAATGTCACGGTTCTAGATTGTACATCTAATTCAAAAACTGTATTAACAGAGTCACTGAGCATTCATTAAGTACCTACTATTTACCAGTCACTTTGCTAGGTGTTAGAGGTTCAGAAAAGAATAGAACAATCTCTACTTTCAAAGACCTTCTGTTTTTTGGATTTTATATTTTTGTTACTATTTAATAGATCAAAATATGGGGAATGGATAATAATTGAATACTCTCTAAGGGACAATTCAACATCCAGGCACATATAATTGAAATTCATGATTGAACCAAAGGTCCACTTGGGGTATCCTCAGGGCTGTAGTTCTGTACCTAATGAGACTACTGAGAATTTCTGTGGCTTCAAAATGAAAGGAGTATCTCTCCCAGCCCTAGAGGGCTTCCTTCTGCCTGGCTCAGTGCCAGAGATTCTAGGAAGATTGAGAAATCTTCTGAATTTAGTCAGGCCTCCAGAGTTCAAGGCATATAGAGGATGACTTCAAAGAGGACAGCGATCTTGTCTGTAGCTGTCTTGTCCTGAAGCTTGGGGTCACTGCCATAAGCCTCTCCTGTGCATGGCACTCTATTTCAATGGATATGTCACCTCGATGACACTTAGACTCCCTCTTGCAGCACAGATTGCCACCTCTTTACTCCTCCTGTGTGAGCCTGGTCCATGTCCTCCCATCACACAGCATATTTGGAGGCCTTCCTTCAAGATTTTTTTAATTCCATAGGTAGCAGTGCATGGAAGGGAGGGAGGGAATAAACATTTATTAAGTGCCTACTGTGTGTCAAGCACTGTGCTGAGCACTTTACACATATCACCTCATTTGATCCTCACAACAGCCCTCAGAGATAGGGGCCAGCATTATCCCCATTTTACAATTGAGGAAATAGACAAACAGAGTTTTAGTGACTTGCCCAAGGTTACGCAGCTAATAAGTATCTGAGGTAGAATTTGAACTCAGGTCTTCCTGACTTCAGGCCCAGTATGCCATCCAGTGAGCCACCTCAGTGCCTTCATAGTACAGTACTCAAGCTCTTCATCTGTTATCTTCTTGTTCCCACTGTATGACCAGCCTATCACTTTTTTCAAATCATACATTTTCTGGATAATACATTTTGTCACTTCTTGCATATGAGTAGTTATTCATACTATATAAGCCTACTTACCCTATCATGAATACCCCCACTGTCCTTTTGGTGATCTGCAGATTTCAAATCCTTAGAGGTTGTAGTGTTACATGATTTATTAACATTTTAGCATTTACAGAAGAATATTGTTGTTAAAAATGAATTTTTGTGCCAGAAAGCCATTTAGGGCTTTTGAAAATGCCTTACAGATTCCCCACTACAGTGCAGCCTGCTCTAATCCTCCTAGTCAGTTCTGGACCCATATCATTATCCATCCACTGTTCCTTTCCAAGGGCATATTACTAACAGACTCAGTCAACTGCCCATTTAACTGCATGTCATTGTTTTAACCTAGATACCATGGACTCACAGTGATAGATTTCAAGAGGTCTGTAAAACTGGATAGAAAATATACATTTCCATTTCAATATAATTGTTTTCGTTTATAATCCTATGTGTGTCATTTTATGCATTTAAAAACATTCTGCGTAGGGTTCATAGGCTTCACCAGACTGCCAAATGACTTTACAACATAAAAAAGTTAAGAAATTCTTTGTACATTTGTTTTCCTACTGTGTGGATTGTTAGGCATATCTTTTCTGAGCAGTGTTGGAATTTGTTGATAAGGTCAGCATTCTGGGGCTTGATTTGATTCAAGCCCAATATCTTCTGTAATCAGGAGCATCTGAAAGACCTCGTCATCTATAATGAACCTTTACTTTGGCTGTACTTGGCACAGAATGTTCACTGTGAGAATGACAAATGCCTCTACCTCCCTGGCTCATCTTTCTTTTGATAATGATGACATCATTGAACAAAGCTACCTCAGTTTAGGCATCAGGGAATCTTGGATGATCTAAATATTTTTGTAGGAAACAACTATTTGAAGAAGAGTTCCTGAAGATTGATTGTGCCCTGCTGAGTCAAGTGCTTTTTAAGATTTCATTAGACAATAAATGCAGCAGATGACAGCAACTTTTAGTCAGTTTTGTGATTGTAAAGATGTGGTCTGCTTAAGAGAATCACTTGTGAAAGCCTGCCTCTTCCCCTTTCATGTGGACAGATGTTTCTCATACAGATTTTGTAGACATAAGAATTAGATGTGTAGTGGGTTACTAGCTATTAATTGATGTCTGCTTAGTTGCCTTTTTTGGTCATGGCGCTGTCCAAAATGTTTTTCCTCATGTTTAATAAATATTTTAAAACTCATTCCCCTCCCTAGTGCTTTTCAGATAGTCACTCCTAGCATGACTTTCTTTGTGCACTTCAGTGGTCTTTGTCTCCTTTAGCGCCATTTCTACTCCTTCATTGTATACTGAAGTATCAAGAGTCCAGTGATAAGAATGGCCTGCTACATGAATGCTAAAACATCTGCTTCATTTGGGGCTCTTATCCCTCCCTTTTCATCTATAGAGACACTTGAGATGATCTGGATTAGTTCAATCTTGTACTCTGGGTTTGCAGACTAGATTTCTGCTCTACCACTCTTTACTTCTTTTTGAAACAATACTGTTCATATTATTACCACCTTCATAACATTTTTATTGATCTCTTGGTTTTTCTATTACATTTATTTCCAAACATATCCTTCCCCACTCAATATCCATTGAGCTTTCTGTTATGACAACTTTTTTATAACAGTTGAACAGAACCATCAGTATACTTTAACTATATGTGACAGTGTCTGCAGCATGCCACACCTGCTGTCTTCTGCCTCTAACAAATATAGGGAGGTATTTTCTCCTCTTTTTCCTAGGGCTATGTTTGATCCTTATAATTACATTGCATTCAGTTTTGGTTGTTAGTTTTCTTTCTTTACCTATTCATTTATTTGTTTGTTTAGGTTTACATTGCTGTCATCATGTACATTGTTTTCCTGGTTCTACTTACTTCAGTTGCATCAGTTCATATAAATTCTTCCTTGTTTATTTGAATTTCTCATATTCATTTCTTAGGACACATCAAGATTCAGTTGTATTCTCCATAATATTTTGCAAATAAAATCATAGTCAGTTTATGGTATCTTTAGCCAAATACCATATCTCTCCATAGGACAAGAAGAGTGTTTGCTGACTGAAATGTTTCTGGGCTTTTTTGACTTTCTTATTGCAATGATAACTTTATATTGATTCATTTTCCATGGGAAATCATTAAAGTCTCTGTTAATGTCATTTCCCATATCTCAGTTTTAGTAGCATGTTTGAATATGCCTGATTTTTTATATAATAAATGTATACAGCTTCTCAGATTTAACTTTCCTTGTTTTAATTTTCATTTTTGTTCTAATTGGTCAGTGGTCTAGGTAAATGACAATTCATTCAGAAATTTTCCCACATCCATAGCTAACTATTTTCTGTCTAATATATACTAAATTTCATTGCTTGGTATGATTATTGCTGCTTGCCATACCTAATGCCTTCTAACATTGTTTTCCTTTTTTAAAAAAAAATTATTTATTTTTAGTTTTCAATATTCATTTCCATGAGATTGTGACTTACATTTTTTTCTCCCTGTCTTTCCCCTACCCCCCACCCCAAAATAGCAAGCCTACAGAATACCCCTTCCCCCAATCTGTTCTCTCTTATAAATCCTCCTCCATCACCCCCTAGTTTTCTGGTAGGGCAAGATGGATTTCTATACCCCAGCGCCTATATCTCTTATTTCCCAGTTGCATGTAAAAAAACAATTTTTTAAACATTTGTTTTTAAAACTTTGATTTCCAGATTCTTTCCCTTCTTCCCTCCTCACCCACCCCCACTGGGAAGATAAGCAATTCAATATAGGTTGTACATGTGTAGTTACCCAAATCATTTCCATAGTAGTTATATTGTGAAAGACTAACTATATTTCCCTTCATCCTATCCCACCCCCCACTTATTCTGTTTTCTCCTTTGACCCTATCCGTTTTCAAAAATGTTTGCTTCTAACTACCCTCTCCCCCAATATGCCCTCCCTTCTATCATCCTCCCTCTTATCCTCCACCCCCCTATTTTCCTATAGGGCAAGATACCCAATTGAGTATGTATGTTATTCCCTCCTTAAGCCAAATTCAGTGAGAATCAGGTTGTCCCATTCCCTTTCACCTTTCTGCTCTTCCCCTCCATTGTAACAGTTTTCTCTTGTCTCTTTTATATGAGATAACTTACCCTAATCTATCTCTCCCTTTCTCCTCCCAATAAATTCCTCTCTCACCTCTTAATTTTATTTTTTAGATATCATCCCTTCATACTCAACTCATCCTATGCCCTCTATATATACATAAACATACATATGCCCACACTCACATATATATTCAAATACATATACACCCTCCTATACATACACATATATGTGTAAATATGTGTATATATGTATGTGTGTATATATACATACATACACACACATATATAAATATATGTGTGTGTGTGTGTGTATATATATATTCCCTGAAACTATCCTCATACTGAGAAAAGTCTCATGAGTTAAAATTATCATTTTTCCATGTAGGAATGTAAATAGTTCAACTTTAATAAGTTCTTTATGATTTCTTTTTCCTGTTTACCTTCTCATGCTTCTTGTATATGAAAGTCAGATTTTCTCTTCAGCTCTGGTTTTTTCATCTAGAATGCTTGAAAATCCTCTATTTCATTGAATGACCATATTTTCCCCTATAGCATTATACTCAGTTTTGCTGGGTAGGTGATTCTTAGTTTTAGTCCTAGCTCCTTTGACCTCTGGAATATCATATTCCAAGCCCTTTGATCCCTTAATGTAGAAGCTGCTAGGTCTTGTGTTATCCTGATTATGTTTCTATAATACTCAAATTCTTTCTTCTTGACTGATTACAGTATTTTCTCCTTGACCTGGGAACTCTGGAACTTGGCTATAATATTCTTAGGAGTTTTCTTTTTGGGATCTTTTTCAAGAAGTGATCGGTGAATTCTTTCCATTTCTATTTTGCCCTCTGGTTCTAGAATATCAGGGCAATTTTGCTTGAAAATTTCTTGAAAGATGGTGTCTAGGCTCTTTTTTTATCATGGCTTTCAGGTAGTCCAGTAATTTTTAAATTATCTCCCCAAGTCAGTGGTTTTTCCAGTGAGATATTTCACATTGCCTTCTACTTTTTTTTCATTTGTTTGGATCTGTCTTATATCTGTTTTTTTTTCATTTGTTTGGATCTGTCTTATAGTATCTTGATTTCTTATAAAATCATTAGCTTCTAATTGCTCCAATCTAGTTTTGAAGGAGTCATTCTCTTCAGTGAGATTTTGAAATTCCTTTTCCATCTGGTCAATTCGGATTTTTAAGGCATTCTTCTTCTTACTAGCTTTTTGGGCCTCTTTTGCCATTTGAGTTAGTCTGTTTTTTAAGGTATTATTTTCTTCAGTGTGTTTTTGGGTCTCTTTGGTAGGCTGTTGACTCACTTTTCATGATTTTCTTGCATCATTCTCATTTCTCTTCCCAATTTTTCCTCCTGTTCTCTTACTTGATTTTCAAAATCCTTCCTGAGTTCTTCCATGGCCTGTAACCAATTCATATTTTTCTTGGCAGTTTTTGGTGCAGGAGTTCTGATTTGACTGTCTTCCTCCTGCTGCATACCTTGATCCTTTTTGTCCCCAGAAAAGGATTCTATGGTCTGTACTTCCTCTGCTTGCTCATATTGCCAGCCAATTGCTTGACTTTTGAGCTCTTTGCCATGGTAGGACTCTGCTTCCAGAATGGAGAGAGCTTTGTCCCAAATTGCTGGGGTTTTTGCAGTTGCCAGAGCTATTAGGGGGGTGCCCTCTCTATAGCCCCCACAAGCTCTGGCTCACTGGCCTCATACCCGAGGACCCCCACTCAAGGCTGCAATCCAGATCCAAGCAGGTTAAAGCAAGAGTAATTACCCTGTGAATGGTCACTTGGTCTCCCTATGATCTGCAGGCCAGGAGCTCCTGAGGCAGCCATGGGGCACAGATGCGGCCTCTCCTCCACTTCTCGCCCCAGGGGTAGAGGCTGGACCATGGTCTTCTGTCCCGCCCCGTTCCAACAGAGTCCACACTGACCTCTTACCTTGTCTTTGGCATTTATGGGTTGAAAAGGCTGGAAACTGCCACAGCTGCTGGTGATTCACTCTCTGAAGTCTCCTCTAGCCACTGCTGGTCAGGGCCACCTTGGGACTGGAACCATGCAGCTCACGCAGGACTGCACTCGGCTTCCAGCTCAGAGCTATAGACCCTTCCTATCCGCCTGCAAGGCTGACTTCAGCAGGAGATTTGTTTCTCTCTGTCACTTTATGGGTTCTGTAGCTCTAAAATTTGTTTAGAGTCATTTTTTTTACATGTATTGGAAGTGATTAGAGTGGGAGCTCACGCCAAGTTTGTGCTTCCACTCCACCATCTTGGCTCTGCCCCGCCTTCTAACTTCCTTATAGAAAATATTCACAATAAATAAGTATGAGGCTTTTGAATATCCCAGAATCTCAGTTGGAAGGACTTCATTCCCATATAAGAATTGAATGGTGTTTAATTAGCTCAGCCTCCACAAGTTTCAATAGCTGTGCTTCCTCATTTTTCATTATCCTTCATTGTGTGTATCTTACCACCTCTACTTTAATGTAATCAAGTAGCAGTGTATTTCATAGCTTGGGACCAAGTTCTTCCAAGAATTTATCTAACCTGTTTATCTTCTGCAATGGTGTCTGATCTGTAGTTATCTTCAGTCTTTGAGGTCATGATCATAATGAGAACTGCTAATGAACACTGTAATATGAGATGAACAAATGACCCATAAAATTATGTTTCTGATTGTCTTTGGTCACATAATGAAACCCACTCCTTTATTTACCTTTCCAAAGGGCACTTGTGTGTTCTCCTTCCATTTAGGTTATAACTTGCATTTATGTCTTCTGTCCTCATTTATAGCAAGAATGTTAAGGTTGATTTGGTTCAGTTCTTCCATATCAACTTGTTGACTGCTGGTCAGAAATGTCACATAGACAATGCCATGAGTAAATGCATATAGAGAGCCTAAAACTCTGTGATTCTGTGTGACTCCTGATCTTTTCCCACTTTGCCAGCATCCTTATGGAAGCAAAACAGGGTAGGGGGTACATAGGACTAATGAACCAGTTTGTATTTTCCCTTATTTCATGGGTTACCATGGCCCAGGCATTCATCTAGTGGTTGGTGATAAATTTTTCCAAACTTTGTTAGGCAGGTCCTTAGACAGTAGGCATTCTGTCACCAGGAATATACTCAAGGCCCTTCTGATTTAGAAGAACCTGCCACCACTTCACCCAGCTGACATAGACTTCATGAGCCTAGGGTCACCTGCACTCCACAGTGAGGTATTGAAGTAGGACTTTTGTGAAGAAAAGACTGCATATTAAATAGGATGGCCAGTAGCCTAAAATACTGTCACTGTTTTGAACTTCACAGGGAAACTAAGGCTTCTCGGAGAGTGGTTCTTTTCCTACTCATCAAACTATTAAAGGAAAACAGTATATTAGTATACAGTCAAAAGAAAAGTCAAGGTTTTTACTTGTAGAAATCTTTTTCTTACCTAATGATTATATCTAACATTTCTGTAGTTCTTTAAGGTTTGCAGGGGGTTTTACATGCATATATTATCTCATTTGATCCCCACAACAACACTATGAAGTAGGTGCCTTTTTTAGTCCCATTTTACAGAAGAGGAAACTTGAGTCCATAGAACTTAAGTGACTTGTCCAGGGACACACAACTGAGAAGTGTCTCGAGGAGGACTTGAACATACATCCTCTGGACTCAAAGCCCAGTTGTTCTATCTACTGTTTCACAAATGGAAAATGCCTCTGTGTCCATGAATGCTGATAATTCTTAGAGCTCAGAGATAAGACGACCTGATGGTAGCAAAAATAAATTAAATAAGAACCCATTTCCTCCTTGAGAATTTTGAAACAACAGTAGAAAATGTCTTGATCTCTTTACTGGTATAACTTATAGCACCTGAGAATAGAGAAAGTGAAAAGAGATTAGCACTTTGTCTCCCTTTCCCTCTTCCTTTCTCTCCTGTTGCTCCCTTCCTCCCCTCTCCTTCCCTTTATTTCCCCCCTCCCAAGATTTGCTCAGTAGACCACCTGGCCAGTGAACAACAACTCTTGGCTGTGTGGATGCTTGAACACTAAGTATTTAGATGAGCCAAAGACTCATAAAGCAATGGGACTTTGCATTGCTGAACTTAATGGGGCTGTATTACCTCTGCTGATTAGTTTTCTAAAGACCCAGACAGAAGCAGTAAACTCATCATTAGGAAAACTGGCATCATTCAGCTCTGCGTTAGACTAGCAAGACTTCACCTTCATAGACTTTTAATATTGAATAGACTCTAAATAAAACTGAAGACATCGTGTGCTGTTGAAATATTAAAACATAATCAAACTGTATAAAGTAGTTCTAGTCTTTAAGTGGAATCTTGAACCAAAATCAAATTTTCATTGAACTGTACCTCAGTTTCCCCATCTCTTTAATGACAGGGTCAGACAAGATGAACTCTAAGGTCCCTTCTAGCACTAATATTCTCTAATTTTGTGCCATTCTTGAAATAGGGATCTCATAAAAGTAGAAATATTTATACTTTGTATATTATATGCATTATGTGATATATATGTACTTTATAGAGTACATTTATATTTCATGTGATGAAACATAGGTTTTATGTCATTTTAAAGAAGGAAAATAAAATTTATAGACATACTAGTATTGGAACACTGCCATAAGGGATTCATGTGGTTCAGCCAGAAACTCTCAGGCTTATGTCCGTTAAACCTCTTAAAATACATATACCTTACTTTTGAGACACCTGTTGTATAGGTCTCTCAGAATTTCAGTTAAAAATGAGTAGAAATGAAAAGGAAAGTGATCTGATATATAATGTACAGTTGAACATACTTTTTTACATTGGGAAAAGAGAAAAGTTCGAAGTCTGTTTGCATAGATAAGTATAGGTCATGTTTTACAATATAATTTAAAGCTCACTCTACTTTTTTAAATGTTTTACACCTCTTACCTAGTAGTGATTTGTTGAATTAATTTCAACAAAATTATTTTCAATAATAAACAAGGGATCTTTTCTTGAAAACAGACTTTTCAGTGGCCTTCTAGGAGGTATAGTTCTTCCCAAGCCCTTCAAGAAGGCTAATCTACTTCTAGTCAGTTTCCCATATTTAATGATTCTTTAGTTTATCTTTCCATCTGGATTATAGATTCTTTGAAAGTACTTGAGGTTTATTCTTCTTTAGAGCCGCCACAAGCTAACTTAATTCCAGATGCTCATTTGATTTATTTTAATTTTTTTCTTCTTGTTCATCTTGCTGTGAAAGGTACACAACAAAAGATAGAAGAGGGGTCAGCGTGGCTAGCTGTGCTGTGGCACTCTAGGTTGTGCCCTGCTCCTGTTGGTCACCGCCACTTTATCCTGTCTGTATCTTGTCTGTACACAGCTGTTTCTGTGTGCTCCCCGGTGGCTCTGAGCTCCTTGAGGTGGGGACTATATTTTGTCTTTCTTTGTATTCCCAGCCCTTAGGACAGTGCCTGGCACATAGTAGGTGCTGGTTAAATATTTAGTGACTGAGAGCTTTTAACTCTTCACAGCTTAGCCGACACCAATTATTCTTCAGTTTTCACCTTTCCCCACATTAACCATCTTGACTAGGAAAATACCACCAACAACCCTATCGAAATCAAATTGGGCACATAAAATCTTGGAGCTTTGTGATTTCATTAATGTACAGTTTAGGTTTAAATCACTCAGTCAACAAAATTACTAGATAAGCCTATGTTGGAAATGTGGATACCTTCCAGTTGCTTGATACCCAGATATTTCCTCCCTGACCCGCCTCTCTAACAGTGCCACCAGCTGGCCTGGCATGGGCTTCATCGCCTTGTGTTTATTGACTGACTACATAAACAAGACAATGATTCTGTTTTAATTCTTTGTTCTTTGGAATATGTTTTTTAACAGGAAAGGAAGGAAAAGAAATCCTGGGGCCTGAAGCTCAGGCAGATGAAGCTGGATGTGCAGGTATTTTTCTGATTGCCTTGATTGCAGTAGATCTGTGCTGGAAGTTTGGGGTCTTTTGTGTCAAGTTTCTGTCTCTTTTAGTCCCCAGATATTCAGGATGGCGTAGTGAAAAGGAATGCCAGACCAGGAGCCAGAAGACCTGGGCTTAAGACCTAACTTATGCCCTTGGTTTAGACAAGTCACTTCATATCCAGGAACCTAAGTTTCCCTTTGTGAACAGTAACTACACCACAAAATTAAGCTGCTGGTGTATTAAGTATTCTCCCAAATTGCACTCATTATCTCTATAGCCCTTTGAATTCTGTAAAGGCACAGTCTGTTTTTTAAATATGAAATACTGAACAACTGAAATTCACAGACAATCCAGAAATAGAGTTATGGACTTGTTTCACTTTCCTCTTCCAAATACTTTACCAGTTGTTCTTTAAAAAGTAAAGATTACTTTGAGTTTCCCCCCCCCAGTTAAGTTACCCTTTAGTTTAAGTGTTGATGAATAGTATAGTAACCTGCAAAACAGGTGGCAGAAGGGAGAATAGGCCGAGGCTGGATATTCTGAAAGCTGGATGCAAATTTGGAAATAATCTCTGGATACCACACCTAAAATGAACAAAGAAAAAAATCACAAAGCTTTTATTTTCATTCTCTAATTGAAGAGGGCTTATATGATCTTATTGAAATAAATAAGAAAACGTGTTTTTAAGAATCAAAAGCATTCTTTACGTGTCTTTAGTCTACTCTTTTACAGTAAGTTTAGATTATATTGACCCAAGCAGCAAAAAATGGGGGGAAAATCAAATTTAGAAATAAGTGACAGGAATCAATCCACAAACATGTGTTCAGTGTTTTCTGCATTCCAGTAAGGATAACGATGACTCACAATTATATAACTTACAAAGGATTTTACATACATTCTCTTATTTAATCTAATGGTAGCATGAAGTAATTTTAGGGTGGCATTGAGGTGACCCTTAACTCTCAAAGGCTGTGCCAGAGGAAGGCAGGCTGTGGCATGTTCTTCCATGTCCTTCCGTGCTAGAAGGCTTCCAAGTAGGGCAGCAGGGTGATTTCCAGAGACTGCCCTCCAACTACAGAAGGATGCATCATTACCAATAGGCTGACCACTTGGTGATGAATTCTTTGGCCATGGTAACATAGGAAACAAAGAAAAGTGCACAGTGATCCTTGGTCATGTGAGGCCATTTTCTGCTTCTACAGTGACAACAGGAGAGCGCTGGAAAGGGGAGCAAAGGATGGCAACAATCACACAGTGTTAAAATGGCCTATACATAGTTAACTATTAATACGTTAAAAGTAGGGTCCTTGTCCAGTGACCCACAAGTACTAGAGGAACTGAATCCTTTCAATTTGTACAGTCTCACCATAAACTGAAAACAGAAGACAGAAGTAGATTGCAGCTAAATGGAGGGTTGGTTCAGAGATTGTCTTTGAAGAAGCACAACCCAGAGTTAACAAGAACCTATTTCATGGGACACTTGGTCATCTGTCATTGCAGTGTTAATGATAAGAATTTAGAAAAACTCCATTTTGATGATTGTTGCAGTTTACGTGTCAATATCCGTTGTTGAAGGAATCCACAAAGAACTCAGAAATACTGTCCAAAATAAATCAGCATATACTTTGACACACTCAGTAACTTCAGTGCAAAGACGGGCACAGGGGAGAAAAGCAAATAAGAAGTTGTAAATATGACTTAGGATGAAGGAATTAGAAAGGCCAAAGGATTGTAGACAATACAAAAATCTCTCACTGGGTCTTCAGACTTCCTCACAAATTGAATAAACTCAGTGGCAGGTTCCACTTTGAAAACTGGGGCTGTATACCCTGTCTAGTTCTGCAGTCCCTCTCCCATTCTCTAGAACCTGAGAATGTAGTTCACCTAGGCCAAGTGCATGAAGAGCAGGAAGAGAGGCTCTTTTCCAGTCTCACTCTTAGCCAGTTTGTTCTAAGGGCCTTCTCCTCAGGAGAGGAAACCAGCAAAACAAGGTCTGAACAATACTGAAGCAGTCCTGGCTCTTCTTTGATTCTCTCCTTTTTCCCCCAGAGAAAGTTACTAAACCAATAAATCAGGAGATTCCTATAGATATATGGTTTACCTGTATTTTAGCAAGGTATTTGATAGAGTGTCTCATAGTATTCTTATGGAAAAGATGGATGCCTATAGGATAGGTGACAGTGCAATTTAATTAATTTAGAGCTGCTGAAATGGTTGGCGTTGAAGAATAATCAGTCATTAATGGTTCAGTGGTGGGAGGTCTTCAGTGGATCCCTCCAAGAGCTCTGCTTGGCCATGTGCTGTTCCACATTTTTATCAGTTTTGCAGATAATGCAAAGCTGAGAAGGATGGCTACCACACAAGTTGGCAGGATCCAAAAACAATATTGGACTGAATTTATTAATAAGCTACATTTCACCATGGATAAATGTAAATGTTTATACTTGGGTTTTAAAAAATCAGCTTTGTAAGTATCGAAAGGGAATGGCATGGTTAGGCTGCAGTTTGTCTTAAAAAGATGGTGGGAGAGGGGACGAAGTCTTGGACGCAGGTGGAATATGGTTTTGCTGGGAGCTGTGCCAACCAGCAAAGTAGGGACCTGAGTGGCAGCATCAGGATTCAAGCAGATTCTCTGGCTCCAAATCTATCTATTTTATATTGCACCACAGTGCCATAGACATTTGCATTCAGTCATCAGAACTACAAAACCTTTTTCCATCATAATGTTTTAATTATGGGGTTTTTTTCTTCCACTCATCTGTAGTTTAACATTCACAGATTTTTTTCTCAAGATTAATATTTAGCAATAAACCAAGGACCCTTATAAATTTTTTCATGTTATGTAAAGTGAAGATAGTCTTATGTGATAATTGTCATAAATAGATTTTCACTTCTAATAAATACTGGTAGTGTCATACTTGTAATTTCACACTGTGAAACTAATGGTAAAGCTTTGCTGTCTTATTAAAGATAAGCTCCAAATTAATAACTGAAGATGGACTGTAGGATGGTAATTTACTGTGCCTACAGCAGAAGCTTTGATACAATATATTTAGCTGCGTTATGTGTAACCTGTATAAATAATGTATTCAGGCAAATAGTTGCTAACAAATATTTATCATGCTACAGCTTATATAAAATATTTAAATGGGGTATTTGTTATTAATCAAACACTAGTTTTAATGAAGGTCAAATGAATAGTTTTTATTACTGTTTTTCCTAAGGAAATTCCTTTCTGATACCCAAAACCTCAGTAACCAGAATTGCATCAGGCAGAAGCTACTGAGCAGAGCATTCAGAACTCTGAAGATTATTGTATTTCCCCTTCTCTTCTGTTGCAAGAATGAATTTTCCCCTTTTGTTCCTAGTTCTAAAGACAGTATAAATTTGGCAAATCATTGTTAGGTCCTGTGATTTCAACAGTGTGGAGAAGTGACAATATTAGAAACTCTCCACCCAAGCAGAACAACTCCCAAACCATCTGTGACTTTGGTTATACAGTCATGAGCTCTGAGACCTAGAGCTGGGAGGCTGGACCTCAGGAGATATCTACTTAAACACCAAAAAGGTTAAGTGACTTGCCCAAGTGTCTTCAGCAGGGTTTGAAACAAGATTTTCCTTACTCCAGTCACTATACGGCCTCTGAGGCGCAGAAGTTGCCTTAGATGCTTAGAGATTAAATGACTTCCCTTGGGTAACTTGAATAATATCTTTGATGGAGTTTGAACCCAGATTTTCCAGACTCCAAGCTTTATCCACCAAGTAAGACTCTTATGTAAACCACATAAACATCCCTCTAAGAATCCCACATGGAAAGCATCTTGCATAGACTGTCAGATCTGCTGAAATTTGTTGTTTTCACCATAACATTATCCTCCCAAACAGATCCACAAGTAGGAGGTGGTGAAGAATTCTCATGGTAATCAACCATGTATATGTTTAAAGTTAAAAAGGAAGATTAGAAATTTAGACTTTTCGGTAGTTAAAGTTTTTAAATTATTCATTTTGTTTCAGTCTTTTACTTTAAGGAAATTACACGCTGATAGAAAAAAATAAAAAAAACTGTACAGATACTGTCATTTTTTTTAGCTTGGAATCAATTTTTCCTTGTAACTGATTTCTCTTTTCATTCTTTTAATAACTAACAGAGCCTTAGTACTGACTGCTCTGTGAGAGAAAAAGCTTCTCAAGGATTATTTCAAGGCATCTCTTTCTTTTTTATATATACAGTTAATAACTATCTCAAATCTTCAAAGTTTGTGAATAAGAAAAGCAGGAAGTTAAGACTTTTCATTTGCAATGATAGGAAAGAGAATGTAAATGGTAAAAAAAAAAATCATTGTAATCACACTAAGTGAATTCTTTTCTATTTTCTAACTATCCTTTCTAATGTGTCACCACCATAATTATTGTGACAGGACATAATGTTGTCAGGTCAGAGTTTTGGCATGTCTTAATTTGAATATTTAAGTTTTCATCTGCCTTATGACCTGAAAATTTAACTTTTTTACATAGAATTTTTAAACATTGTATGCTGCATAAAATTGAATTTTAATTTTTGTTAAATTTTAATTTTTCAATTGAGTTTAGTTTGTCATTGTTTAATTTATTTTGTCGTGTTACCAGTGAGCTATGCCATATTGCTAATCTCACTTTGAAATCAGGCTCAGTAGCTAGGGGCTCAAACATTCTTAAAGAGTGAAAAGGAGGGTGGAGCCAAGATGGCAGAGTAAAAGCAGGAACTTGCTTAAACTCCTGCTCCAACCACCTCCAAATACCTGTAGAAAAATGACTCTAAACAAATTTTAGAGTTACAGAACCCACAAAGTGACAGAGAAAAACAAATCTGCCGCCGAAGGCAAGCCGACAGGAAGGGTTTATCGCACCAGACAGGTGCAGTACTGTGTGAGCCACATAGGCCCAGACCAGGGGCAGGCTGGACCAGCAGAACAGACCAGCCAGAGCAGACTTCAGGAGAGTGAATCACTGGCACCTGTGGCAGTTTCCAGACTTCTCAACCCATAAATGCCAAAGAGAAAGTAAAAGGTTAATAGGGAACTCTATTGGAACTGGGTGAGAGAAGAAGGTGGTCCAGCCCCTGCCCCCCAGGGTGAGGTGGTGGGCAGCACAGGGCTACAACTGCTGCTGCATGGCTGTCTACAGAGCTCCTGGCCTGCAGATTGTAGTGGGACCAAGCAACCATTCAGAGAGTAATCTCTCTTGCTTTGACCTCCTTGGATCTGGATTGCAATCTTGGGTGATGGTGCTGGGGTGAGGAACGCTAGTGTGCCAGAGCTTGTGGTGGCTGTAGAGAGGGTGCCCTCCTCATAGCATAGCTCTGACAACAGCTCTGTCAGAAACTACAAAAACCCCAGGAATTTGGGACACATCTTTCTTCACTCTGGAAGAAGAGTTCTACTGTGGCAAAGAACTCAAAAGTCAAGTAATTGGCTGGCAAGGTAAGCAAACAGAGGAAGCACAGACGGATAGAAGCCTTTTTTGGGGACAAAGAGAATCAAAACATGGAACCAGAAGAAGACAACAAAGTCAAAACTTCTGCATCAAAAGCTTCCAGGAAAATATGAACTGGTCACAGGCCACAGCTCAGGAAGAATTTTGAAAATCAAGTAAGAGAAGTGAAGGAAAAATTGGGAAGATAAATGAGAATGATGCAAGAAAATCATTTTATTAGATGCTATAAAAGAAATCCAAACAAATTAAAAAATAGAAGGCATTGTGAAATATCTCACTGGAAAAACCACTGACCTGGAAAATAGATCCAGGGAAGATAATTTAAAAATTATTGGACTACCTGAAAGCCATGATAAAAATAAAAGAACCTAGACATCATTTTTCAAGAAATTATCCAGCAAAATTGCCCTGATATTCTAGAACCAGAGGGCAAAATAGAAATGGAAGGAATTCACCAATCACTTCTTGAAAAAGATCCCAAAAAGAAAACTCCTAAGAATATTATAGCCAAATTCCAGAGTTCCCAGGTTAAGGAGAAAATATTATAAACAGCAAGAAAGAATTTGTGTATTATAGAAACACAATCAGGATAGCACAAGATCTAGTAGCTTCTATATTAAGGGATCAAAGGGCTTGGAATATGATATTCCAGAGGTCAAAGGAGCTAGGACTAAAACCAAGAATCACCTACTCAGCAAAACTGAGTATAATGATATAGGGGGAAATATCGTCATTCAATGAAATAGAGAATTTTGAAGCATTCTTAATGAGAAAAAAAAGCTGTGAACAGAAAATTTGACATTCAAATACAAGAAGCATGAGAAGGTAAACAGGAAAAAAATCATAAGGAACTTATTAAAGTTGAACTATTTACATTTTTCCATGGAAAAATGATAATTGTAACTCATAAGACTTTTCTCAGTATGAGCATAGTTGAAGGAAATATATATATATGCATATATATGTATGTATAGGAGGGTATATGTGTGCATAAGTATATATATGTGCGTGTGTGTGTGTATATGTGTGTACATGTATACATAGAGGGCACAGGATGAGTTTAATATGAAGGGATGATATCTAAAAAAATAAAACTAAGAGGTGAGAGAGGAATATAAGGAGAAAAGGAGGGCTAGAATAGGGTAAATTATCTCATATAAAAGAAGCAAAAGAAAACCGTTACAATGGAGGAGAAGAACAGGAGGTGAAAGGGAATGGGTCAACCTTACTCTCATAGAGTTTTGCTTAAGGAGGGAATAACATACACACTCAATTGGGTATCTTACCCCACAGGAAAGTAGAGGGGAAGGGTATAAGAGGGGGGATGATAGAAAGGAGGGCATATTGGGGGAGAGGGTAGTTAGAAGCAAACATTTTTGAAAAGGGATAGGGTCAAAGGAGAAAACAGAATAAGTGGGGGGTGGGATAGGATGAAGGGAAATATAGTTGGTCTTTCACAATATAACTACTATGGAAATGATTTGGGTAACCACACATGTACAACCTATATTAAATTGCTTATCTTCCCAGTTGGGGTGAGTGAGGGGGGAAGAAGGGAAAGAATCTGGAAATCAAAGTTTTAAAAACAAATGTTTTAAAAAATTGTTTTTTACACACAACTGGGAAATAAGATATACAGGCACTAGAGTTCAGAAATCCATCTTGCCCTACTAGAAAGTTAGGGGGAAATGGGGGAGGACCTAAGAGAGAGCAGATTGGGGGAAGGGGCATCCAGTAAGCTCACTATCTTGGGGTGAGGGGAAGGGGAAGATGGGGAGAAAATTTGTAACTCAAAATCTTGTGGAAATGAATGTTGAAAACTAAAAATAATTTTTTTTAAAAGAGTACAAAGGAGAGAATGTAGACATCTCTTTCTGAGACTATACATGTCCTAACATCAGCTCCCTCTGAAGGACATGCCCTGTTAGCTCTGCTTCTGTGATATGGTCTTCACCATTAATGAGTAATAATATCTCTAAGTTACCATTTAAATCTCAAGGAGCATCCTTTGGGCTGGCAGCCACATTACTGGGCATATCCCAAGGAGGTCAGAGACAGACAGAAAGGTTCCTGTGTGCCGCAGCATTCCTGGCAGCGCTTTCTGTGTCTGCCTGCCGTCTCCATTCACTCAGGCTCAGGCCCTCTTCATTGGTGTCCTTGCATCCAGTCCCTCCCCTCTCCAGTGGAGCTGTCATATATTGCCAAACTAATATTCATATGCTTCTGTTGTTAATGTTTTCCTAGTTAAGAATGACACAGAAAAAAAATTTTACATGAATAAACGTTCCTGAAAGCACAGATCTTATCTGTCTAGCACCTTACATGGTTCCTGGCACGTGTAGGGACGCGGTAAACGCCTGCTGATCAGATGATTGTTAATGTTACTTTCTTCTCAGAAACCTTCGATGGCTCCCTGTGCTTCTAGAATAAAATTCAAACTCTTCATCCTGGTACTTCAGGCTTTCCGTAATCTGGGTCCTCCCTAGATTTCCAGATGTATTTGTATTATTCCGTTTGACGCATCTTACAAGACAAACTTTTTCCTTAAACTCATCAACCTGTCTCCGGCTTGTGCTCCTTTTAGTCCCAGGCCTGGAACAGTCTTTCCTCACCTGAGCCTGTTAGATTCCCGAGTTTCCTTCAAGGCCCAGGTCACCAACTACTGCCCATGTAATAACAGTAACATCTCTTCCAGAAATAAAGAGGCAAAGACATGAGATAATAACAGCTGACATGATAGAACATTCATTGTGTCATCACTGAAGTTCTTTTTATCCCCATTTTGCAGATGAGGATAGTAACATTTGGAGAGGTTAGGTGATCTATCTGCCCACTATTTATTTCAGAGCCTATAAGTGTTCAAGGCAGGATTCAAACCCAGGGCTCTGCTTGGATTCAATCAAAACAAACTTCTTCATTCTGAAGCAGTAATTAAAGGGGGAAAATAAAAGCAATGAACTAGAATCTGAGGGAATCCCCCCTCAATTGAGATTGGCTCAACAGACTGGTGTGTAAATGGGATGGAATGGCATTGCTTTTGAGAAAAGATGAAAAGGGATCAGAGAATCCTGGGAGATATGAACTGATGCAAAGTGAAGCAAGCACAGAACCAGGAGAGTAATTTATACAAAGACAGCAACATGGTAGAGATAATGATGGTCAATTCAGTGACCAAACATGTCCCAGAGGACTGATGATGAAACATGCCATCCTCCTCCTGACGGAAGGGATAAACTCAGGGCACAAAATAAGATGTATGCTTTTTTGAAATGTCCCCTGTGTGGATTCTTTTTGGCTTGACTTGGCTATGCCTATTCATTACATCATCTCTTTTTCTTTCTTTTTTTAATGGGGGCAGATGGGGGATGATGATGAAAGAAGAGGTGAACCATAGTGACATTGATGATTAAAAAAAGGCCATAGAAATTTTTTTAATGCACAGAAGGGAACAAAAGAAAATTTAGAAGGAAGCAGAGATGAGCCAGAAAGCTTTGAAAGCAACTTTTAGAATTATTATATGCTCTTTAAAGGAAGCAGTATGAATTGGAAATTCATCATTTCATTTATGATACCCTGTGTTCTGTGTGTGTGAAATACACTCTCCTTTTTTTAAAATGTTTATGCTCAGGATAAAAATAATAAAATAAAAAACAAACCTAAGGCTCTCCTAATTTCAGATCCAGGGCTTTTTTCCACTACACCCCCTTGCTTGTGAGAAACACATTAAAGTTTTCTTCTTATGTAGTGAAACTCTTTTTAGGTTATGGTGGTGAGCTTGCTCTTTTATAAAACCTGTATTTCTTTTAGTAAAAGAGGATGAATGTGACTCAGATGCAGAAAACGAACAAAACCATGATCCTAATGTTGAAGAATTCCTGCAACAAGAAGATACAGCTGTTATCTATCCCGAAGCACCCGAGGAAGACCAGAGACAAGGCACCCCCGAAGCTAGTGGTCATGATGAAAATGGTAATTGACCCTTGGCTATTAAGTTCCTCCTATGTGCCACAGTCTTAAGTGCTCTGTCCACCAAGTAGAGTCTCCCCACAAAAAATAGCCTGGTATTTGCTTCTCTATATATTTTGTTCCTACATATGTGTATACTTGGTGTTTTTTTCCTCCAGTAAAGTATAAGTATACTTTCCCCTATCCTGTCTTCTTACGCTTTTCTCCCTCTTTGTCCCTCACTTTTTTATGATAGGGGTTTTAAAATTCTATTTTCTTTTCAAGTCTGCATTCTCTCCCTCTCATCTCCTAAAGTATACTCCTTTAGGGCAAACACAGTTTTTGTCTTGTGGCCCCAGAATTCCCAAACAGAGCATGACACATGTTTAACCAATGAACACACATTATAAGACTACTGTGTACAAGACTATACTGATTGATTTAATTGACTTCAGCACAACTTTGGGACATAGAGAATATATATAACCGCCTATACTATACTAACTAGGTTTATTCATGTTTTCTTTTTCAGTGTTAGTAGTGCAAAGTTAAACTGGTGGCTGCCCCCTGACATGGTGGCACTGCACATGATAATATTCCTGTACTTGAGGAAGCCAGGAAGGAAGTGAGCAGGAAGCACCATGAGGCAGTAGAAAAACCTGCTGGATTTGGAGCCTAAGAGCCTGGGTTTAAATCCTGGCTTTGTTACTTACTGCCTTGATCAGTCAACAAGTATTTGCCAGGGCACTTTCCGTCTCTTGGCCTCAGTTTCCTCATTTGTAAGATGAAAAGGAGGAACCTTTCTACCTCTCAGTCTGTGGTCCTAAAGATCAGAAATTCTGTCATCAGTTTCTGCCCAATATTCATTATAACTCTGGAAGAGTTGATCTGTCTCCTGATATGTTTTCTCTGTTGTGCAGCCACGAAGCCAAAGTCTGTTCTACTTCTAAATTTTTATTATTTGAAAACCTACATCTTTCCAGTCAATAATCACCAGAAATCAATCATATTTAACTTTTCTAAAGTTCTGTTCAGAAGCAGCTGGGTGGCACAGTGGCTAGAGCACTGGGCTTGGATTTGGGAAGATTCATCTTAATGAGGCCAAGTCTATCTAGCCTCAGACACTTACTAGCAAAGCATTATTTACGTTTGCTCAAGCCCCTCATTTTAACTTTATGTGAATGAATCTCTGTTTCAAGCATGTTTCTAGTAAACAGAAAATTGGGTTATACTTTCTAATCCATTCTGCTGTCCTCCTGTTTAATAAATGAGTTACTCATTCATGTTCATGATCATATTTATTTGTATATATTCCCCTATCCTGCCTTCTTATGCTTTTCTCCCTCTTTGTCCCTCATTTTTTTATAAGGGTTTTAAAATTCTATTTTATTTTCAAGTCTGCATTCTCTCCCTTTCACCTCTTGCCCCTCTTTCAATATTTTGCACAATGTAATAGTATTCTATCATGTTTGTATACCACAACCTGTTCAGCCTTTCCCCTATTAATGGGCAAGCTCATCCTCCTCCATTTCCAATTCTCTGCCACCATGAGAAATGTTTTTGTCCATTTGGGTTTTCTTCTTTCTTTGATCTCCTTGGGACGTGGACATAGTTGTGATATCACTAAATCAAAGAGTATGCACAGTTCAGTCATTTGGAGGGCATAGTTCCAGACTGCCTGGATCAGTTCTCAGTTCCACCAACTGTGTCAAGCACCCGATATGAGACATGGCAACTCTCACCCAGTTGTTCCTAATTTCTTACTCTGTATATCTCTCACCTTCCCTTTTCTTTCTTCTCCTAACGCTGTCAACACAGAAGAAAACCAATCCTCTGCTTATCTTATTTTAGGATTCTGCAGTCATTTGTCTCTTCTTCCCCCAAAGAATATAAGCTCTTTCTCCTCCTCCAGCTAGTTGTTCAAATGTATTCCCTATCTAGATTTTTCTTGATTCTTTAACATCTTTACATTTTCAGAGTTTCTGTTCATCTCTAGTCTTTCTATCAGGAATTCAGTTTTACAGTCTTAAGGTAGTCTTGGTACTATAAGCCTTCATCTTTTGCCACACCGTATTGCAAGATTTTCTGCCCTTTTGAGTCAAATCTGACAACTCGTATTGTACCTGACTATAGTTCTTTGGTACTTCAGTTCTTTGTTTCTGCTGCCCACCAGAAAGAAACCCTGGATTTTGGGGTATGACCTAGAACCGCTGGATTATGAATTCAACATTCCTGAGAATTGTGTCATGGCCCTCTCTGGAACCCTTCTCACAAAGTTTTTAAATGTGTAAGATTAGAAAAGAAACCAATTATCTTGAAATAAAACATGGAATTTTTTCCTAGGTTTTTGTTTTTGCATTTTTTTATCTCTTCACTTCCTAGTATTTTTGTAGTTCTTGTGGTCATGCCTTTTTTTTTTTTTTTGAGGCTCTGCTTTTATATTTGTGGAGTTGCTCTCTTCTTCTAGGTTTCCCCTCTTGACCTCTGCTATTTTTCCATAATGTTCATTGTCTTGGCTTAATCATATCATCAGCTTCCGTTTCTGATTTGTAATTATGCCAGGATCAGGTACTGCCCCCTTTCTACACTCTTGAATTGGTATAGTCAAGCCCCATTTGGACTTTGAGAGAAATTTTTTTTTGTTATATTAATAAACAATTATTAAATTAGGATCTAGGCTTTTCTCCTCTTTTTCTCTATTGAGGCCCAGCTCCTGTGGAAGGTCAGCCTCTGAATGCCATGGCTGATTGAGATTACCCCTAATGCTCAGGAAATTTTCTCTTCCATTTTAGCCCAGACCCCACCCAACTAGGACACTTTACTTATGTTTAGAGTGTAGACAATCCAGTCTAGGTCTGTTCTTACCCTGAGGAAATGAGCCCCAGTCTTTATATCCCTTCTTTAAAGTTTAGGGTGACTCCGCTCATGAAGGAGAAAAACAATCAGAGTGGTCTAGATGGAGATCAGTTCCCTTGTCCAGATTGCTGGAAGTGGCTGAGTCTCATAACCAGGCCATCTTAGCAAGAAGAGCTGAAGAGGGCTAGCCCACCTCCTCCTTAAATGTCCACCAATCAGAATTGACTTTCAGTCAGGGGAATTCCCTTTCAAGGATTATTTAAAGCTTTCAGGCTCTCCATATGTTTTGTCCTTGGTTGCTGAAACCACTGATTATCAATTTATTGATTATTTGCTAGCCTAATTAATAAATTATTAATTACCCAGAAACTCTGTCTCAGGATTTTTCATTTGTCACAACTTGATGTCAGTTTCCAGGGCTCCAACCACTGGCATTTACTCCTCCATTTCATCTCAGCTCTAAGTACTGACAGGCATCAATCGGTGCTGCTGGTCAAACTGGGCTGTCCACAGAGCACTGCTGGCCTTCCAGCCTGTCTTTCCTGGCAGGACCTTTCTTCCACTGCCTCAGTGAAAGATTCTTTTTGCCCAGTCCTGGGTGGGATGAACAAGCTTATTGTTTCTTTTTTAAATTTTCAATCATTTTTTTTAATCTAGAGCCCTTCTTAGATCTCTGCTAAAGTATCTAGGGAAAGCGCTAGACTCCTCTGTAGCCTTGCACTCCACCGCCTTAACCAGAACTTTGGGACTTGTTATCTTTTTCCCGCGATGTGTAACACACAGACGTCCTTCTACTATTAGGAAAGAAATTAGGAGATACAAAGAAATACTTATCTAACTGCTTCATACTGTTGGTGTTAAAATCCCGTGAACCTTTTTATTTAAATGCATTTCCCCCTCTAAGCTACTACAAAAGTACATCTCTAAAGAACTTAAAATTATTGTGCCTGGAGAACTCTCCCATCCCGTCATACAAGCACTGACCCAGTGCCCAGGGACATGTAAGGCAGTATATTAAGTATTGGGGATACAAAAACTAGTGCCTGCCCTCAAGGAGCTTACCTTCCACAAGGAAGATACCTCCGGCAGACAAATCATCGTAGACGTGTGGTAGAGAGAGCAATGAAGAGTCTCTGTAGGAAGGAGCATTCGAGGGAGCTGGGGATTCCAGAGATGAGTGACAGCCTGCACAGAGCCACCCAGCAGCCCCAGGACGTCTCCGCTGTGGCCCCGCGCACCAAAGGCCGTGGCGGACCGCAAGCCCGACTGTGTGAGCTCAAAATGCCAGTCTGACTAGTGTGTCGCTCTCCAGACGTCAGTGGGGACCTCCTGAGGGCAAGAGGGCTTGGGAGGAGAGGCCGGAATCCTTAAATTGAAGTGTGAGGCTGCTTGCAGTGGCCCAGTGAGAGCTGAAGTAGACCAGTGGTTGGTCAGATGGGAGAGGTGTCGCTTGTGGGCTAGTTAGATTGGAGGTGAGGGGGCAAGACTTGCCGGAGCACTCCGAGGTGGTGAACCAGAGGAGGAGAGAGACCACGGTCCCTCCGTAGAGATGAAGAAGTTTGGAGGAAGCGGGAATGTAGGGGAAAGAGAAGTCCCATTGTGGATCTTTGTGCTCAAGATGCCTCTGGGATATCTGGGAAGAGATATCCAAACACTCGGTGAGGAGGGGGAGAGATGAGGGCTGGAGGCAAGGACCTAGGAATCCTGGGAGCTTGTGGGCTTTGATGAGATTTCAAGATTTCAGTGCTGTCAAAGCATTGATTAAATGTTTTGTGTAGTAGTGAGGGCAACAATTATTGGGACTTCAACACTATTATTCTCTGGCATTACTGCCACGAGTTGTAAATAAATAACAACTTTTTACCAGCTCTCAAGAAATGAGTTTATAGTAGAAACTAAAGGGCAATAAAATTTTGGAATATGGAATGGAATAGAAATGGAAGTGTGTTAAAGGATAGTGAGCATTTCACATGAAGCACAAGGTGACTTTTATAAAATAGGAAGAATGATTCTCAAGTGTGCAGTGAAAGAATGTGGTTTAAAAAAAAAAACTAACGAAATGTTCCTTTGCTTACATCTGGAAGCAAACCAAAAGTCAGTAAGTGTGCAAGAAATATATTAAAACCTTACTAATTTGAATTAGGAGAGACCCTCAGAATTCAGGAGGAGAATGTCTACTTTAAAAGAAATGTAGCTTTGTTACTTTGAATAATAATAATAATGGCCAATATTTATACGATGCTTTAAGGTTCAAATATATTACCCCATTTGATCCTTGCAACACCTCTCTGGGTTATCCTCCTTTTACAGATGGAGAAACTGAGACATGGAGGTTAAGTGACTTGCCCAGAGTCACAGAGCTACTAAGTGTCTGAGTCCAGATTTGAATCTTTAATCCATCAGTAAACATTAAGTGCCTGCTCTGTGCAAGCACTGTGCTAAGCACTGGGGATACAAATAAATAAAAGAAAGGCAGCCCCTGCCCTCAGACCACAAAAGAAATCTAAAAAACTGAAGTTGGGGAGGGGGAAGAAAAGGTGTTCAGTCTGGGGTACGGTGGAAAACACAGAGCCAGCCGGGTCTGCAGCCCTCTTTGAAGGAGAGTTTGGGGGTTCTTTGCTCTGCCCTCCAGCCTTGCAAGCAGAGGGGCAAGGACACGGAAGAAATATGTACCCCACAGTCGTTTGGGGCAGGATGAGGAGGAGCATGATGGTGGGCCGCAGGCGTGTTTAGTCCCTGCAGTAAATAAGCAGGGAATAAGCCTTCCTGACTCCAAATCCAACACCATCCAGGATGCCTTGATGCTAATAAACTTTTCTCAGGAAGAGTTCCTTCCAAACTTGCTTCAACAAACTCAAAAAACTAAATATTATTAGCAGTGTTTTATATGTGAGTCACTAACATCCTAAATGATTACAAGTTTTTACATAGATTAAATGTACCTTCCTACAATCTGGTTTGTGCTCTTAATTTGTTTAACAAACAGGCTTTCTATAGATCAAGCAAAGGTAAACAAGCCCAGGTTGAATTGCCAAAAAAAAATTAATAGATTGAGACCATTCATAAAATTAAAATGTGGGGCATCTAGGTGGCACAGTGAATAGAGCACCGGCCCTGGAGTCAGGAGGACCTGGGTTCAGATCTGGCCTGAGACACTTCACACACACACACACACACACACACACACACACACACACACACACAC
>NW_027185777.1:23131138-23165348 GCF_028583685.1 Petaurus breviceps papuanus
CACACACACACACACACACACACACACACACACACACACACACACACCTAGCCATGTGACCTTGGGCAGTCACAACCCCAAGTGCCCTCCAAAAAGCAAAAAGTTAAGTTAAATTAAAGTGCAATATTATTTCACGTTATGTCAACCAGAAATGCTCACTGCACAGGAGAATATTGGGGGAAATAATTTAAGAGACTTCTTTTTCTAAAAGAACATAAATTTATGGTCATAGTGATGAACAAAAAGTATGATGGTCATAGTGATGAACAAGAAAGTATGATCCTATAGGTATATAGAAGTAATTTTATTTAATATTAAATGATTAGGAATATTATAGAAATTCTGGAAAAAAACATCAGTATTTTAATATGACAAATCCTAATCTCTAAAGATAATGTAAATTCTTTAAAACAAACATTTTATGAAGGATAGGAAAAAGTTACATTTGGTTGAGGGTGAGAAAAATTAATTATATAACATTCTTAAACCAGGACCACACAGGAAATTAGTTGCTGATTCTTTTAAAATTGTTGTAGTATTGTAGGAAATTTTTCAACTTGTTAAGCAATAATAGTGATAGGAAAAGTGTGGTACTTGGGGTCTGGATAGACCTGGGCTCAAATCATACCTCTGATATTCACCTAGCAGTTTGCAGCGATGCACCCTCACTGGGCTTCAGTGTCCTCGTCTGAAAAATGGACCCAATGCTTGTCCCTCCTTCCTCACAGATTTGTTTCCAAGATCAGTTGTGATAACATGTAGAACATTTTGTAAATGATCTCTCAGTTGAAGTGGTACCCTAGAATGAAGAGAAGAAGACTGAACTTTCTCCGTGTTTAACCTAATGTCAAGGAGTAATTTAAAACTGTAGACAGACTCAGATATTTATCTATGATGATGAAATGATATACCACCAGTAATTTGCTGTACAAAATAATTACTAGCACATATGTCAACATGTAGATTTAGGAAGCATGGTGAAGAAAGCTGGCCTTGGAGGCAGAACGTCTCACATTGAGGCCCTGCCTCTGACATAGACGGACTGTCCTGGCCAGTCGTTCACCTGCTCCACTAGCGTGTACAGCATGATTCTGACTCTCTCTGCTAATCCTATCTGTATACCCTAGAAGTGGCTTTGCTTGCATAAATCTCTGATTTACTTTAACCATTTAATTTGTGTTTGTCTCTTTCTCATGAGAGAGAGGAAAGTGGGTGGAGAATACCATCAATTATTTGAACTGATCTTTTGGTTTTGGATGAAACACAGATTCCCTGTACTAAATTCCTTTTTTTAAAATTTTCAATGTAAAAGCATTTTTTCTCTGCTCCAAACTGCCCCCCTTTAAAAAAAAAAAAAACCTTGTAACAAACACAAATAGTCAAGCAAAATATATCTCTGTGTCATCCATGTCCAAAAATGTATGTTTCATTTGCCCCTCTCGGTAAGCATCAGGTACCCAGTACTAAACACAGTGCCTGGCACATTTTAAGTACTTAATACATAGTCTATTATCAGGCCTCTGGAATCGTGGTTAGCCATTGCATTGATCAGAGTTCTGAAGTTGCTCGAGCTGGTTGTCTTTACAATACAATTTTTGTTATTGTGTAAATCATTCTCTTAGTTCTTCTTACTCTCAGTTCCTGCAAGTCTTCCCAGATTTCTCTCAACCATCCCTCTCATCATTTCTGATAGCTCTATAGTGTTCTACTACATTCAGATGGCAGTTTGATTCAGATTTTTAAGTATAAAAGTCATTCCCCAATTGATGTTAAAGGAAGCCTTCCAAGACATCAACATCCATGTGAAAAAAAAACCCAAATCACTAAGAATTAGAGAAGAACTAAAGCAACTCTGAAGTTTCACCTCACATCCATTAGGTTGGCAAAGATGACAAAAAAGGGCACCTTCCTGCACTGTTAAAGCTAAGAATTGGTACGGCCATTCTGGAAAGCAGTTTGGAGCTTTGCCCTAAAAGGCACTAAACTGTGCACACCTTTTGCCCCAGCAATACCTGTACTGGGGCTCTACCCCAAAGAAAGGAAGAGGACCCACATATTTCAAATGTATACAGCTATTCTTTTTGTGGTAGCAAAGAACTGGAAACTGAGGGAGTGCCCCTCAGTTGGGAAATGGCTGCTCTGAATTCCAGTGTGTGCCTTCTCTGCCGCCGTTATCTTTCCAGATGAAATATCTGCTTTAGTCAGAGTTATCAAGAGCCAGTTAGCTTCACACAGAGAAGAGTGATGCTCCAAGATTCCTGACTGAAAACTTTACCCCATGGTCACAAAAGAGAACAGACAAAAGAATGAATGTTGGAGTTACCAATTCCTCCACACTGCTGAAAATCATGGATGAGTTCGTGGGTCCTGCTGGGTTGTTTTATGTACAAAGGAAGGCCTAGGATGTGAATGGTGACATGGAATAAGTGAATAAGCATAAGACTTAATCTTTGAGGCGGACACAGACATCACTCACATTCTGACGTCAGGGTAGTTTGGCTTGGTCATCTTCTTGTCAATATTTTGAGATAAAAAAATGTGTTTTTTCTCTTCCAGGAACACCTGATGCATTTTCTCAGCTTCTCACCTGCCCATATTGTGACCGAGGCTACAAACGCTTTACCTCCCTGAAAGAACACATTAAATATCGCCATGAAAAAAATGAGGACAACTTTAGTTGTTCCCTGTGCAGTTACACGTTTGCCTACAGAACGCAGCTGGAGCGTCACATGACCTCCCATAAATCAGGAAGAGATCAAGTAAGTGAGATGACAGAGCTCAGCGACACAAGGCTTTTTTGCACAAATGGATAAACAAAAGCAGAATTTAATTTAAAAATTCAATCCAATTCTTTATTGTGGTTTAGATGTGTAATGTTTACATACAAGAAAAGGGTTAATCCACCTGAAAATTTTCTCATATGGGAAATAGAAGGCCTTACTAAAGAGGGAGAAAATAATTTTAACTATTAACTTCTGGGCCTTTGTTATTTCCTTCAACTTTTCTGTTTCATTAGTATCTGCTATGTTATAAGGTAGGGGGGTTTTCTCCCTTTTTTCTTAATAGCATAAGAATAGTTTCAGTCAGTCTGTATATGTGTCAGGCACTCAGCTCAGCATTGGGGATACAAAGAAACAGTTCTTGCTCTCAGGGAGCTCCCAGTCTAAAGGGGAGACAGAAAGCAAATTATACAAATGCTGTGGAGAGAGGATGAATGGGAGACAATGTCCCAGGGAAGATACTAGTATTTAAGGGAGTCAGGAAAGGCTTCTCGAAGAAGGGAGGATTGTGGCTGAGACTTTAGGGAAGCCAGTTCACAGAGATGAAGAGGCAGAAACGTCCAAGCCCAGAAGCAACAAGTCAGAATGCCCTTGGTTGGGAGATGGAATGTTTTGCAAGAACAACAGGGAGTGTGGTGTCAGTGGATCACAGAGCATTTACTAGGGAAGACTGTGGTCAGAAAAAGTAAGGGGTAAGGAGACTGGAAAGGTCAGAAAGGGCCTGCTCATGAAGGGCTCTGAACAGACAGGATTTTATTTTTTATCCTAGAGGTTATAGAGAGTGACTGGAGTAAATTACCTTCTTAAGTCTTTCAGTGTAGAAAAAAAATTGTGGTTACACAGAGTACCATGATGTAATAAGTACTATGTGGACGGGGATTTCAAGTTTACTTCATATTTAATTTTCTGTAATTGTTTACTAACTCTTATTCTCTGTAGAAACAACTGATACTATATTAAACTTAGGCATTTTCATTTTTGAGGATTAATTTATTCATGGCTTTTTCTAGTTCCTTTATCGGGCCTATGTTTTTATGTAGAGAGATGAAGCATATAATAAATGCTTACTATATTTCCCATCACTATGCCGAGGACAGGCAGTCCCTGTCCTCAAGGAGTTTATATTCTAATGAGAGAAGACAGCACTAAAGGGGAACAAACAAGGGAAGAAAGGCACACAGGCACACGCATGTGCGTGCACACACACATGCACACATACAGCACACATACACACACACACAAAAGCTCACCTGTGATAGTACAAGTTTTCAGTAGGGAAGAAATGGCAATGGTGGCCCGTGGAGGTAGCAGTTATTAAACAGTTGAACCCAAATAATTCTGATTATAGACTAAATATGTTTTCTTGGATTAGACTGACTCTTAGCATCAGAGGCCATCACCAAGTTAGATCCCCTTTGTAAATGTCCCTGATAGATATTTAAGTCTTTTTACTTAATTACTTAATTTTATAACTCATTACACTAATAATCATACAAACAGAACAAGGTTGTAGAGATCAGGCTAGGATCAGTTAAAGTGAGAAATACAAGTGTAAGCTCAACAGTAAAGCAGGACTGTGCCCTGATTATCTCAGACGCGTCCCACATGAATATTTACCTCTGCAACTGTCTATGCTACACTGACTGTGAAGGGCCCTTGGTCTAGAGACAGATTGCTGGAAGGAGCCAAGAGACACCAGCTCATGAGGACAGTAAGCCTCCAGTACCAAAACTCGGGAAACGTAGGAACTAGAACCAGGAGTTCAATTAAATAGGAGGGGAACTGGATGCATCTCAGGTAAACCCATGATCAAGTCCAGGAACGCCACTAAAGGTGGGCAGGACAAGTCTAAAGAGAGCAAATAAGTCATGACCCAAGAACTCAGGAGGAGCCCAGGGAACCAACAGATGGGAACTCACCTAAGAGTGTCTAGAGGACAGAGGGCAGAGAGCCCAGGCCCACAAAACCACCTAGTCAGGATGGAAGCAGTATGTAAAACCATTGGACAGGAGGGAAGAGTGGCCCAATAAAGCTTAAAAGGGAGAAATGGAGGACAAATCAAGGGAAGAAGCAAGTCTCCAACTTTTGCAAAGAGCTAAGTCACATTTTCCATACACACCCATTGTGAGAACTAAGGGGGTTCCTGCTCCCTGGGCAGGGCAGGGCAGGGAAAGGTAAGTTCCTATTTAGAAATGGCTATAATGAGCTTGTTTTCCAGAAGTCAGGTTTCTCTATCTTAATCTCTACAAGACAGCATCATCTGGCCCAACGTCTTGTTACATAGTAGGTGCTCAATATTTATTGATTTGGAATTAAATTAACTAAAGCTTCCTGAGGAATAAGTAAAGAACAGAAGGTACCACTGTTTACCACCAGGCTACACAACAAGCCTTGTAGCCCATAGAGTCTAACCAGCACTGGAGGAGGGGTTCAGAGGGGCCCCAGCTAGGGAGGGAATCCCCAGAGGGTATTGGCCCCAAAGCAAAACAAGTTACTTCTTCCTCAGGTGTGATTTCTATGTATCTAGATTGCTAGAGCATTTGATCATCTTGCCTTCTCTTCCAGAACTTCTGAAATGTACAGTGTAGTGGGGAAAGAATCCTAGACTGGGAATCTGAAAACAGGACTCAGGCCCTGTCTCTGCTACTAATTAGCTATGAGATCTTGGACAAGTCACTTCTCTAGGATTCAGCTGTAAGATAAGGGGGCTGATTTATGCTCTCTGCTATCTCTAACTTTCTATAATTCAAACTCTATAATCCAAAAACCCAGTGATAGAAGCCTTTCACCTTTAAGAAAGGGTGTTTTATGCTAGATGAAATACTAATGCTATCTTTTAAAACCATTTATCCATATCAGCCTGTGTAGACTATTGTATTTTTAGTAAACATTAATTTTCAACTCCATTAAGAATAAAAGGTGAGCATAAATTTACTTTTCTGTGTTGCCAACTGTTAAACTGAAAGAAGATGCTTCTAAGCAAATCACTAACTATATTTAACATCCTTTGTGGTTTTTAAACAATATTAATATGCATCGATGCTTCAAAAAATGAGTGAGCTCATCACCAGCATAGCTTCTAGCTGCTCCAGACCTAGGCTAGCACTTCTATGACTGAAAAAAACAAAGACAATAACCTAGCCCAGGCTTGTGGCTGGGAAGCTCTCACTGATTAGGCTGGTCCATAGAAGACAGTCCCTCACCGTGTCCTCACCATGTTCTGCTTTACCGGGACCTTCCAGAACTTTCTGCTGGCATGGCCCTCAGGATGCAAGAACCCAGCATCCCTTCCATGTCACAGTGAGGCATCAGAGTAGGACTTTGGTGGCAGAATGTTAATATATTGCTTAATGTTAATAGGGAAGATGTCTCAATACTGATTTATGATGTGTAGAAGAAAATTGTTGTAAAATTACATTTTTGTACTATGATTGTTTTCTGAGGGGGAGAGAAAGTAATTTCAATTTCAGAAAAGTAAAAGTGAGGTCATCTGCTAATGGTTGAAAGAGATAATTGGGATTGGGAAAATGAGAGAGGAAAGTACTGAAAAGAATAAAAATGATCAGGGAATGTGCTGCCTTGAGTGTTTAATTATCTTTTCGTTTATTTATGTCCTTTCCCAAGCTACACTGTAAAATCCTAAAGGTTGGGAACTAGGTCTGGTCCATCATGATGCCTCTCACAGTGCCTTGTGCATAAGTATTTAATAAATACTTAGTGCAATTAATTTTTGGCTAGTTGTAAATGATGAATAGCATCCAAAATATAAGCATTTAGTTCTTTTGAGTTGAATTACAGATTTCTATTTTTAACTTTAGCAATTGATATTCTGTTACCAAGACTTAAAAAATAGTTGTGCATGGGGCAGCCAGGTAGCACAGGGAGTAAGAGCACCGGCTCCAGTGTTGAGAAGACCTGGAGATCGAATCCCGGGCTCAGACACTTAGCACCCACCCAGAAACACCTGGCCGTGTAACCTTGAGCAAGTTACTTAACCCCAATTGCTTAGGGGCGGCCAGGTGGCTCAGCGAGTAAGAGCACCCGTTCCAGTGTCGGGATGACTTGGATCAAATCCGGGCTCAGATACTCAGCACCACACCCAGAAATAACTGGCTGTGTAACCTTGAGCAAGTTACATAACCCCAATTGCTTAAAAAAAAAAATAGTGCAGAAATCATGCCTGGTTGTGAAAATGTACAGCAACCTATTATGATTCTAATTAGCTGTTGCTTCCCCCCAAATAAGTGTATTCTTTTTAAAAGAAAGAAATCTTCATTTTCCTCATAAGGGCCTATGTCATAAGACATGGCCATGGAGCTAGAAGGAGCCTCCTAGAAGCCACTTGGCCCACCCCCTCATTTTGCAGTTAAGGAAACTGAGGCCCTCAGGCTTTACAGGTAGGAAGAAGCAAAACTGGGGTTCAAAGTCATATTATTAACATACTGCTAGTTCAGAGTTTGTTTCCTTTTTTTTGTTTTTACCAGCAAAGCAGGGTGGGTGGCAAGGGGCAGTTTGAGGCTTTGATCCAAGGCCTGCCGTTGCCATCGACCCTGAATGAGTGCACACTGTTGAAATCACAAGTCCTCAAAAAACACCTGGCAAGAGGAAAACAATTCTGCAAACTAAAGAAATGAGAAAAAAATAAAACTATGTCCATCTTTTTTTCTTTAATTTCCTTTTTTTTGTGTAAGAGAAAAGGTGTCATGTGTGTACCTGTCTGTCTGTCTGTGTACTAGAGACACAAACACACATATTTAGCATGTAGCCTCCAAGTTTATAAAATATCCTGAATTTTTCTAACATTATTTAACATCCATGTTCCCTATAACAGTCCCGTAATTTGCTTACTACTCTGTCCTTTGAAGTAACACCAACAAATTATCTACAGCCTTTTCTTTTTCACCATTTATAGAAAAAGTGAATGAGAACTCCTGGACTCGAAGTCTGGAACTGTGTGACCTTATCTCCTACAGCATAGCACTTAACATTTTGACAAAAAACTTGAATTTTTTAAATTTAAAACCTTTATTGTGATTTCTGTATAATCTTCTTAATTAAAACCTATTAAATGAAATTTAAAACTTTTAAAAATTCAGGGGAGGCTCTCTGGAAGAGGCAAAATTTGAGCTTTGCCTTTGACAGATTGGGTAGGATTTTGGCAAGCAGAGATTAGGGGAGGACGTTCCAGGCAGAAAGAACCAGACAATGAAAGGCACAAGAATAGGAGGTGGTGTCCACGTTCAAGATGCATCTCATAGTGTACATTGACTAGGAGAGGAATGTTGGCACTGCAGTGCAGAGAACTCAGATGCTGGGCTACTTTATTTGGCAGGCAACAGGAAAAGAGGGACAGTTTCAAGCAGGAAAGTGATACAATCAAGATCGATTCAAGGGAGGAAAGGTCCAGAGGCTAAGAAATCAGCTAATAGGTTATTACACTCATCTAAGCATGAGAGCTGTTAAGTACTAAACTAAGGCCATAACAGAGAATGGAAAGGAGTGAACTGATGATACAAGAGACATTGTAGGAAGAATCAACAGGACTTGCCAGCTAAGGGGATGTGGGAGGAGGAAAACTGAAATGCAAGGGATTATCTGCTTCTGGTAATCAACACGAGAACAAATTATATGCCAGAAAGGAACCTAGAAAGTATTGCCAGAGATTATAAAAACTTTGACAGGCCCAGAATGATGTCCATTAAAAACAAGGGAAACAGAAGAGAACATTTGATTTGGGAAGTGGACACTTGCTATAAAATAGTATCTGAGAATAGGATTTATCTTTCTGGACCACAACATAAAATATAAGGAGACACTCCCAGCTAGGGAAGAAATGCACCAAGACAACCTCATAAGAATGTATTTGCCTGTCATCTTGCAAATGTAATAGAAAAGTCTTTAAAATAAAGAGAAACTGGGGAGGAAGAAAACTGCCTCAATATGTACCTCAGGTCAGACACTCTAAAGAGTAGCTTAGTGCAGTGAGGATGGCAGGTAAGACAACAGCCTGAGAGATCAGATCCAAGAAGGGAGTCTGTAGAGAGGCTCCCTACATACGTCAGTATGCAAATGCCTGATGAGTTCAGGCAACAAACAGCAGGAATTAGAAGTCTAATCTAAGAAGGCAACTTTGACTGTGTCACTGTTAGATTTGATGGAATAAAACCCATGATTGAAACAGATCAAAGCTTCTGAATTGATCAGAACGAGATTGGGCCTGTGAGCCCCCTCCCCCCTACACTTCTAGCCTGGATGAGACAGGGAGACCCAAGCTTGAATGAAGAGAGACAGAGAGGAAAGAAGGAAGAGAAAGAAAGGGAATTAGGACAGGACTGTGGATTAAGAGGGCATATTGGTGTATGGAAGTCTACAAACCAGAAGGGGCAAACATAACTGAAAATTTGGGGGTGATGATCCATAGACTGAAAAACAGGAACATGCGCTGGACAGTGTAAACACTAAAAGGAAATAAGTGAGGAGATGAGCCAGAAGCTTGCCACAGGGGCACACTGTGGGAGGTGGAGGGACTGGAGGGCAGCAGGAGCTGGCCTTTCTTTAGCTTGAAGGCTTGCCAAGCACTTTGCATTTGGACCCCATAAGGGTAGGAACTTTTGGTATCTCCATTTTACACATGAGGAAAATGAAAGTGAGGGAAGGCCAATGACTTGCCCCAGGTCACCCAGCAAGGAGGCAGGTTTGGAACTCAGGTCTTTCTGGCTCTAAGTCCTATTCTCTATCCATTCCACCACTTAGCTGCTCATCTGTCTATATATCTGCTGGTGCTTTCCCTTTGCCAAAACCAGAGCAGCTAATAACTTCTCACCTTGACTTTAAGTCATTTATTAAGAAAAGAGGTATGAGGGTATATTAGGAATGGGGAGGGGAGTGTAGAAAGTGACTCCTAGCTCCTGGAATTTGAGATAGAGCAGAAGAAAGGAAAATCTTAGCGTGGACACTGGATTTTGAGAGAGCAGATTTCAGTTTGGCTGGATAGGATCCCATGGACTAAAATTCTACAGGAAAAGTTATCCCAGGATTGATGAAAAATTCTCAAGAATGAAATTCTGAAGACAAAAAGTGAAATGATTTTGATTAGGAAAGACTATAGGAGTCATGTAAAGAGAACAATATGAATGCATAGACTACTTGTCAACCAAGTTATATTTTTAAAAGGTATGTATGAAAGCAAGGATAAGTTAAGAGGAGGAATACACAATATAGGCTAGTTATGCAAGATGCATGTCGTGTTGAAGCTCAGAGTGAGTGGAGTCTGGCAAGGAGTCCCAAGGACCAAAGAAGAGAGTGTGGGCAGTGAGTGGGGCTCATGTCTTGTGAGAGAAGTGGGATCAGAGAAGGACTAGGCCTACAGGCTGGATAGGATGGTGGTAAATGACAACAGAAAGCAGAGATGGCCAAGTCTTATTTTTCCTTGTTTTCTCTGCCAATATGAACGACCTTTGGACTAGAAATGACAGAACAAAAATGGCTAAGAGAGAGTTGATACCAAAGGGTCCCTAAGAGATGAGTAAAAGAGTGCCGACCGCCCTTGCTGAATCCAGGTTACCTGGCACAGAAGAACTGCGTCCTTAGGGACTGAAAGAACTGGCAGATGGGATTGCTGAGGTGCTGTCTGTGTTCCCAGGAAAGTCACAGAGAAGAAGACTGGACAAAAGCACATGGCCCAGTTTTCAAAAAGGGAAGAGAATAGAGTGACTATCCTATAGGCAGTAAGTTTTTACTTCAGTTCCTGGAGAACATACAGAGCAGATCTAGTGAAGAAGTAGTTAGTGAATACCTAGCAAAAAGTATCTGCCTGGATTCATCAAGAACAGGTCATGCTAGATGCAACATTTCTTTTTTTCAACATGCAGCTGGTAGACCAAGGGAATGTTACAGAAATATGATTTACTTAAACTTTAACAAGGCATTTGATAAATCACCTTAGACTCTGCTGTGGAAAAGATTGAGAGATGTGGGGTAGATGACAATAACAGTAAGGTGGATTTGGGACATTAAATGTCCCAAATTAAATTAATTAAAACCTTAAAGAGTAGTCATTAATAGTTCAATGACAGCCTGGCAAAAGGGCTCCAGTGGAGTGCCCCCCCCCCACTCCATCCCCAGCCATGTCCCTTTACTGTTTACTAATCTGAAAATGGCACATTGCAGTGAGGAATGGCTAACAGATTAAAAAGTAAGGATCCAAAAGGTGTTTATAGGCTAAAGTGCTGTTCATTAAGGATAGAGGTAAAGTCTTGTGCTTGGGTCCAAAAAACTCACCTTCACAAGGACAGGCTGCAGGAGGCACGGTTAAACAGAAGTTTCTCTGAAAGAGATCCTTTATTGAACTTGAGCCTAAATACAATTCCACAGTGTAATATGGTGGTCAGAAGAACTAACTGGAAGTTGGGTTGCATTGGCAAGCATGATTTCCATGAAGAAGATAGCAGTGATCCTGCTGTACTCTTCCCTGATCAGACCACAACTGGATCTTGTACTCCATTTGGGGCAGCACAGCTTATGGAAAAACAGGATAATCTGGAGAGATCCAGAGGAAGGTACCAGGATGGGGAAGGACTTTGAGGCTAGTGCATAGAAGAGCCAGCCTGAAGAAGCTTGAGAGGGACAGAGGAAGACTGAAGGGGAAAGCTAAGACTGCTGTCTGTGTGGAAGAGGGGTGAGGCTTGTTCTCATTGTGGGTTGATCCATTTTAGCAATGGCTGCACAACCACCTGACGGGTATATTATATGATGATGCCTCTGTAGGTATGGGTTGGACTAAAGGCCCTTTTCATCTGCCACTGTGAGATGCAGCTGAATGTTAAAGCATGGGTGGCTGTAATGATGGTAGTGCTACTAATAGAAACAGGGGCACCTTGGAAGGGAGTGCAGTGAAGAAGAAAGATACATCGAGTTTTAGGTGTGTTTAAACTGAGAAGCTGATGGAATATCAGAGGACATCATTACCTAACAGGAAGTAGGGAATTTGAGTCTAGGACTAAACATGTCAGGGTGTCAGGGATAGAAGTAGGGACTTGGCAGCTATCAGCTTATGGTGGAATTAGAGCTTAAGCCATAGGTGTAAATAAGGTCAGAGAAGGGAGAAGAGTCAGACCTTAAACTGGAGGAATGCTCATATTTAAGGTGGAAAGAGGAAATAGACCTAGTGATAAAATAGAAAAAGCCATCAGAGAGGGAGGAGGAGAACCAAGATGGTGCCATCCAGGGAATATAAAAGTACTAGTCATCAAGAAAGAATGTCAGATGCCTTAGATGCCAAGAATGAGAATGGGCAAAGGCCTTTGAGTTCGATAGATGGTATCAGGCAAGTGATAATGCAGAAGGAGGAGGTCAGTGCTACAGAGATGGGGGCAAAAAACAGAGGCTCATGTTTGGAGAAGATTCTTGGCAAAGGGAAGAAATACCCAAGTTAAAGGAGACATTTCCTCCAAATAACTGTGGGAGAATGGGCTAATATTGGCAGCATTCCCAAGTCTCTATAATCAGAAAATGTTGTGCCACAGGCAGACTGTCATTTGCTATTCTCATAAAACATCAGGGTCTAGGTGTTGTTGCTGCTTTATCAGCACTGCCTTTTAATTTTTTTAGGCTTCAGCACTCAATAGGTATTGAATCAGACAAGAAACCAGATTTTCTGAGTCAGATGCTTTGATTGGTTGATCTCATGACCCAGAATAAAGCAGAAATATTACTTTTTCCTTTCACTATCCTCCCCACCAATCATACTCAATGACTCTTGTTCAGAATTCCTTTATCTGTGCTTCTCTTGTTGGCCAAAGCTTGCTGTCAGTATCTTTAAACAAAGTATAGAAGTACTGATTCACCCTGACCTTAGAAAATGGGAAATTAAATGTCTCTTCCCAAATATATCTGTGTTATATATGTGAGCTGTGTCCATTTACATTCAGAGATTGCTTCCTCTATCTTAGCTATATTCTGAGTTCTTTTAAAAGGAATATGATATAATTATAAAGAAAATTCACGTCTCCTTACTAATCCAGCAGACAGTAGAGAGGGATCAGGATGGAGAATTTAGCTTTTCCTTCACAGGATTCTTTGAAAACTGATCTCTGATCTGTTGATTAGATGTAGACCTTATGACAGGTGTGGGAGAATAATTTGGACTTGAGACTGTGTTGTTCCCATGTGTGCTATCTTTTCTCTGGCACCTCTTTCTGTTCAGTATTGTCAGTAAGAAATAGAAATATGGAAATGGAAGCTCAGCCAATGATTAAAGTCTGTCCTCAAGACGTTAAACATGGAGAAGTGCTGCACTATGGAACAGGCAGCACAAGTCCTCGGAATCAAGACAGCGATTCTTTTCTTCCAGCTCTTCTACTATTTTAGCTTTGTGATCCTGGACCAGTCACCTACAATGTAGGAACTGAACTGAATAACATCTGAGATCCTAAATTAGGTTTTAGTGAAATGCCGTCCTTTCCATCACCTTTGTCTGTATAGAGGAGTAAAAAGTGGAAATAGAAAAATGGACACTCATAGCAATTGTCTGTCTTGGAATGTTGAGTACCTAAGAGCAAATAGAGGGACCAGCCTTGGTCGACCATCCTTGACATAGGAAGGCCTGGATTCATGGCTGTAGGACCGTGGGTAGGTTGCTTAAGCTCTCAGTGCCCTCAGGCAATTCTTTCTGCATTTGTAATTCCCTATTCTGATGAAATCTCAAATCCAGACCAAAACCAACTAACAAAACCCTCGCTTACTTAGGGAGTTGCAATTGTTACACAGTGGTAACAGGTTCGCATTGTTATTTTTTGAAAACTTCTCTTAGTCAAGATCCATTCCCCAAGTGACTAATAAAATTAGAGAATTTTGGTAAACTAGAAAAATGGAGTCTCCATTTCTTTAAAAACAATGTCTTGTATTCACTTAGCAAAATTCTGCTCCTGAGCAGGTTAGTGAAAAGCAATGTGGTGTTCTAGAGAAAGGACTAGACTAGGAAGGACACCCTTGGGCTTGACTGCACCACTCACCAATCCTGGGCAAGTCACTTAACCTTTGGCACCTTTCTCCTTATTTATAGGATGGGGATAACAAGATCTTTCCTACCTACTTCTTAGGGTTGCTGGGTTCAAATGAGATCAGTGATTGCATCATGGCACTGTGGAAGCAATGCTGACTCTGGAGTGAGGGCATCTAGTACCCACCCCAGCCTGGCTGACCCCAGGTTGTTCCTTTGACTTCTCTTGGCCTCAGTTTGTAAATTGAGGAGTTTGGAGGAGATGACCTTATTGATGTCAACTATTGCTTACTATGCACATTTTGCATAGTCTAAGTTTATGTTTAAAAATGTTACAAATATTTTTTTCTGAAATTTTTGGATATACTCTGTTCTTTTATTTACAAAACTTTTGTACTTAGGAATAAATTGCAAACTTCTTTTTACAGAGACATGTGACCCAGTCTGGGGGTAACCGGAAATTCAAGTGCACAGAATGTGGAAAAGCTTTCAAGTACAAACACCACCTTAAGGAGCACTTAAGGATCCACAGCGGTGAGCATGAGAATCCATACGTTTATTATAAGCAGAATATCTTGCATTAATACAAGTATAACTCTCCCAATAGAGAATAATTAAATTGTTCCAGTTTGCTACTTATTACTTGATCCAGTTAGGACAAACACAAGATGGGCCTAATGTGACTGACATCTTGAAGAAATATCACAGAAATTCTACTTCCAAATGAAAATTGCCTTTCCCACTGGTCACTTTAGGAGACCGTAGGTTTATTTCCATGATGTTGCCATTGCTCGAGCACATCTTCCATAACTCCCTTTAGACCCTGCGCACATCCCCACTGAAAGAACAGTAGGCAAGGAATGGAGATACAGAGTTAGGTGGTCTCTGAGCTGGAGGACCGGGGCCCAGGGGAGGCTCGGGGATGGTGGGTGGAGCCAGAAGAGGCTTCTCTGCTCATTGGATTTTGGTTCCAAAAGCAACAAGTAGAAAATATGTTGGGGGAGGGCAGGAGTGTGGAGTAGTGTATGCCTGGAGTGGAAGAGGTCACATGAAGGTCACTAAGGTGACTGGCTGGCCTGCCCATATGAGATAAGACTCATTCACCAGTCAGCACAGCTCAGCCACAGGGCAGGAACTCTAAAACCAAGTGGATTAAGTCCCCTAGGTCATGATCTCTGGAGATCCAGTGGGTACCTTGCCAGAATAGAGGCAAGAAGACAGATGGTCAGGATGGATGGGGTGTGAGCATGGTCTGGTGAGTCCAGAGCCAGTGTGGTGCAATGGGTCATATGTGAGTTTGCATTCACCAATAAGAACATCTCAGCCCCAGGGCAAGAGTTCTGCCTAATTCCAGCAAATATTTATCCTTTGAGGGTAAATTTGATTTTTAAAAACAGTGAAACATTACTCAAAACCATGTCTGGTGAATAAAGTGATTTGTTGTTGAGTTGTTTTTTAATCACATCTGACTCTTCATGACTCCATTTGAGGTTTTCTTGGCAAAGATAATGGATTGCCATTTCCTTCTCCAGCTCATTTTACAGATGAGGAAACTGAGGCAAACAGAGTTAAGTGACTTGCACAGGGTCACATAGCTAGTAAGTATTTGAGGCCACATTTAAACTCAGGCCTTCCTGACTTAAGGCTAGGCTCTCTAACTCCCACTGCACCACAAACTTGGAAGGGAACTCAAAAAGCTCCCTGACACTAGACAATATTGCTTTTTGACAGTATGGTTAACGTATGACCTCCCATCATAGTTCTTTGAAATGTAATATTTATTTGGATGTATAAATTCTGAAATGTTGGGTATTTTTAAAAAACCGTTTCAGTCTCATGTAATCACATCTTCTGCATGACAGTTTTTATACTCACAAGTAAGTCCTGCCTTAAGAAATCTTATAGGAAAAGAAGAAGAAATTTATAGACAAAAATCCAAACCTCATTGAATTGAATTCTGGGTCATTATTTGTATTTCAGTGGAATTCCTTCAAATAGCACTTTCCATAGAGCATTGAAGTATGTGTTTGTTATAGACCATTAACTGCGTGACAAAAAAATCTGATGCTCTTCCCAGTCCCCTGGGAGAAACTTAGAGCTCAGGAGCAGTCAGAAATGAGCTGGAAAGTGGCTCTGAAATGATCAGGTGACTCAGGAGGGGACAGAGTCACTAGGAATTTTTCAGAAGCAGAATTATTTGGTAAAGCCAAGTATTCTGTTGCTTTTGACATTAAGAACATGCTTTCTTCCTGCTTAACAAATGTCTTATTGACAGCATTAGCACATTAAGTTAATATATGACACAGTACAATGTTCCCAGTTAGAAGATATTAAATCATAGTTCTACTCAAAAATACCTAAAACCTTTTTCACTTTCTGCTGAACATTCACCTTGCTACCCTTTTTTTTTTTTAACAAAATGAACAGGGCAATGGAAAAATGGGGGGGGGGAGGAAGAGGCATGGAGTAAATGGGAAGAGAGATATAAAATAAATGAGGAATGAAAACATGGAAATGAACCCAAGAAATTAGAACCCATGAAGAGGTAGAATTGATTAAAAAACCAATAAGGCAGAATACCTGTATGATTTTACTTCATTTAGCCGGTTAAGGGAAAAATAGATCCATAATACCTTGTATTTGTAAAGTGTTTCGTAGTAGGGACAACAATAATGATCATTTATGCAGCACTTTAAAGTTTGTAGAACTCTTTACAAATCTCTCATTTTATATTCACAACAACCCTGGGAGATAGGTGCTATGATTTTTCCCATTGTGTAGATAAAGAAATTGTTCAGACCAAGGCTAAGTAAATTGTGCAAGGTTAAATATTTAGTAAGTGTCTGAGGCTAGATTTGAACCCAGGTGTTCCTGTCTCTAGGTCCAGAGTGCCATCTGCTGTACCACCTCCCGAAAACTTAAATAGAAAGTTTAGTGCCGTCCCACTTGACAGTTAGCAAGCAGTCTGATGGCAGTCCTCTAGGGAACTGAACACAATTCTATTCATATTAACTGGGACTTTAAAAAGTTTAAAGAAAAAGAAAATAATTGTTAGCTAATGATTAGAAAAGTGGTTTTATTTAGTTTGGGGTTTTAGGTTTTGTTTTTTGGTACTGAGCTCATGCTATCTTTGATGCTGAACTTGAACCCAAGTCCTACCTTACCTAGGCTAGCCCCCTGTCTTCTGTCTCATCTCACTCTTGACCATCCCTTTGCTATAGCTATTTCAGTGACTATAAAATGTTGCAAACATGTATTTTATCCTATTGAAAATGTATAGCTACATAACTGACCCTAGTTTTCCTTGCAATGGTATCTGGCCTCATTTTGGAAATGAAGTCTTAAAAATGTTCAGGATGTTGAGTTTTAGATATAAAGCATAGTGTTCATTTTACAGTTTTTTAATACCCCAGGCCCAAGACTCTTGAAAATTGCTTTAGTCGTTTTTTTTTTCACATTGTCTAGTGGAGTGCCACAGGGCTCCCTTCTTTTCATAGGAAATAGAGCTATTTAAGCTTTATGATCCCATATGAGGGAGAGAGTTTCCTCCTCCTAAGACACCCATACCAGTGAAATTGCAGGTCTAGCCCAGGGAGAAAAAGCATGTGTGTGTGCGAGATTTATTAAATTTTCTATTTTAAAGTTAGAGAAGTTGTGTTTTACTTGTTTCTTTCCATGAGCAATCCTCTCAAGGTAACTTGGTAGAATTTTGACGTTTGTCAGTTAAGGTTGAATATTCAAGTCTTAAAGAACATCAGCCAGGCTTCCTTGTCTTTCCTTCACTTCCCCTCCCCACCCCCAGCCCTCACCTTAAGGGTTAATTCCCCCTTAAATTGGCTGGCTTTGGGATAAATAAGTTGTATAGAGATGATTAGCTAGAATAATGAAACTATTGACTTAAAAGATTCTGAAGTTGGACCAGAACACTAAGGGGAGATTATTTTGGCCTCTATAATTATTCTGGTTGAATTTTAAGGAGTAGGATCAGATAATATGAAAATATACCTTATCTGTAAAGACATTTAGTGCAAACTAAGACTTCCTAAGCAAGTGTTTTGTAAATATAAAATATGTATTTTAAATACAAGCATAACATACACTGTGTCCTCTTTGGAAAGGCTCTAGGTTGTTTGTTTGGGAAGCATTTGGACTCTGTGGACTGGTCTTTAATAATACAGTGACTGTCATTTTTGTTGCTGTTTAGGAGAGAAGCCATATGAATGCCCAAACTGCAAGAAACGTTTTTCCCATTCTGGTTCCTATAGTTCACACATCAGCAGTAAAAAATGTATCGGTTTGCTGCCTGTGAACGGCCGGTCAAGAACGGGGCTCAAGCCCTCGCAGTGCTCCTCGCCATCTCTGTCGGCATCACCAGGCAGTCCTGCCAGGCCTCAGATCCGGCAGAAGATCGAAAACAAGCCCTTGCAAGAACAACTTCCAGTAAACCAAATTAAAACGGAACCTGTGGATTATGAATTCAAGCCCATCGTGGTTACTTCAGGAATCAACTGCTCCGCCCCTTTACAGAATGGGGTCTTCAGCGGCGGCAGCCCCCTCCAGGCTGCCAGCTCTCCTCAGGGTGTGGTGCAAGCTGTTGTCCTCCCAACAGTAGGTTTGGTGTCTCCCATAAGCATTAACTTGAGTGACATTCAAAATGTACTCAAAGTGGCAGTAGACGGCAATGTCATACGGCAAGTTTTGGAGAACAATCACGCCAATCTTGCATCCAAAGATCAAGAAACAATCAGCTCGCCAACCATACAGCCAGGCGGCCATTCCCTCATTTCCGCTATTAGTCTTCCTTTGGTTGACCAGGATGGAACAACCAAAATCATCATCAACTATAGCCTTGAGCAGCCTGGCCAGCTTCAGGTTGTTCCCCAGAATCTGAAAAAAGAAAACTCAGTCCCCACCAATAGCTGCAAAAGTGAAAAGTCGCCCGAAGACCTTACGGTGAAGTCTGAGAAGGATAAGCACTTTGAAGGGGGGGCCGATGACAGCACTTGCCTTCTGTGCGAGGACTGCCCAGGAGATCTGAATGCACTTCCAGAGCTAAAGCACTATGACCCAAAGCAGCCTGCTCCGCCCGCTCAGCCCAGTGCCCCTGAAGCTGAGAAGCCCGAGCCCCCTGTCCCAGCAGACCCTGGAGAGGGCCGCCTGTCTCCCAGTCAGCCACCCCTAAAAAACCTCCTGTCTCTCCTCAAAGCGTACTACGCTCTAAATGCACAGCCAAGCGCAGAAGAGCTCTCCAAAATCGCAGATTCGGTAAATCTGCCCTTGGAGGTAGTGAAAAAGTGGTTTGAAAAGATGCAGGCTGGACAGATTTCAGTCCAGCCTTCGGAACCGTCCTCCCCTGAACCAAGCAAAGAGAACGTTTCTGCCGATGACAGCGATCCACCAGGACCTGCCAGCACCGACGATCCCCAGGACAGCACAACGACTTCAAAGAGCCCCAGGAAGGGGACAAAGTCTCCCGTTTTGCCAGCAGGGTCAGCTCTGAACGGCTCCAGAAGTCGCACGCCATCCCCATCACCGCTCAACCTTTCTTCATCCCGAAACACACAGGGTTACTTGTACACGGCAGAAGGGGCCCCCGAAGAGCCACAAGTCGAACCTCTCGACCTTTCACTACCAAAGCAGCATGGAGAATTGTTGGAGAGATCCACCATCACCAGTGTTTACCAGAACAGTGTTTATTCTATCCAGGAAGAGCCCTTGAACTTGTCATGTGCAAAAAAGGATCCGCCGAAGGACAGTTGTGTGACTGACTCAGACCCAGTTGTAAATGTGATCCCACCAAGTGCCAACCCCATCAATATCGCCATCCCCACCGTCACTGCCCAGCTACCTACAATCGTTGCCATTGCTGACCAGAACAGTGTTCCGTGCTTACGAGCACTCGCTGCCAATAAGCAGACCATCCTGATTCCCCAGGTGGCATACACGTATTCCGCGGTCAGCCCTGCAGTCCAAGAACCACCTGCAAAGATGACCCAGCCTAATGGAAATCAGGTAACTAAGGGGACAGCTGAGCATGTACATGTTCTCCCCTGTGTCCTGTTGCTGTTTATTCCTACACTGTGAAAGTAGGTGTTTGGGAAGAAAATATCAGATAAACAGGAAATATTCTAATTTCAGCTTTGTAAGATGTTATTTTTAAATGTTAAGAAGCCCTTTTAAAACTTAGTGGTTAAGGGAAGTTTATGAAGATGAATTCATACCTCCAGTGTGTTAGGTAAGTCCTCTGGGAACAATCTATGGGAAGACAGGAGGACAACAGTTATGAAAGATAAAATGGTGCGGATGAAGGTGGCTGTTCCCCCAGTGGAAGGGAGCATACCAACAGAGAGAAGGCCATAGATCACCGGGTGAAATAGACACACACATTCATGACTAAAAACCCAACTCTGTCAAATCCAACTAAGAATATGTCAAAAACTAATTAATTACATTTTTGTTTTAATACTTCTGTTCCCAAAATTAGGAAAGCACTTCCTCCTCAATTAAAACCATTAATAAATGAAAGTGTGTTGTGATTCACACCGGGGCAAGTGTTGTCATATGCTGACCTATGTCACAAAAGGCCTTAAGCAAACAATAATTATCATTGGTAACATGAATATCTATAAAAAGATAGCTAATGAATTAGCTCATTATTCTTACTAGCTTTGGGCATTAGGCAGTGTTCGGTTATGGTTAATGTGTAGCAGGAAAATCTGCATTCACGCAAATTGAGGGTACCTCTGCACTGCTAGATAAGGTAGTGTTTGCTCTCCTTCATCCTCTCCAAAGCACCGTGACTGTTCTGAGAGCAGCCCTGTGGTAGCAGGCCGAGCGCTTCTTCCTGGGCTCAGGCTTCCTTCTCCTCTTCTGCAGGGGCCCAGACTGCCACATCGCCGCATCTTAGCCCATCTCTGATTCAGAAGAAACATCCCAGGTTTCCAAGTAGCCATTTTGTCCTGCCTTTCAGAGTAAATTCTACAACTCACATAGGAGTTATAAATTACAGGAAAGGAATTGTTTTCTGACCAGAAAACCATTCCAGAGTATTTCCCTGTGGGCCTCTATTGGGAACTGTCACGTGAAAGGACCTGCCTGGTCCTCTGAGCTACAGACCCTGGCTGAGCCCCTGACAGGAGGAGATGAGCCTTGTACTACGTGCACCTGTACTCTGGGCCAGCCGTGAAGAGCATGCTGGGGACCTCTTTGTGTTGGCTTTCCATGACTTGTGAGAGCATAGAATTTTAGAAATGGAAATCACCTTCAAGATCACCCAGTTCAAAGATGCCTTTTACAGCTGAGGAGACTCTGGTCCATCAAGGTTAAGTGAGATGTTTGCCCAAGGTTAGTGATGCTATAACTATTCCATCCAGCTATAGAATTTAAAACTAATCAGCTCCACTCAGCATCATTTGGCCTTTATCGTAAGGATCAAAGTGAAAGTAACTAAAAAGTAAATCAAAGAGCACACGAATACTTTTAGAATATTATGGCTCGTTGTTCATGTGTGACTCTTCATGACCCCATTTGGAGTTTAGTTGGCAGAAGTGCTGCAGCGATTTGCCATTTCCTTTTCTGGCTCATTTTACACATGAGGAAATTAAGGCAAATAGGGTTAAGTGATGTGCCCAGGGTCACACAGCTAGGAAGTTTCTGCAAGCAGATTTGAATTCAGAAAGAGAAGTCTTCTTTCCTGACTCCAGACCCAGGTGCTCCAGCCACTGCACCTACCTGGCTGTCCATTATAGGTGTATACATCATGTTATAATGATATACTATGCCAGTATAGTCTATTCTATAACAGCATGATCATCATATTATTATATAACAATAATAACACATCATAATTCCAGTTACAAAAGTATAATATGCTAAAAACTATTGGGATTATTACAGAGATAGAATAGGAAGCAGACTGTGATTTTGTTAATATAAGGACTCCTCTCCGATGAAACTCCCTGTCCCAGTACAGGTGCCTGCCTGCCCCACAATTTGTCATCCTAAAGCACTACCTTGGGCCAGTCACACAGCCAGCTTGTGTCAGGGGCAGGACTTGAACCCAGATCTTCCTGCCTCTGAGACCAGATGTCTGTCAGCCACATGGTGCTGCTTTTTTTGTATATTGTAAATATTTATGATTTTTATAGCAAAATCTTTAAGGCCAAGCCAACTGGAAAAACCTTTTCTTCAGGCCTCACTCTAAACATTCCTTCTCTTTTCCTACTTTTCTGCCTTTTCCACTACATGAGAGGTCTGTGATCAAGTATCCACCTTGTCCACCTAGCAGCCTTTCTATCTCCAAAGACAAGGGACAGCCCTTTGTTCACCTAGATTAAAAGAACCAGGAATCAGACCCCCACTAAATGTTTTTAGTAATAATGACTAGCCTAAGGATTCTCATTTTAATGTCCTCTACTGTCCTCAGTATGCTGGGATGGGCAGTTTGGCATTGACCCAGCTCAATGTAGGAACCAAGAGTGCAGAAAGTTGGGAAATTGTATTGGGCCTTCTTCACCTTGCACCGTTCTGCATGTTACATTAGCAAATAGTGTCATGCTCATGGTGTTGCTAGCCATTCTAGTCTTAAATCGAATGTCACAAGGTTATTATATAATAAAATGAATCATAAATCAGGATAATTACTGGAAGGCCTTTTGCAGATAAAATGATTCTAAGCAATAAGATGTCAGATCAAAAAATGAGCATCTTGAAAATGTGTCCTTGGTACAAATGTGGTTGGGAAGTGGTTTTCGAATGTCTTGAGGCTGTAAAATGTTTTCCTACCTTCCATCCCTGCAATCCTGACAACACTGCCCTCCAACCTACAGGGTAATCAGATCTGGATCCCACGTGATGCTTGGTCCCAGCCCCCTGCCTGGGAATACCTGGGATGGGATTGTGGACAGCTCACGGTTTTGTTGGCCACAACTGGGGGGAGGGAGGCTGTTGGTTTTTAGTGTTTGGATTTAATAGCTTGTGTGCCAGTTCATTAAAAATGCAAACCAAAGCTTTCATTCTTATAAATATTCCCTCTGTATCCCTGTTGTTGTTTCTGATTTTTGCTTTTAAATTTGTCCACCTTCCGCCTGTTACTTTCATTTTATAAAAATTCCTATTGTATACATGTTTGTGTGTATGTGTTTAATTTATCTACTTTTCCACCATAGGATGAAAGGCAAGACACTAGCTCAGAAGGCGTATCGAATGTGGAAGATCAGAATGATTCTGACTCTACACCACCAAAAAAGAAAATGCGGAAGACAGAAAATGGAATGTACGCCTGTGATCTGTGTGATAAGATATTCCAGAAAAGCAGTTCACTATTAAGACATAAATATGAACATACAGGTATGTTGGTGATTCCTTTCTGTGCTGCACTGAAAAAGGTCTGTGTCCCACTGTGCTCTGAAGAGGCTCGGTTTAAGCACATGCTCCCGTCCAGGAGCACCTGCCACTGTGACCTTACAGGGTCTCCCTGTTCTAGCCATCCATTGTTTATAGATTCATGAGATAATTGAGAAGACTTGTAGCTGTTTCCTCATTCCTATAAGCTGTCACAGCACTTGATCCTTTGGTCTCATTGCTACCTTCCTGTGGCTTCTTAGTTCCCAGCCCCCCCCCCCCCCGGAGCCTGTGGGAACCCTCTCCCCACAGTCTCCCAAGCTTCCTCAGGCTTCCTCAGCGGTACCTCTCTGGAGGGGATCCGTCCAAGCAGGCTCAGTGCAGAGCTGCCAGAGGACCTTATTTTGCTGTAATACCATTCATTAGTTGCCCATTTATAACATTATTTCTGTGCTTTAGTTGCAATAGATCTAAAGCAGGGAAAGAACTTTGGAGCCGTTTGGTACCACTGCCTCAGAAGTGGATGGTGGGAAAAAAAACTGCATCTCTCCTTTCACTAACCTCCAGCTAAAATTTACCATTGCCTTGAATTACTCCATGCTTGACCAGAATTCCATAGGCCTCACCAGCCTACCAAAAGAGAACATAGCCCACAAAAAGGGGGAGAACCCCTGATCATCTGAAGCCTTGTTGTTGGTGTTTTACATACCTGTTTAATTACTTTAGGTAGAATATGGTTGGGTAATATTCCCTTTTCTGTCTTTGGAGTAAAGGGATGCTCCCATTTCTTTTCTGCAAATAACCCCTATAGGTTCAAAAATGCACCTGGCCCTTGCAGTCTAAAGGTGATAACTCAGAGCAGAAGAGAAATCCTCAGCTAGGCCCCCATTTAATGTCCTTCCTACACTATAAAATCAGAAAAATGAGACTCCCTTCTTCTTTGGGCAAAAGTTTAGATACTCAAAATCACATTGTCTATAAGTAAAAGAATCTGACATTTCAAAGTGTAGACAAATAAATGCATGGTCCCTGACAAATTTCTTTAAAAAAAAAAAAAAAGAAAAGAAAGAAGTTCCTGAAAGTTTAAATTAACTGTTTGACACTATTAGAAACTAAAGTGTCTGTGATAATCAAGTTTTTGTCAGTTTCCTTAACTATCTGGACGGTGCTTTTCTAACCTTCACTGCCTTCACCATCTCCTCCAGCGCCTCCCTTCTTGTGTTCTGCAGAGTGTTGTAGTTGGCTTCCAAAACAACCATCCAGATGTTTGCCTAGGTGGCATTTCAATCAATTTTAGTCTCCTACATTCTCATCTGAAAAGTGGGGCCTGTGCATTAAATATCAAAAACGTTGCCTACTTTCCCATTCATCCAGGCTGAATTTTACCTGAATCCCATATTATTTTTAACTAAAACTTGGTGAATGTACAAACTAAGCAATTTTCAAAAGACAAACCTGGAAAACTCTCTAAATCTCTTCAAACCAACCACATCAGGGAGCGTCCTTCCTCCACATCCTGAAGTATTACAAAAGCATAATTAGAAAATAATTGAATTGTTCTTTTATTTCAAAGATCTCCTCTTATATTGCAGGTAAACGACCTCATGAGTGCGGAATCTGCAAAAAGGCATTTAAACACAAACATCATTTAATCGAACACATGCGACTGCATTCTGGAGAAAAGCCTTATCAATGTGACAAATGTGGAAAACGTTTCTCACACTCGGGGTCTTATTCACAACACATGAATCATCGCTACTCCTATTGCAAGAGAGAAGCCGAGGAACGTGATGGCACAGAACAGGAAGAGACGGGATCAGAAGCCCTGACTCACGAGCATGCTGGTACCAGGGCATCTCCCTCCCAGATGGACTCAGATGAGAGAGAGAGCTTAACAAGGGAAGAGGATGAAGAGAGCGAAAAAGAAGAAGAGGAAGAGGAGGAAAAAGAGATAGAGGAGCTTCAGGAAGAAAAAGAATGTGGAAAACCACAAGAGGAAGAGGAGGAGGATGGGGACGAAGAGGAGGAGGAGGAGGATGGGGAGGAAGAGGAGGAGGAGGGAGGAGAAGCAAACACTGAAGGTACTAGGAAGGATGAAGAGGCCGTAGACCAAGCTCACAGTGTAGAACAAGAAATCACAGAGAATGGTGAACAAGGATCAAAAGAGAAAACAAATGAAGCCTAATAGTATTTTTCCTAGAAGGAAAATAAATTCTTACTGGTAATGAAGTTTGTTCTATACTATACATGCTTTTCATGGAAACGTGGTAGCTTGCGTACCATGATTTCTCTTCACTACTGTGTAAAAAAAAAAAGTTAAAAAAAATACAAAAACCCACAAAAAAAAATATCCAGGTGTGCCTGAACCTCAAACCTAGTAATTTTTTCACGCAATTTTCAAAGTTAGGAACAAGTTTGTAACATGAAGCAGATTAGAAAAATAAATATAGTGACTCTGAAAGCAAAGATTTAACAGGTTGAAGGAAACCTGATTTATTAGACAAGCATCTGGCATCATTTTCTTTTATCAGTATTAATTTTTCATTCTTTTGTTGGTTAATTTTTGAGCTGTACAATTGGGAGAGATTTATATAATTTTTTATTGGTAAAACATTTGCTAAATCCGCTTCAGTATTTTATTATGTTTTTTAAAATGTGAGAAAAACTTCTGCACTACAAAATTCCCTACCCAGAAGTACGATGCAGTTCCAAACGGCACTGGCTACCTACCGTCTGCCCCACCTGTCTCAGAGGTAGTCCATGTCCAACATTTAGATGCTGAAGTAGAGCATTTTTATCATTTCAAGTGTGGTGTTAGCCTTCAGAAAGCAGCCCATAGAAGAACTGAAGTTTCTTACTCATGCGGTTTAAGACGTAGTTTAAAAGATTGTTGTTGAGTTCTGATTGCAGGGACTAACAGTGTTAATACTGGTAAGGACAGCAAAGTCGTCAAAAATCAGTGTTTGTAATTGTGTTTGAGTATGTAGTAACAAATATGAAGGATGTGATATGAAGCTTTGTATCTCCTCTGGCCTTAAGCAAGACCTGTGTGTGCTCTAAGTGCCATTGATCAGTATTTTAAAGGCTCTAGCCAGCCTTGCTCTATGTGCGGCCTACAATAACTAGCATTTGTTGATCTGTATCAAAGTTCTAAAATGAAATATCAGAACACCAGTTCTGTCATTAGAGAAACAAAATCCCTGGAACATTTCATCCTTTAATTACTCAATATTCATTTTGGATTAATTGACTTTCAGAATTTCTCTTCAGTAATGACAAGGGAAAATTTCTAATCTGCTCTATCCATTGGTCTTAATTTCAGACACAGACACTTCATCATTATTTGGCTCATAACTGTTTCCAAATGTTAGTTATTATGGACCCCATTTATTAACAAAGTTAGCTGATTTGTACCTATCAGTATTATTTTTATTTCTTTTAGTTTATAGATCTGTGCAACATTTTTGTACTGTATGTCTTCGAACCTCGCAGTATTAATACCCTTCTTACTGACATATGTACCTTTTTAGTTTTAGAAAACTTTTATATTTATGTGTCTTATTTTTATATTTCTTTATTTATTACACAGTGTAGTGTATAATACTGTAGTTTGTATTAATACAATAATATATTTTAGTATGAAAATTTGGAAAGTTGATAAGATTTAAAGTAGAGATGCAATTGGTTCTCTTGCATTGAGATTTGATTTAACAGTGTTATGTTAACATTTATACTTGCCTTGGACTGTAGAACAGAAGATTAAAATGGGAATGTATTAGTTTTACAATTACAATCAAGTCATTTTACCTTTACCCAGTTTTTAATATAAAACTCTTAAATTTTGAGATTCACCGTGTGACTAATGGCATGATGCCCCACAGTTTTATTAAGGGATTAGCCTGACCATCAGCTCTCATTTCCTTAGACCGCCAGACTAGAGTAACCTCCTAGAAACAGCATTGGGAACAATGTCTGACAGTTCTGTGCCAATTTGTTCCTGTATTCATGTATGTAAGTTACAGATCTGAACCTTCATTTTTAAGTTCCGCCATGTTGTTACATCATGGTCATTTTCTAGTTTTTTACCAGACTCCCCCATCTCACAATAAAATGCGTCAACAAGCCTGACTTACTCTCATTCTTTTCCTCGTACTCAAGATTGGTCTTTGGAAAACTCTGCCAGGTAGGCTGTTGCAGCATTGCTCTGCCTCTGTGGAGTCTCTCCCTTGGAGCCAAGACTGAAAAACAAACCATCTGGGTTAAGTATTCACAGAGGAGAAGCAGGTCTGACACCTTCTGCCTGTGCTTGCAGAGGTCCGGTACACAGTCACAGATTCACAGCAGATCAAATATGAACAGAAGAATTGTGCTCCCTTTTCTGGTTTGTTTTTGTTTTGTGCTGTCATGGTCTTTTCTTCATGGGCTCATGCACTGGAGAAAAGGGAGAGAGGAAATGTCAGGGGGAAGTGCTTAGACATCCATTTGATAGAGAGTTCCTTTCATCTAACGGTTTGAAACACAGTTGGGGGGGGGGTACCTGAGAAGAGCTGCAAATCTAATTGGGGGCAGAACTTGGGCCTAGACAGGTCATCTTGCTGTATTCTTCCCCCTTCATGCTCATCACTGTTCAGTTCCAGCATCCCTCACATAATTAAGGAAAACTCAATCATATTGTGGTTTTAGGAACTAACTAAATTACTCCTCTCGATGGCATGTCCGCTTTTTTTTTAAGGTCTTCAGAAAGAAGGCAGCATTTAGTACACAGAAATCTCTTTCTGATCATGAAATTGTAGGCATCAGTGCAGATTTTGGGGTTAGGACCCCTACCATCCCACTCCTATGTAAGGCCAGCAGGAGGTATTAGAAAATGCCAGTAGGGCCAGTAAAAACTTTTGCTGCCCTTCAAGTCCCAATTTGCTATAGGCCAAAATCAGAGAACTTCACAATTTTTTAAAGTGGATATGAACTTTTTTTTTTAAACTGTGAGCAAAGCTAAAATTATGCTCCCCCACCCCCCAAAAAAATGTTTTTTAAAACACCATGATTAAGTTGATTTGGTATGAAAGTTTAAATCTAGGAACAAAAAAAAACCATCTTAAGCAATTTTGGACAGAAAATGGATTGATAGTTGCAAAAATGAGCACTAGTCCATGTTTAGGCTTCAAGGCCTAAGAGGAAACAGGGATCCCTAAGACTTATCTCTAGGACACACAGCCGTCATGATGCTGGGTCAAACCCATGATTTGTCCAGCTTGGTCGCTGGCACCAAGATGTAATTTAGAGAGCAAGATCAGCCCCGCTGAGGTCACCTTTGAGGGGCTAAAGATCTAAAACAAATGGGATTTTTGTCCTGCTGCCACAGTCCCTGTTCTTTGTATTTTCGTTTGTCTTTTGAAAGAATTTGGTGAAATAACTGAGTGCAGTTGATGTTGGCCAGTTTTTGTGGTCTCTCAGCCCCAGAGATTTTGGGAGGTGTGTCCCCAGTGAGATTCATGCTTTAAGTATAACTTGGACCAGATTATCTTGGAGATCCTTCCCAACTTTGCGATTTTCTTTATTGGCAAGGCCAAAGAAAAATTCAAAATCAACACTGCTTCATTCTTAGAGGCCTTGCTCTTCAAGACTTGGTAGCTAGAGCCTATGGTGCCAAGTCATACGTAGCCCAACAGACACCCAGAAAACAAGCACAGTTATTCTATGGGTATAATCATTTGAGATCTCCAAAGTCTTTAATTAAATTGAATGAACAGTATTTGACAAACAGCCTAGGCTGAGGTTTACTCCAGGCCATGTCTGGGGAGCCTCCCTCTTGTAGCCAGACTTCCCCCAAAAAGCCCTTTGCAGTCATTGCCTCTGTTTTCTGCACTTCCTTTCACTTCTCAGTCCCTTGGAGTCTGACCCCAACCCCACTTGACTGACACTGCTCCCTCCACAGTCATCAATTCCCTTTCATTTGCTCCCAAAGGCTTTTAGCGAGTCTCCCTTCCTCAGGATCTTTCCGCCCCTCGGGTCTCCTTTCTTGGTTCACAGCTGTGTCCTACCCCAAGGCTTTCCTAGGTCCTCCTGTATTCTTTCTCTTGGTACTCCCCAGCTTCCATAAGTTCAGTTAATGCCTCTATGCAGATGGCCCCAAAATAGACCTCTGCAGCTCTCCTGTCTCTCAATCTGCTGAACATCTCCTTCTACGTGTCCCATAACCATCAGAACATATCTAAACACCACTCGAGATCTTTCCCCCAAGACCCGCCCTTTCTTTTTAATCTCCCTGTTTGTGCAGAGTGTACGGCCAAGCCCCTTGGGGCCATCATTAGCTTCACTCTCCACGGCCGGGAAATCCTACCTCCATAATGTCTCTCCTCTTCTCCCTTTTCTGTGCACAGGCCCCGATCACCTCTTGCCTGGACCACTGCAATAACTTTCTTACTGATCTTGTACGTATTGTATTTCCATCCCATCCTCTCCACAGAAGCCAAATCAATGTTCCATAAGTGCAGGTCTGTCCATCTCCCATGCTCAAGAAACTTCAGTGGCTCCCAAGGGAGGCATGTTAGCTTAGAAAATCATATATTAACATCCCACTTTGTTAGATTTGTGTTTATCCTATTAAATATTTCCCAATTACATTGTAATCTGGCTTGGGCAGCATGGTTGACACCTGCTGTACGTTCTAACCAGCCACTCATGCCAAGAAATTCTCTCTCATCCCTCAGGTTTTTTGGAATTCTCGCTTGCTTCAAATACCATTTCCTACATAAGGCTTTCCCCAGTTTATTCCTACCCACCTCAATGCCACATGTACACACATACACAGTAGTTAGTGGTCTCCCTTCTTCCCCCAGAAATTACCTAAGTTTGTACATGTCCTTTATTAATATATGCACCTATGAGTTCTTCCTCTCCCTCTTACAATAGCCCCAGAAGATCAGTAAGTATTTATTAAGAATCTACTATTCATAGGGCATTATTCAAGACACTAGAAATAAAAGAAAACTGGTACAGTCCCTGCCTGTACAGAGCTTACATTCCACTGGGAGGGATAGTGTGGCATGGAAACACACAAATAAATACACAGAGTTGGGGCGGGGGGGGGGGGCACCAGGATATTGCACCAACAACCAGAAGAAGGCTTCTTGGAGGAGGTAGTAGCACTCAGAGTAGGTGTCCCAAGAGACAGAGGTAAGGCAGGAGGGCACCCCAAGTATGAGGGTAGCTTATACAAAGAATGTCATCTACAGGAAGCCTAGAGTGCATGAGGCTTGTAGGGAGATGAGCAGCATGTTCAGAAGTGAGCTTTAATGACGACAGGCAGCTGCGTGGAAGCGGGATTGGACAGGGGTAAGACTGGAGGGTCAGAGATCAATTGGTAGTCTATGATCATAGACCACCCTAGAGGTGACGAAGCCCAACCCAGCATAGCTGGAGTGTGAGAACAGAGTAAGGGGAATCAACTAACATCCACTGCAGCGTCTATTTTATCTTTGTATAGCACAGAGCTTGGGACATGAAAGGCACATAATGCTTAGTTGATTGAATGGACAGACTGTCTCATCTCTGTTAAGTACCAAGAAACTATTGAGAACAAACAAGATGCTGGACAGAAACCAGCAATGTTTTTTGTCTTATAATAGATTATGGGTACATGGCAAAGCCAGAAACAATAATAAAGTATTTTGAACTCTTGGGAGAAGAGACTAAGTTCCAAAGCAGTGTCGTTAATACTCTTTGTAAAAATTATTTTTACATAGAACTGCTTTCTTATAACAAATACCTAAAAATTTTGCCCCATCAGAGGATGAGGAAACTTGGGGATCACTGGAGATAGTCTTGTATTGGTTTAGAAAGTCATCAAGTTATGAAAAGCAAAAGAAATAAGCATCCTCCTCCCCTAGAACAGATCAAAGGTCAAACATGTATTATCTAATCAGAGTAACAAATAAGTGACACAAAATCAGTATGAAATCATGGGGGACAGGGGGATTGGTAACTAAGAAGAACAGCCTCCCTTTAAGAACAGCCTCCCTCACTTTTAAAAAAAAAGTGGTATTTATTTATGTTTGTTTGTTTGCTTTTTGGAGGGCGATTGGGGTTAAGTGTCTGAGGCCAAATTTAAACTTGGGTCCTCCTGACTCCAGGGCCAGTGCTCTATTCACTGCACCACCTAACCACCCCAGGAAGTGGTATTGAAACTAAACTTCAAAGGGAATTCTTAGAAGAGTCCAAAGTGAAGTGTGAGTGCATACTAGGCAGGGGAGACAGGAAATGGAATGATATGTATCCAAAATAGCAGGCAAGACATTTTGGCTGAAAATGTACAGTATATGAAAAGGAATGTTATGTAATAAACCTGGCAAGGTAGATTGAAGCCAGATTGTCAAGGACTTAAAAACATTTTGCAAGAGGAGAAGAATGCTTTAAGGATCAGTATCAGCTATTAAACATACCTATTTGTGAAATGAATGATAAGGTGATGAAACACAAAATTAATGTCACTACTTTAAAATTTACTTTAGATTTACAAATTATCTGATAAAACTGAGTGAGCAGTACATGGGGGGGGGCAGGGGAAGAAGCCCAAGATAATAACCATGGGTGGGAAGTTATGGTACTTGCATATTCTTAACTAAAATGAAATCATTTACTAGATCTCAATCAGACTCTTCAGAGCATCATGTTTAATTCAGCCTTTGAACAAAACAACAGTACACTTATGGAGCAAAAAGGGAACTAAACAAAGTTCATGTCATCCTTTGTCATTTATTAAATATATCATATAAACTATATATGTATATATAATGGTAATTATGTATTATTTCTGTCATTCAAAGAATGTCATTCATTGGCTAGCTGGTATGATTCCCATTCTTTGCCGGATCTCCTTCCTTTGGAACCAGAGAGGAAATTGCTAGCTAAAAGTAATTGCAGAAATCTCAAGTATGTTCTTATCATAAAAATTGGAAAATGAAGTTGAGAAGCTAAAATCAGTATAGAGTTTCTTTCTCTTTGCCATAAGCCAGTGTCAAGATAAGTCATCAAAAAAGAAAAACTAAAGAGTAAACAGGGGATTTCTTCTCTTAGGGTAATCATAGTCAACCTAGGAATTAACTAGCTAGTAGCAATATTACCACAAGTTTTACATTTCTATTTCACCAAGAGAGACAGAGACAGAGAGAGAGAGAGAGACAGAGAAACAGAAGTCTCTGACTTCTGGTAAATGACTTTGACTGAATCTATTACTTTATTTCAGAAAAGAATGAATAATTACTATTAAACCCTGATTTCCTGATCCTAATCCAGTCATTTGAATGTACATTGTACATTTCTATCACAGTTTTGCCAGATATAGACCTCTTATTATTTATTCACAAAGACTCATTTTCTAGGACTATTGAGAAAATGAAGTCCTGGTTCTAATGCACCACCAGTTCTCCCTCCTGCCCTGAGAGAGGTTGCTTAGTGCCCACATTGCTAAGTTGGCAAATTTGATGGTTGCCTTGTCTATTGTTATCAGTCAGCTAATGTTCCTTGACACCATCACTCAGACTTGATGCTGAAATTAATGGAAAATTTTTAAAAGTAATGAAAAAGAAAGTGAGACTGAATGTTTCCTTTATTTCTAGTCTGTGCATTTAATATGATACCTCTTTACTGCCAAATAAGGGGAGATTTCCCCAGGGGAAAAAAGTGAAGAGATAGAGCATGGAGAAAAATTATATAGTAAACTAATCCAAAGTCTTGAATCTGCTTTCACATGATGTTCCATTTTTTTTCCTTGACTCTCTTTCTTGCCGATATGATGCTACTGTATCTGCCCTCAAACTTCTTAGAGATTCTTCTTCAAATCCAATAGAAATATATACTCTGTTTAAAATAAGGAGTAAAATAGGGCAAAATGCCACCCTTGACCTAACACAAAATCATAAAACAAGGAAGCACATGTGTGTCTCTGTGTGGAAAGCAAGGGTTCTTGACTTTTTCTGTGTCATGGACCCTGTTGGCAGCCAATGGACCCCTCCTCTGGATGAGGTTTTAAATCATATAATTCATTGTATTACAAAGGAAACCAGCACTTAGTTAAAAAAAAAAAAAGATTGTTTTTCCCATTCAAGTTCCTTGACCCCCTGAGATCTAGCCAACAGATGCTGGTTATACAGCAATGGCAGGCAGGAGGATGAGATTTCAAAGAGAAAGGGACCTGAGAGGTCCAGCACCCTCATTTTATGGGCAAGGAAACTGGAGCCCTGAGAAGTGAAGTCACAGGCAATAAGGAGCAGAGATCGGATTTGAACTCTGGTCCCTTTATTCCAGTGCTTTTTCACCTTTCCCAGCATCTCAGATGACATAGAGCTGGCCTTCTGTTACCTGAGTGCATGCAGCTGTTTATTTTAAAAGTATGGAACCCTAACTCTTCCCTTTCTGTTCCTCCCAGTTTGTAATCCACATGCTAATTAACAGTAAGCAAAAATGTTGGTCAATTTCTTGAAATGAAAATTTTATTGTTATGTATTTTGAATATTCTCTTATGTTCTGCTATGAACACAGGATTTTTTGTCTTTCTTTGTATTTAAGTTCCAATATTTAAGTTTATGATATGTTTTTGTTTCTTTTCTCAATTCTGTATTTGTATTCTGGCCCTTGAGTCTAAAATTAAAAAAAAAGGGGGGGGGAAAGAAAAACAGAGTTAAAAAAATATATATTGGCCAAGTCAACAATGGAACCCCACCCCAAAAAAGAATAGTTGTCTAGAAGCAATTTCTTTTTTCTTTTTCTTTTTTTGGAGGGCAGTTGGGGTTAAGTGACTTGCCCAAGGTCACACGGCTAGTTTTTGTGTTAAGTGTCTGAGGCCGGATTTGAACTCAAGTCCTCCTGACTCCAGGGCTGGTGCTCTATTCACTGTGCCACCTAGCTGCCCTCTAGAAGCAATTTCTAATATACCCAAGGAACCTCTCTCCAGTAGAATTTTCTCCTTTAAATTTGTTAGAGATTCATGGTAATCCTCCAGGGGGAAAATATATGTGTGTTCGTGTAGACAGAAAGGTAGATTAGATAGATAGATAGATAGATAGATAGATAGATAGATAGATAGATAGAT
>NW_027185777.1:23165358-23194632 GCF_028583685.1 Petaurus breviceps papuanus
GATAGATAGATAGATAGATAGATAGATAGATAGATAGATAGATAGATTTAATTTTTGTGGAATCCATAAGGTTACTTCTGTAGGAAATATTTAGATTACCAGATCTTGCCCTTTTAAACTTCTCCATAGCTTTGGCTCAAAGGTATACTTTACCCAATCGTTTTCTTTCATATTCCCCTAAACGCTCTTCTCATCTCCTTCGTGGACTGCTATTTATTCCCACCCACCCCTCAGTAGTGGCCTGTATGGGCAACCACACTGGCATGCCCAGGTTGGCTGCTAGCACAGGTCCTTAGATCTGTTTTACTAGGAAAGATAGCTATTTAAGGGGTCAGCAATTTTTTAAATTACATTCATTAGTTCTGGGGAAAAGTCAGAACCCTGAACTTCAGTAAAAATCCAAACAAAGAAAATACAGAAATAAAGACCAACAGACAAGGTTTCTAATTGTCTAAGAAATTAGCATAGAGCAACAGACAGATCCAACTGTCTGACCAAGGCAATACATACATAGTTACTAGAGAGAGAAGCACCAACATCTGGGTTTTTCAAAGCTGGTGGGTTCCTTAACGGCTACCCAGAGTCTCATCTGGTCAAATCCCAAGAACACTCTTCCACTGAGTGAGCCCCAAAGCAAAATGCTCACTTCAGAGTATATATACCCTTCTTCGGGGTCAGAGGGCATCACAACCCTCTTGACCCACTGCCTAATTACAAAGAAATAAAAGGTGTGGGCCTTCCTGAAAAACAAACCTCCCCTAATCAAGTTTCCCTTAATGGGCTCCACATGAGGACTATTAATGGGCAGAAAGATCTTATATCTCATTAACTTTACATGGCCAAGCCCCTAAGACTTAACCCTGAAGCTCTTCTCTCTCTCTAGTAGGGTCTTTGGGAAGCTGATCTCCTTGGTCATTCCACTGCCAGATCTGCCTTCCTCGTCTTCTCCCTAATCTCACATTTCTTGCTGTCATTTGAGCATCTCCAGCTCCCACTAAAAACTAAAAATGTTGAAGAAATGAAGAAAAGAGAAAGAGCCTCTTCCCAAATTAGTTTAGTGGAAAGAACATGGGAGCTTTAGGCAGAAGACTTAAGGCAATGTGAGTTTGGGCCAATATGTAAAACCCTTTCAGAGGTGGAGGTCATTTCTGGTTAGAGAGATCTGAAGATGCTTTATGGAAACAGGGATATGGGATTTCGACCTTAAAGGGTAGGTGGGACTTTTAATAGGCAGGGGTTCAGCCTTGAGAACAGGGGTATTCCATATAGGAAAGCTGAGGCCCAGAGCGGAATAGTAACCCTCGGGTTTTGACCAGATCTCCCATTTTGACAAACTTTTTGGACTACACCACAGGCAGCAAGAACAATTGGCATGGGATACAGATCTGGGTTGGTATAAGTGGGTTCAGTGAATAGCAAATAATTCAGTTGAACTTAGGAACAGTATATACAAGGGAGAAATGGTATAAGACAAGATTGGAGAGACAGGTTTGAGCCATCTTGTGGCAGGCTTTGAATGCCATGCAAATCAATAAGCCCACTGGCATTTATTAGGCACCTTCAATGTACTAAGCACTGGAGCTATAAAGAAAGGGGGGGGAGGGCTTGCTGTACTCTTAAGGAGTTCACATTCTAATGGGCAAGACATGTCCACACAAGTTATATACAGGATAAATTGGGTATAATCTCAGAGGGAAGGACCCAAAAAGGCTTCTTGAAGAAGGTAGGATGTTGAGTGTGGCTTAAAGAAGTCAGGAGGCAGAGTCAAGAGTTTCAGGCATGGAGGACAAGCCAATGAAAATGCCCAGAATTGGAGTGTCTTAGTCAAGGAATGGCAAGGAAGCCAGTGTCCCTGGATGTCGGGGAGTAAGATATGAGAAGACTGGAAGGGAAAGGCCCAGGTTATGAAGGGCTTTCAAAGCCAAACAGGGGTATATACACTGGATCTTAATGTCTTTGAATAGGCAGTGATTACCCAGTGAACAATTCTGAGCACAGGAATGGCATAAATTATGACACAGTGAGTGATTAATTTTAATTGGAAGGGCAAGCACTCCATATACACAACTGGATCTGAAAAATTTGGATAAACAACTGACACACAGTTATGTGCTTTTGATAAAGAAAGTGATGTGTTTTAATGGGATCCATGTTATAATGATTCTGGTTATCATGTTTAACATTTTGGTTGGCAATTAGCATTACAAACAGAATCTATTAAAAAAAACCTACTCAAATAAACAAAATATTTCCACAGCAACTTCCTAAGAATGCGCTCCATCAAATGATGGACCACTGCCTCAGACAGCAGCCCACCCTTCCGTGAGCCCTGCAAAGTTCTAGCAAATGACTGGAAGTCTGTCCTTTTAGGGAGCCTTATTCTAACTCTGTCCCAGAATCTGCACAGAAATGACACAGCGAGTGAGAATCATTTCATTTAATCCCAAAAGCTTATGTCTAACCCAGTCTGTTGGCCTTAGCGACATAAAAATAGGCAAACTTAAGCACAACTAAAGGCAATAAAACATGACTTTCTGAAAAAATGGATATGAGATCACTGGATTTGTCATCAGAGAACCTGAGGTTTAATCTTAGCCCTCATACTTATTCATTGTGTAGCCATATATAAAGTCACATAAAATTCAACAGTTCCTCTTCATCTATAAAATGAGAAGGTTGGACTACATGAACTCATTATCTTTCCCCCTAAAACCTCCCCCCAAGACACACATACATTCACACACAAACCCTGACACACACACACACACACACACATACACACACACACCTTCCCTGTGACTGCCAAGGGTAGCACCATCCTCCCAATCCCTCAGGCTCACAACCTGGGGGTCATCCTGCACTCTCTCGCCGTCTCTCACCACCCCCATATCCAAACCATTGCCAACAGCTGTCTACTTCATCTTTATAATATCTTTGGAATATTAATATCCTCAATATGTAACATCCTCTGACCCTGCCACCATTCTGGTGCTGGCCCTCACCACCTAGTGTCTGGACTATCGAAATATCCTACTGATGGGTCTGCCTAACTCAAGCCTCTCCCCCCAATTCCAATCCGGTCTCCATTTAAAGCAGGTTTTCCTGAAGTACAGGTTCAATCACATCACTCCCTACTCAATAAACTCCAATGGCTCCCTATTGCCTACAGGATTAAATACAAAAGCTCTCAAAAGCCCTCCCAACCTAGCCCCCTCCTACCTTTCCTGTCTTGAATGGATTCTTTGACTCAATGACATTGGCCTCCTGGCAATTCCATGAGCAAGATCCTCTATCTCTCAGTTCCTGGCATTCTCTCTGACTGTCTCCTGTGCCTGGCATGCTCTCCCTCCTCTAGTCCAACTACCGACCTCCCTGGCGTCCTTTAAATAAGTCCCAACTAAAATCCGACCTTCTCCAAGAAGCCTTCCCCAACCTGTTCATTCTAGTGCCTTCCCTCTGTTCATTGTTTCCTATTTTGCCTCTATCGAGCTTGCTTTGTGTGTATTTTTTTGCATGTTATCACACACCCCTCCCCTTAGACTATAAGCTCCTTGAGGACTACAACTGCCTTTTGCCTTTTTTTTTGTATCCCCAGTGCTTAGCACAGTACCCAGCACACAGTAGGTGCTTAATAAATGTTTGATGATGTTTAAGGTCCTTTGGAACTCTAAATGGGTCCTCCTATGACAACTGGTCATAGGAGGTTTCCTCCCTCTCTTCACTGCTGCCTAGACTATGTTCCCAACAAGAAGCTTTTTGAAAGAGATTTGAAAATTCCCTAACCTGGGGAGGGTATGAAATTGTTCAAATTGAGCAGCAGATATAAGTCAGGAGTTTGAGAATTGGTGCAGACTTTCATTATGACCTCAGATATTTAAATAATGTAGACATTTGGAAAAAAATTACCCTAATGACAACTCTCTAGATATGATCAGGGGCCACTTGCTTTGTGTAGGAGTAGGGCAGGGATGCCGGCATGTTTTTACAGTACTAATGAATCTTAACAAGACTTAGAGGCTAAACCTGGACATGCAAGCAGCAGCCTTAACCCAGAGAATGAGCAATTAGCCTTTAGGCCTGGTCAGAATGCAAGGCAGCAACTCAAAAGCAGATGAACCAAGCCAGGGAAACTAAGAAGTAAGAAGAATAGAACTGAGATCTACAGTGGACAAACTCACGGAGCTGCCTGTATTATCTTTCATGATGTCAAGGAATGTGTTCACTACTTTCCAATCCAGCCCAGCCCTCTACCTTTAATGTACAACAGCTGCTGACTCAGCAAGCATTTGTTAAGGGCTTTCAAGTCAGACATTGGGCTAAGCACAGGAAAGACAAAAAAAGCTTACCTGCCTTCGAGGGGCTCACACTCTTAACATAGGAAGAAAACAGGCAAATTGCTATGTGTATACAAGACATGTCCAGGATAAATTGGAAGGAAGGGGAGTAGATGGATGCCTCCTACAGAAGGTGGGATTTAAACTGAGTCTTGAAGGAAGCCAAGAGGCAGAGACTAAACAGGAGTCAACCAGGGAAAAAGGAAAGGACAGATTGTCTTGTGCTAGAAACAGTACTTTGTCTCAAAGGATCATTATAATAATTCCTTTTTTTTTTTTTTTTGCTTTTTGGAGGGCAGTTGGGGTTGTGACTTGCCCAAGGTCACATGGCTAGTTTTTATGTTAAGTGTCTGAGGCCGAATTTGAACTCAGGTCCTCCTGACTCCAGGGCCAGTGCTCTATCCACTGTGCCACCTAGCCGCCCCATTATTATAATTTCTTAATTCTGGTGACTTTTAAATCCCACATGCATCAATCTGCATCCAGACTCCAGTGTTCTTTCTCTGGATGTGGATAGCCCTTTCCATCATGAGTCTTTTGGAGTTGTCTTATAACCTTGCATTGTTGAGAGGAGCCCAGTCTATCAAAGTTAGACATCACAGATACGATGTGTCCGTAATTGTGTACAACGTTTCTCCTGGTTCTGCTCTCCTCACTAAGCATCAATTCATATGTGTCTCTCAAAGTTAACATGAAGTCCATCTGCTCCTCATTTCTTATAGCACAATAATATTCCATTACATTCATATACCACAACTTGTTTAGTCATCCTGCAATTGATGGGCATCCCCTTGATTTCCAGTTCTTTGTTACCACAAAAAGGACTGCTACAAATATTTTTGTACATACTAAGAAATCTCCACTTTTTAAATTTGTTTTTTATTATTTCCAACCCACCTGGGACAATTCCAAATTGTCCCAACCTGTGTCTAAAAGTGAAGAGTCTTCTCATAATGCCTTGGAGGGTTTGGGTTAGACTCTTAAAATGTCATCTTTATTGTCATTCTCCCAAGGAAGTAAATAAGAATTGTGAGACTTGAACTTTTCTCTAATTTTCCCCAAACTTTAAAACATAATTATGTCAATATATAAACTTCATTATCCAATGACCTCTACTGAGTGCATCTCCCAAGGGCCAGCCCTGGTCAGGTGAAAGACACCCAAGGACCAGCCCGAGTTGGGTGACAGACCATCAGACAGACCATCACAGAAGTCTTCCTAGCTCACTAGGTCCTCCTCGGCCTCATACTCTAATGACATACCCTTCTCAAACCCAGGGTCACCACTCTGCTCCCAAGTGGCCTCAAAATCCAGCTTTAGCAAGAACTGACAACTACATCCCAGTCTATCTTGTGATCAAAGTTTTGCCCTCTGTCCCTAGCTCAAGTGAGCAGCAGAGCTTGCTGTAATGGGAAAATATCAAACACAAAAATAGATTAATAACAAATAGTCATTCTTTCCAACAGCAGAAGTCTCAGTCTCACCATCACTTGACTTCCAAGTGATATGGGCTCGACAGCTGGTGATTTCCCTCCCTCTTAAAACAGGAACCCTCCTCCACTCTGACTACAAAAGCCCTAGCTTAGTTCCTACCCCCACGACCAGAGCTCCTTACAAAAGCTGTCTGTCCTCCCCAGCCGCTGCTGCTGCCACAGCCTTCCCTCCCCGTTGCCCTGGGAACTGCTTCCCAATCGGCACCCTTCCTTCCTGCCCTTTCTAGGGTCTGCAGGGGCTCAGGGCCCAGGGGCATCCAGGAACCCAAGAAAAGGACTTGACCTCCAGGTTATTATTATTTCATTCACACTATGGGTAGAATTTGCTTTTGTGGACTGACCTGAGAAGCACATAGTATAATAGAAAATGCTTGGAACCTGGAGTCTAGGAGACCTGAGTTCAAATCCCGCATCTACTAGCTTCCCGTTTGCCTCTAAACAGGTTACTTACTATTTAATAGCCAGAATATATATAGAGCTTTAAGGTTCACAAAGTGCTTTACAAATAATAATTTCATTTTATCCTTACAAAAGGACACTGGGAAGTAGATGCTTTTATTCCTATTTTACAATAAAGAAATTGAGGCAGAAATTAAGTGACTTATCCAGGGTCATAAAGGTAGACTACAAGACTGAGGCCAAATTCAAAGGCAGGTCTTCCGGACTCCAGGTCCAGTGCTCTATTCACCAAGCCCCACCCCCAAAGGCTCCGGCTTCTGCTTTTAAGTACTGACCTCATTAGCACAAGTACCTACAGCTAGTTAAGAGGAAATAAGACCCTAACAGCTGTCACCAGAAATGGAGACACCTGGGTAGGGGTTAGGAGTGGGAAGCCTGGAAAGAGACTGAGAGGCCAGACGTGGGGAAAGAACAGAAGAGAGGGGAAGGGGGAACCTGGCCTCCAGGGAAATTAGCCTTTACCCCTCCCCTCAATGGATGACCCCCTTAATTGGGGGAGAAAATCATGATGGTAGCGTGTCTCTCTGAACTCTGGGGCTGGAAAGAACTGGGAAGTTTCCCCAAAACAGAGGGCTGGGGGGTGAAGGATGAGGCAGCTACTGGACCTCAGCTGAGAGGAGAGCCCCCTCCCCTCGGACACCAGGTCTTCAGCCCCCTTAGCTGCCCCTCCCTTCTACTCCAGACATTTTAACCCCGCCCCCCAGTTGCTATGGTAACCCACCTCTGCCCAGGAGGCTTAGGCTGAGCTCTCCCGGAACTCCTCCCTCTCAGTGGCCTCGGATGCTGGGAGTTGGGAGGAGTTGGTTTGCTTTGCTTTGCGGCAGAGGCCCAAGCCTTACCCACAGTGGTGTGGGAACAGGGCAGAGTGCCCCATACAGATAAGGGTCTTCACACCAGGGATGGCTTTCCCACCTGGCCCGGTTGATAATATATATGGGGCTACCTTTCCTGAGGCTTTGCCACCCAAAAGCTCAACTGTGAGATTTGTGCACACAGGAGAGGGGATCTCTTTTTTTTATGCGCTGCTACAGTAGAAAAGTAGAGAACACGGGCTTAAGAATATTGAGAGCAATAGTTGGGGCCCAATGAGAAGTCTCATTCCAATTAAACAAGTCATTTGGTAAACTGAAGAAAACTTGGGCAGGCTTCATGTTTTTAAAAATGATGTTGTTCAGCTGTGTCTAACTCTCTGTGACCCCATTTGGGGTTTTCTTAACAAAGATACCTAGAGTGGTTTATTTATTCTTAACAAAATGATTTATTTCTTCTTAACAAAGATACTAGAGTGGTTTATTTCCTTCCCCAACTCATTTTGCAGATGAGGAAACTGAGGCAAACAGGGTTAAGTGACTTGCCCAAGGTCACATAGCTAGTCTGAGGTCAGATTTGAACTTGGGTCTTACAGGACTCTAGGCTCCATGCTTTATCCACTGAGTCACTTAAGTGCTTCCTTAAATACGATGCCATTAGCTAAATTGTGATCTTTCTGTGGGGAACAAAATACTTCTCTCAATTTTAGCACCCCGGTAAAATCCCTGATTTCTATTTGCCCCTCTTCCCACCTTAGTTGGACCATTTTCCTATATTAACACTTTTCTATATTTTCTTTTTGTTTTGGGTTTTTTTTTTGGTGTTTTTTTTTTTTTTTTGCTTTTTGGAGGGAGAAAAGCAAGGCAATTGGGGTTGTGACTTGCCCAAGTTCGCACAGCTAGTTTTTGTGTTAAGTGTCTGAGGCCAGATTTGAACTCAGATCCTCCTGACTCCAGGGCCAGTGCTCTATTCAGTGCACCACCTAGCCACCCCCATTTTTCTATATTTTCACTAAGGATTTTGATAGAGAGAAAAACGGAAGTCCTTTTTTGTCTTCTAGCCCATCTTCTGCCTACTGCTAAGGGAGGCTGAAGACAACGTCCATAGGAGCATCTGAAGATTGGTCTCAGACCCCAGGAAGCATATTTAAACACCTCCAAGGGACCTTAGAAGTCCTACAATACAACCCCTTCATTTTACAGATAAAGAAACTGACACTCTGGGGGCATCTAGGTGGTGCAGTGAATAGAGCACTGGCCTTGGAGTCTGGAGGACCTGAGTTCAAATCTGGCCTCAGACACTTAACACAAAAACTAGCTGTGTGACCTTGGGAAAGTCACTTAACCCCAATTGCCCTACCTTCTCCCCCCCATAACAGAAATAAATAAAAAAAAAATTTTTAAAAAGAAAGAAACTGAGACCCAGGGGGATCAGTGATGTTCAATGACTTGTCCAGTCTTTGCAGTGGGGAGAATGGCAGAGCTGACCTCCTAAGGGGATGGGAATGGGAGCACAGACAGACACTGTTTCACTGATCAATTCAGTCAGCGTGCATTAAGCTCCTACTAAGCATAACCAGGCACTATGATAGGTACTGGAAAAACAAAGACAAAATAGTGGTATAATTAATAAAGCCTGGAGGGGCCAACAGCAATGACTTATTTCTTCCCTAGACCTTTTACTCTGTCCTCCTTTGCAGTCAGTCATGATGTATCAGAATTTTATCTAGCTGTGTGACCTTGGGCAAGTCACTTAATCCCAATTGCCCTGCCTTCCCCCCTCCAAAAAATTTTTTTTAATTTTATTAAACACATTTGGACCCCAATGAAGCCCTACTATGTATGCCCAGGTTTGCCAGGAGATCTGCATGAGAAAAGGTATATGTTGTTTACAAAATCAGAAATTTGACCCAAAAAATCCCCAACTCTGAAAAGTTTAGCTCCCACTTCTGCTCCAGGAGCTGGCTTTACTTTGACTTATAAATAAGAAGAAACACCAGGCTGGTTGGACATTTGGACATTTGCAAGAGAAAAGCACAAGGATTTATTTCCCGTGATAACTTTTAGATATTTATCCATACCATGAAAAAAGGTGCTGTTTGCAAGAATCCAAAGGAAGTATCATCCCCTGGTTTTCACCTTTTTCTGGTTCTCACACCATTGATCTATGTATATGCCACAAATTCAGCCAATACTCTAAAATGCATTGGGTGGATTATCTGTAATTACCTCTAATGCAAAACGATTAACCTCTATGCAACTATCAAATTTTTGTAAATATAAGGGAGCTGATTGGACATTGATGCATATCTTGACTTGCTTTAAAAAAAAAATCACCCATAAAAAAAAAGCATCCAGAAAAGCCTAGGATTCCCCAGGGGCCTTCCCTTTTGTTTCCATGTTTGTGCCTTGCTTTGCTGCCCTTCTGCTAATGGAGGCAACTTGAAGGTTCTCCTGTGTCAGATTATGTCTGTCCGTATCCCCTCGGGCAAGTTATTTGAAGTTATTTGATTAGAGCCCATGTACATCAGTAGGGCACTGGTTCATGATGAACAGATTTCCACGGGCCCAGCCCATTACTGGCTATATGGCACTTCCTCTTTCTCCAAGAGTATGATGGCTAAAGAGGTTGTAGCCTTTGATCTAGATCCTGGAGGGAGGAGATAATGCTTATGTTACATCAGCCACTGCTTGGCATCTGGGCATCTCTGCCCAGGACAGATGAAAGCGCTGAGATTCTACCACCTTCCACGGCCTCACCACAATGCCCTAATCAGTGACTATTTACTCTGATTTGGTTTCTGTGGGCTGGACTTCCTGGCCTAGAGTGACATAAGGTTTGAGGACAGGGAGGACTTCTCCCTCAAGGCAAGGACTTCTCCCAGAAGCAAGAAAGGGGCCCTGGTGGTGGCTCATGTTCTTTCAAAGGAAGGAGAGAAGAACTGAGACCTCCCTACCAAAAGTCAGGGTACTTTTCTTCCTCTCTCTCCCCAACTCCAAATACAGTTTGCTCTTGTGAGATCTTCATGCTCCATTCCAAGTTATAGTGAATAAAATTTTTATCCATTGGGAAAATGTAATCAACTATATCCTGATGGCCACTAAACCGGAACCAGAGGAAGAAAGAAGTTTCTGATGTAGGGGCAGTGGTGTTCTGTCGTTTCCTAGGGTTTTCTTGGCAAAGATACTGGAATGGTTTGACATTTCCTTCTCCAGTGGATTGAGGCAAACACAAGCTAAGTGACTTGCCCAGGAATTAGAAAGGGAAAGCAGCCTTGAAACTAAACTGTTCCTTAGTCAGATTCATGGAAAGAGCCTTGGCTATGGAATCAGAGACCCTGTGTTCAAATCCTGACACTGACACTTACTACTTATATAATTTTGTGAAAGGGGCCTCAGTTCCCTCATCTGTAAAGGGAGAGGTACTAGATAGCCCCTAGGTTCCTTCCAGCTCTGATCCCATGATCTCCAAGTTGGAAAGGACCTCAGAGGTTATGCCATCTACCCCACTTCCTACCTGAACAAGAATTCCATCTATGACATATCTGGTCTCTAGCCTTTGTCTGAAGACCTCTAGTGAGGTAGAGAACCCTCCAGAGGAAGCCTTTTCTTCTGGAAAGCTCCTGCTAGTTAGGAAGTTTTTTCTTATGCCAAGCCTGTGTTAGTCTTCCTGTAACTTTCATCCACTGTCTTTCGTCTCTCATACTGCCTTCCAGGACCAAAGAGAACAAATCTAATCCCCCTTCTATTTAAAGTTTAAATTTTGGAAGACAGTTATACCCTCTCCAAATTAACAACCCAAGTCCCTCAGCTGAAACTCCTATAGCAAGAGCATTTGGGGATAATGACCATCCTCCGACTCTCCTGAGAACAGAACCAAGGGAAATAAACTACAGCTTTTACATGAATGTCTGGTTTGGGCAATTTCCATATGGCCCTGCCTCAAGTACTAGAGAATGGCTTTGTTGACCTTTCAAAGTCAGTCCAAATCCCTGACCTAAGACTCCTCTTCACAAGCATAGAAATCATCAACTAGAAGGGAGAAATGAACCCTCATACATTTCCCATCTTTATAGAAGTAGTACAAAATTTGTTTTCCTTTAGACACTCAATAGCCCATTTCTTGATATCACATCTTATTCAAGTTACATTAGAAAATGTTGAAAGAAAAGGAGAAAAAATGGAGCATACCAATTTTACTGAAGTCATAGAGGAAATACATGAGAGTGAATTTGTCTGTGGGAGGGAGTTTGTAACAGTTTGGGGTATCAGTGCCTTTGAACAAATTGCATAATAAGATCCACTGGGTTTCTTTTTTTTTAATGTAATCACTAGATGAGTCATTCAACCCACAATTTAAGTTATAACGTTAGCTTCTCAATTTGTGCTTCAGCTGGTTTCTTACTTAGAGTGAGTGACCTTTTGCAGGTTAATGTTTTAGAAAAACTAAAATTGGCCTGGCATATTATTGAGCAGCCAACCAGACACTGGACTCTTCTTCCATCCTATCCTGAGCCTACACCCCAGGTGCCACCACGAAGGCCATCTCTGCTCCTAGGAGTACCACACTTAAGAGGCTGGTGGTAAACGATATTTACGTAAGGAGAAACAGTTTGGGGGATTTAGGACAACCTGGGTTCAAATACTAAGTTATAGAAATGTTTGTTTTATTCCATAAATGAAAATTTAAATTTTTTTTAAATAATCCTACCTTTGTCCCAACATCAGTTTTGTTGTTCTAAGTAAGTCACTTAGAAAGCCTAGGCAGCTCTCTAAGAATGTAAATTATAGAGTGGCTTCTGTTGTGCTTTGGTGGGGGGAGCTCCCTGTGTCAGTGAAACCACCAGCCCAGTTTAAAATTAAAATAAAAAATGTCAGAGGTAAAAAGTGAGAAATGTGCTCTCAGTGTCAGCTTGACGGCAAGAGAGGGGTGGGAAGGGAACTTGGATGCAGGAAAAGAATGGGCATGGGAGGGATATTAACTTAGCTATATATTTAATAAAATATAATATGATATGACCTATGATATATCATCGTATCATGTCAAATAATACCATCTAATATCATATAATATATCATTATCATATCACATAAGTTCAAGATATTTAACTCCTTAATTTCAAAATGGTTACTTAACCTCCCTGGACCTCCATCCAAATTCTGCAAAATATGGGGATGAGACATTATCTAGGATCCCTTTCCACTCTGACTTCTGTAAAACTGAGGCCTAAAGAGTCAGAATGCTCAACCCAAAAGCACAGGTCTGCAAGAATGAACTGATACTAGAACCCAGGTCTCCTGGCTCACAGTCTTTTGTTTCTGACTATATCCTGCTAGTTCCTAATGATGAAGGGGGAAAAATTACCACTATGTAGAACTTAGAGTAGAATGAGGCCAAAGTGAAATCTTAAGCACCGTAGCTTGGGGATGCTTGGTAATCATTTTATTCACCTTTGGGTGACTTCATCTCACATTTCCCTAGATTGCAGTTCTAATCCTTTTTTTTTCTCTCCTCCAGAAGCCAACCTCATCTACAGTATATGACTTCAAGCAGCTCTAATTTGCCACTCTCCAGCTAAGAATTTCTTTTTCTTCCCCTTTTTCTCCCCTTTCTCAAAGGGAGAAAGGTCCTTTCCTCAGCAGGACAAATAATGTGATGGAGTAGGCACACTGCTGAATCTACAGTCAAATCCCAGGTCTGTCACTTAGGGAGGGATGTATGTCTGTGAGTGAATGTGTGTGATGTGTATGTATACATATATACACATATATACACACACACACACAAAATATGTGTGTATATACATATAAGTTTATATATGTATATGTGCATATTATGAAGAAGGATGGTTTGAGGGTTCTGGGTTCAAATTCTACCTCTGCTACTTATTGTCTGTGTGACTGGACAAATCATTAGCCTCTCTAGACTTCCGTTATCTCAGTTCCACTCCACCTCCAAATCCCTGGTTTTTCTTTCTAAATTTCATTTCCTCTACCTGTGCTCTTAATTCTGTCCCTCTCCTCCTCTAGGACTTTGGCCTGTCAATTAACCCTAGACTTTTTTCTCTCCTCTGCTCTCTCTCTCACTCAGTCTACAAACACTCTCTCTCGCTCTCTCTCTCTCTCTCTCTCTCTCTCTCTCTCTCTCTCTCCACCCTTTTATTTACAAACCTCCCCACACAAAAAAATTAGTTTATACAATCTGCCCATATATTCCCAACACCAATTCATTCTTACTGCCCTGAAATCTAACTTGTCTCAAAGGTCATCACCTAATGAACAAACCCAGTGACCGTTTCTCAGCTCTCATCTCCTGACCTTTCTACATCTATTAAATCACCTTCTTTCTCCCCAATACTCTTTTCTTGACTTTTGTGCCACTGAATTATCCTGGTTCTCCTGGTACCTCTTTGACCTTCCCCTTCACCTTGCCCTTCCTTCCCTGGAAGAGATGCTGAAGCTGCTGCCCAGCTTGGCCCTTCTCTCCACATACACTCCGTCCATGATCATACCGGTATCACCTCCCACTCCTTCAGCTATCAACTCCATGCCAATTCCCCCAATATATCTGTAGCACACCGACTGTTTTCCTAATCTCTGTGTTTCCAGCTGCCTACCAAATGTCTTCACCTGGATGATCCATCAGCTCTTCAAGCCCCTACCCAAAGCTGACCTCATCATCTTCTCCCCCAAAGATGCTCTTCCTGCCTACGTTTCTTGTTTCTGTTAATGGCAACAGCATTCTCCCAGACAGAGACATGGAAAAACTCAATGTCTCTCCTCCTCCTCCTCCTCCTCCTCCCGAATCCAATCAGTTCTGGATGCCTATGGGCCCCACCCCCATGGTGCCTGGATAGGTCTTCTGCATATCCTCTGCTATCACCCAACTTTATGCCCTAGCTTGAGCTACAAGCAATTATTTTTTGTAGAGCACTTCTTAGAAATCACACACATACACACACACACACACACAGGATGCCCCAGAAGTCTTAGTGAAGTTTTAAGTTTTTATTAGCCTTAATAAATTTTAATATATGTACATATATACATACACATGTATGAATGTGCACATACATTATATGTGTACACACATGATACGTCCCAGAAACATTAATGCCATTTTAAGTTCTGATAAGCTTCAGTATATGAATATACACACATACATATACCCGTTTTGTCCTCATGTGCATATGTATGCGTGTATATATAGAGATGCACACATTATACTATACTATGATATACACACACACATGTTTATTTCTATATCTATACATACACACATGTATATGCACTCTGGGTATCCCAACAGTCTTACTACTGTTTTAAGCTGTGAAAGCTTTAACATACAATGTGCCTATACACACCTCTGCATATCTATGTATATCCATATATGTATAGGTATGTGTGTGTATACCTAATGGGAGGTGCCATTCCCAGGCAAAGACACCTTATATATTGCCTTATATTTTAGGTATTTCTTCATAGGTATTTTGTCCCCTTCTAGACTACAAACTTTTTAAGGTGGGTACCGTGCCTTATGCATCTTTGTTTTCCCCATTACGCTTTGTGCATTGTAAGTGCCCACAAAATATTTGTTGAATACAGAGAGTGGAGTAATCACACCAAAAGCCTGTGAGTATGGCTAAGTCCTAGCAAAATTCCTGGACATATTATTAAAGGGATGTTTTGTGAACATCAAGAAAGAGAAGCAATCATCATTAATAGTATGTCTTTATCAATAATGGGCCAATAATCACTAAATTGATTTTATTTTCTTACAAGATTACCAGGCTAGAAGAACAAGAAAATGCTGTGGCTATCTATACTTACCTAGATTTTAACTAACGAAGCCTTTTGTGCTAATATAGACAAGAGAGAAAGATGGGCATTAGAGGTTGGTACAATGAGATAGATTCAGAATTAGTTGAATAGCCAGGTGAGAAAAGCAGTCATTAATGAATCTGTCACAGGAACTGGGAATGTTTAGTCTGGAGAATAGAAGACATGAAGAAAGGAGAGGGGAGGGGGAAGGAGATGTGATAGCTGTCTCTGAGTATCTGTGAGAATGCCACGTGGAAGGGATATTGGACTTATTCCCTTAGTGCTAGGAATAGTGGGAAGAAACTCCGGAGAGACAGATTTTGGCTTGATACAAGGAAAGCTTCCTAACAGAATTATACAAAAGTGAAACGGGCTGCCTCAGGACAGAATGTATGTCAGTGGAGGGCTTCAGAGAGGGTAACAAGAGACATGGCATCTTCAGAAAGCTACAATGCAGCAAACATTATAAACAGAAATCATGGGCCAGGAAGAAACCCAAGATGAAGGGAAGTTTGCTAACAGTAAAGAACGGTTTCAGAAGAAGACAGGGACTGGGGAGGGCAAGGGGCTGAGTTTACTCTAGCAGGGACATGGAGGCAGCCAGTACATGCTGCTCTCCTTGATTCACTGATCCTGGGCATCTCACTATGTGGTCAGATGGCCTACCGGGGCAGTTCCCTCCTCCCCACCACTCAAAGTAGTGGGTAGATAGGACCTGGGAGGAGATGTCTGATGTCCACAGTGGGTAGGGAATGATAGCCAAGATTTAAAGGAGAATAGGCTTGGCTAATCTGCCATAGATCTACCCACTGTCTAAGACCAGGCCTATAGTAATCAGGTCAGCAGGGGCAGATTTTTGGAGGTTTGTGACAATCACATTAAATGTCAGGTGGATTCTTTTGTTCTTTTTTTTTAATTCCTAGGTTTCTATAAATGAACAGTCATGTTCGCCTTTTTAACCTTTAGGAGTGATATGGCATAAGACAGCCTCATCCTTTCCAGTGGTCTGTTAGAACCAGGTTGATGCTACACAAGGAATACTCAAATAAATTCTTCCTAGACCCTGGTTAAAGTATCGAATAAAGCTTAAACTCTAGAAAAATGGTTCTCTGAAAGCAAGACTTAAGTTAGTCACAAAGTTGCTTTAAGGTGGGGAGAGATATTTGTAAAATGGAGGTCAGAGATAGAGTATAAGCTCCTTGAAGGCAACTCTAGTCTTTGTACTTTCTATGCCTAACGTAGAAGGCACTGGATAAATGGTTAGTGGTTAGCTGGCACCGTGCAGAGGGGAAGAGCCTGTGGACCTGTGGTCCTGAAGGGGAAGCCGCACCACTGAAATTACTGCTAGGAAAAGGAAAATGAAGAAGCAACTTTTAAAAATCCAAATAGAGTAGGGGTCTCTGTTTCAACCCAACCTCTTGGCATCTTATGTTGAGCCCAGAATAACTTTCAAAAGAAAGACTGATTTTGACCAATTTAAGGTAATCATCATCAAGATATATGATGGGTCCAACTGGTGGGTGGGTCTTCCCAACAAAATGGAGCTGACAAGTTTTCAGACAGACATATTCCTGGTGACTGGCCTCAGTGCTGTATAGAGTTCCTAAAAACCAAGATCCTGTCTTGGGTTTATGTCTCCATTTTTCTAACTTGTTCCCCTAGAGGGGCAAACACATCAAAAGCAATGGTCAGGACTAGTTTGTGAGCAGAAATTGCCAAGGCCCCCTGAGGGCTCAGGTCTTTCTGATCTCTCAGTTAGTTCTCACTTTTAGTTCTTATATTTGTCCAAAGAAAGCACTTTCTAGTCTGTCCGTCGAATCATTGTACAAATGTAACATTTCATCTAAATCAGCTCCTCAAGGCCCTGACATGAGAATAACTTTATTGCTGAAGGAACAGAACAAAACCCATTTATGGAACCAAGAACATCTCAAAAATGTCCTTTCTTCCAGTTCCATTTGAACTATGATGACATTTTCACAAAAGGGGATGAGATAATAACATTTTTTGAGAACCCTGATTCCCTGGCTCTGCGCCACAGAATGAAATTAGCTAAATTTAATTACAGATAACAAATGGCTAGGCTTAGGCTCTCTGGCTCCCACTGTCCTCATCTTCTTCGCACACAGCTCTCTCTGCTGTCCTTAGGATAGTCACTCACCACTCATACCCAAGAACCTCACCCCCACCTGCAGAATAAAGGCTTATCTCACCTGCCACCAGGCCAGCCCAGAGGTATGCATTATTCAGCCACTTCTTCCAATGGCCCCAAAGGCCCCAGATCAAACAGGCTGCCCACTTTAATCCACACTTTCTCTGTTATTTTGTTTACCTTGGCAACAGTTGTGAGGACAAATAGGACTTATAACCCATGGAGGCCGGCTGGTTTGCAGCATAAATAAGAAATAATAAACAGAGAACTCCAGCTGCAGGCTAGTGGGCACCAAATAAAATTCCCAGGCAACTACCTTGATGTCTTCCTTAGTCTCAACAGCAAATTCTTCTGTTCCTTACTAACTCCATAGTGAGTTCTCCCCCGGCCAAATTCACAAAGAACCCCTCTCTCTGGAAAATAATTCAGCCCAGCAAGGATTCTTGGTCAAGCAGGTCATTAGGATCTAAGTGGACAATCTGAAGGTCTGAGCCAGCAGCCTTAAAAAGAGCAGAGTTGCAGAGAAGACAATATCAAGGCACGTCACAATCCCACCCCTCGCTTGGCCTATGGCCCTCTGACTTCAATTAACAAGCTATTATCATTAATCCCATGGCCTCTGATGATCCCAAAGACCCTGAGTACCAAGAGACATCATTTTTGCCCAGTTCTGAGACTGTCACAAAGACATACTCCATGAAAGTTTCTTCATGGCATCTTGCATATAATAGGCACTTAATAAAAATGCTCGTTGACATGTTGACTTGACAGTAGAATGGGTTTCTGGGAATCAGGCTGGGGAAAATGGGCTAATCACCCAGAAGGATGATGTGATTGAGCGTGGTGGTTCCTAACCCTTTATGGTAGGAGAATCTCTTTTTAAGATTGCACATTTCATCACGACCCCATATGGTAATAGCTATACTATTAGAATCCATTGATTGAAAAAATACATGTTGACAGAAAGCTACTATGAATTCAGTAGCACTTTTAAATGAATTTATAATTTAATCACAATAGCATCTATTTATAATTTGATCATAATAGTATCTATTTATAAATTTAATTACAATAGCATCTACATACACTTGAAAATATTATCACATATATGTGAGACACTTTGGTTATGGAGGCAATATTTGCCTTTTCATGGCTCCTTGGACCCTTTGCCATAATGCCACAGCCCCCAAACCCCCTAGAGCCCATCATTTTTTAATACCTGGTTTACTCTATTTTCCCCGGCAGAAGAATCCAGTACTGTTCTTGTAAACAAGTCATTTTCTCTCCTTTTTTTTTCAAAATCAGAAATACTTGCAGAAGCATGAACTTCCCGTGTCACTGTGCAAGAAATGAAGACACCTTTTGTAGCCCTACCCTCACCCCAAAGGGCATGAAGTCAACACTTCCCCAAGTGTAAGGAAAAACATCAGCTAAATTTAAACTCAAAGGTGACAAAGGAGCAGCTTTATAGGAACATGATAGCAGGCCACAGGGGAAACCACTTGCTAAAAGTCAGCTTTGGAAGAAGCAAGAAACAGCCTGTTTATTCCAGTCCCTAAGGGTCTACATTCCCAATTCCAGGCCCTGCCAGGTACATGCCAAGACTGGATAATTAATTCAGAGGCCCTGTCTCTTTATACTAACAGTGCTTAGAGTTTACAGAAAGGAGAGCTAGGCGGCAGAGAGCGAGCCAAAAGCTATGTCTTGCATTAGGACTACTGATAGTTTCATGTTTTTTTTATCTTTTTACAGATGAAAGATATTATTTTTTACAAAAGAGTCCTGAGAGATGTCTGACAGCCACTGGAATGAAAAAACCCATCCTCTCCACTCCCAGTTAGTCTCACTCCAATTGTATGAGTCTTGTTGGCAATGGTTTTAGTTCCTTGAAAAATAGTCAATTTACCTCTACCCATGTTCAGAATGCTGAACAGAGCCCAGACCGTAAAGGGTGGGGCAGGCCCTACTACCCTCAAATTCCCTGAATCTGTCACAAAGAAAAAAAAATCTGATAACTATTCCATTCTCTAATGTATAGAAATAATATATTTGCATTTTAATAAAGGGCAAAGTTTAACCCAAAAGGATGAGTCTCTGATTATGGAATTTCAAGTTCCAGGGCATATGGATAGGGGTGATATTTGAGGGGCAAGAGGATCTTCCTAATAACCCTTACAGCATATCCCATGCTGTTTAATTAATTAAGTACTAAGTGCAGGGCCAAAAATTAGCCAACCCTTGCCCTCAAGGAGCTTCTATTCTACTGGGAGAAACAACACAGACACAGATAACAATAGACAGCTTTTGTAGCACTCTGAAGTTTGCAAAGTGTTTTACAAATATTCTCTCATTTTACAATCCTGAAAGATAGGTGCTATTATGCTCATTTTACACATGAGGAAACTGAGGCAGATGAAGGCTAAATGATTGGCCTCATTTTGCATGGCTAGTAAGTGTCTGAGAGTGGATTTCAGTTCAGGTCGTCCTGATTCTGGGCCTAGTGTTCATTCACTGTCCTGTGTGGCTTCCTAATGAGTAAACATAAACTAATCTGAGGAAGGAGAAAGCATTAACAACTGAGGGGAGTAGGAAAGGTTTCCCCAGGCAGAAAGCAACTGAGCTTAAATTTAAAGGAAGAAGATTTGGGGGAGGTAGAGGTGAGGAAAAAATGAATTCCAGGAATGGGGGACAATTTGTGTCAATTCACATTAAGGAAATGGCATGTCAAGCTCAGGGAATAAATAGCTTGTAGACCAGGTTGACTGTAATGTCACGTATAAAAAGGAACAATGGGAAATTAGGTTAGAAAAGTGGGAGGGAGCTATGTGACAGAGGGTTGTAAATGGTGGGCTGAGGAATTTACATTTTAGTATGGGCCATGGAGAGCCACTGAGAAATTTTGAGCAGAATAGTGACAGTCAACTATGGACTTTGGGAAGTTGATTTTGGAGGAAAGATTGAAAAGGGGAGAGAATAGAAGCAGAGAGGCCAATTGAGATGCTATAATGGTAGTCCAGGAGAAAGATGCTGAGGAAGGCCTGAAAATCAGGATGGATGGGTGAGCAGCAAGAAGAGGTCAGATACAACAGCTATGCTGAAGGTGGAATCCACAAGACTTGGAAACTGAGTATGGAGGGAGAGAGAAAGAGAAGAGGCAAGGGTTGTGATCCTGAGGGCCTTGGAAGTGGGGGGACGGGCAGTTTTAGGAGGAAAGGAGGTCTATTTTGCACGTTTTTTTGCCATACCTATAGGACTCCCAGGAAGAAATCAACAGTAGGCAGTTGATGAGGAGAGATCAAAATATAGGAGATTAAAGTTGGCTATACAGATCTGAGAGTCATCTGAAATTTGAACCTTGAGAGCTGATGAGCTGTCCAAAAGAGATGATGGAGAAAGAAATGGGAAGAGAGCCCAGACTGGAGCCTGTATTTAGAGAGCAAGATGTGTATAATGGTCAGCAAATGGAGACTGAGAAAGAATGGTGAGGACCAGCAGAAGGAGAATCAGGAGAAAGCAGTACCAGAGAAGCTAAGGAAGGAGAGAATGCCCAGAAGAAGGGGTGATCAACAGGGTCAAAGGTTGAGGACTGGGAGCAGGGCTGAGCATTAGGAGATTACTGATGACTTTTGAAACAGCAGTTCCAAGAGTAGGTGGTAAGGAAGCAAGAATGATGATGGGAGACAACTCTTCCTAGAATGTTGTTAGCTAAAGGAAGGAGAAATACAGGGTGCTATACTGTAGAGATTTTAAAATTAAGTGAGTGTTGCTTTTTTAAGATTTGGGATATTTGGGCATGTTTATGGATAGAAGTGGGGGAAATTCATACATGAGGAAGGACTGAACATGAGGGAGATCAGAGAGGATGAAATCAAGGACGGGGGTGGGGCAGGGGGGGGTCAGCCTTGGCATTAAAAAGGCTACCTCTTGCTCAGGAAGAATGAAAATGTAGATGGGTTTTCAGTTCTGGAGGAGAGGAGATGAGAGAGTTCATGAATGATGACCTTGATTTTCTCACTAAAATAGGAATCTGGGTCATCTGCAAAAAGACAGGGAGCGGGGGTGTCAAGGGGCTTCTGGGGAAAAGTAAAGACTTGTGCTCTGATGAGTGTGAGTCAATAGGGGAAGAATAAAAGGAGAAAGTCGATGGTGGGGGTTACCAAGGCTGAGGCTTGCCAGGGAGGGAATGGTAATGAGCAAGATGGATCCAAGGGTTGGGGTCAACGAATTGTTGATCTGGTTGACTTACAGTGTTGAGGAGTATTAAGGGAGAACAAGGAAACCAGACCAGGGATGATGGTGGTCTTGGAGAATATGGAGGAAGTGTGAGCTGAGGATGAAAAATCATTTAGGAGGAAGCAAGCCAAAGGGAGAGATGAAAAAGACATTGTGATCTCAAAGGGGATTTTCAGATTTCAAGATCATGGAAGCTGTAGGTGATGGTGAGGTCCAAAGGATGTCTACACAGTGACTAACTGAAGCAGACTCCTATTTTGTTTATGTATTTATGACTCTTCATGACCACATTTGGGGCTTAGTTGGCAAAGATACTGAAGTGGTTCGACATTTCCTTCCTACTCCAAAGGCAAACAGAGGTTAAGTGACTTGCCCAAGGTCATACAACTAGAAAGTCTCTGTGGCTGGATTTGAACTGAGGTCTTTCTGACTCCAAGCTCTATCTGCACCACCTAGCTGACTCTTGAAATGCTAAACAGAGGCATTTATATTTGATCCTAGAGATAACCAGGTGCCATTGGAGTGTGCCAAGTAAGGAAATGATTGAGTCAGTCCTGCCCTTTAGGAAAATTATTTTGACAGCTATATGGAGAATGGATTGAAAGTGGGAGAGATTTGAGTCAAGGAGACTAATTAGGCTATTGTAATAGTCTAGGCTAGGTGCTGGAGGCAGCTAGGTGAGGAAGTAGATTGAGGGCTGGCACTGAGGTCAGAAGGATCTGACCTCAAATATGACCTTAGACACTTATTAGTTATGTGACCCTAGGTAAGTCACTTAACCCAGATTGCCTCCAAAATGAAAAAGAAAAATATGCTGGCCCTGAAGTCAGGAGGACCTGAGTTCAAATCTGACCTTGGATACTTATTAGCTATGTGATCCTAGGTAAGTCACTTAACCCAGATTACTTCCAAAAGAAAGGAAAAAAAGGAAGGAAGGAAGGAAGGAAGGAAGGAAGGAAGGAAGGAAGGAAGGAAGGAAGGAAGGAAGGAAGGAAGGAAGGAAGGAAGGAAGGAAGGAAGGAAGGAAGAATCTAACGGATGAGGATCTGAACCAAGATAGTGACTGTGAATCAAGGAAAGGAGATGTGTGCAAGAGATGTTGAAGAGATAGAAATAATAAAATTTGGCAGCTGGCTGGATATATGTGGTGAGTAAGAGAAAATAATCAAATAAGACATCAAAGTGAGGAACAAAGATTAATTGAAAGCATGGTGGAACCTTCAACAAAAATAGGAAGATTTGGAAGAGGGTGGAATTTGGGAGAAAACATGTTTTGTATATGTTGAGTTAGAGATGCCTACAGGTTATCCAATTCAAAATGTATAATAGACAGCGATATGGAACCAGAGTTTGGGAGAAAGACTAAGGCTAGATATATAGTTCTGGGAATCACTTTTCATAGCAGGAAGGAAGGAAATAAGCATTTATTAGCACCGACAGTGCCAGGAACTGTGCCTGTAACATTTACAAATATGACAAGTCTAGGAAGTAGGTGCTATCCCCATTTTACAGTTAAGGAAAAATGAGGCAAACAGAGGTTAAGTGGCTTGCCCAAGGTCACACACTGCTAGTCTGAGGCTGTATTTGAACTCAGGTCTTCCTGATTCCAGGACCACACTCTCTCCACTGGGCCACGTAACTGTCTCTAGAGATGCATAGAGATGCTAAGCCAATGGAAACTGATGAGATCACCAAGGGAGAGAGTAGAGAGAGAAAAAAAGGGAGCCCAGGGCCAAGTCTTGGGGAACACTCACAGTCAGGAATCCAAGGAGACTGAGGAGTAGCCAGACAGGTAGAAGCAAAAGTGAGAGTAAACAGTATCACAAAAAACCCAAACAACAAGAGCCTGATATGGGCCGACTGGTTGGGAGTTTGTGGCACCACAGAGCAGGAATCGTGAGTAGAGGGAGGGGGCTTTCACTCTGGCAGATTCCAGCTGTGGAGCCCAAGAATTAGGACAGCAGGAGGTATCAGGAAGGCAGAAGCCACCTTTTGTCCTCCCAGAGTCCACAAGAGCTTGTTTCTGTCTCTCTGTCTGTCTCTCCCTGTCTCCATCTTGCTCTGTCTCTGTCTCTCTGTGTCTCCATCTCTCTTGGTCCCATTCAGACTGCTCCCTCCACCAGCACAGACCACCATCTGTCCTTCCATTTACAGTCTTAAAGAGCTGCCTGCTTATCAGTGGGAAATGGGGAATAAGCTCAGTCAGACCAGATCAGATAAATGACTCTGAGTTGGTTCCTATCAAAATTTCATCATTTATTCCTCTAATTCTGGTGTACTCTGTGTGTGGGCTCCCATGACCCATGCATACCCAACCCAGATTCTTGTGAACAGCTATATTCACTGCGATGGAGAGAGAAGGGGGAATAGATATAGGAAAATTAGAATTTAGAACTGGAAAGGACCTCAGAAACCTTCGAGTGCACCCCTCCCCCATTTTATAAATTAACTTAATTATTAAGATTATGTGAATCTTGGAGATAAGTGACTTGCCCAGGGTCATACAGTTAATATTTCAGCCACTGCTACTGTAACCACTATTCCCATTTTAATACAGTCTTTCTTCTCACACCCCTCAGCCACTCATACCACATAAGCTATCTGCCCCACAGCCCCACTCCCACTTTCTGGCTCCCCTAAATTCCCTGACATGAATGCTGGCAACACTCCATTCAGCAGTCCCCAATCGATCCTAGGAGAATGTCCTCTATGCCACGTAAGGAACCACTTGGGTTCTCTTCTCCAACCCTTTTCTTGATAAGAAACTGAGGCCCCAAGCAGAGAAATGAGACAGAACCTGGACTCAAACTGAATTATCTCAGAGTTCAGCACACTTTCCATAATACCACACTTCCTTCCCTCCTGTTTATATCATAGGCCAACGCTCTCAAACTTTTTGGTCTCAGGACCCCTTTATACTCTTAAAAGTTATTGAAGAGGAGCAGTTAGGTGGTGCAGTGAATAGAACACTGGCCCTGGAGTCAGGAGCACCTGAGTTCAAATATGACCTCAGACACATCACAAAAACTAGCCATGTGATCTTGGACAAGTCACTTAACCCCAACTGCCCTACCTTCCCCCCTCAAAAAAAATTATTGAAGAGTCCCCAAAGAGTTGGTTTTTTTAATGTGAGTTATATCTACCAGTATTTACTGTATTTGAAATAAAAATGTCTTACTATTGTTATGAAAACAATTTTAACCTAGCAGACTGCCCCCCAAAAAGGGTCTCTGGGACCCCAAGGGTTTACAGACAACACTATGAGAACCACTGGTATAGACCATGCATAACCTACTCTACCTTCCCATGAGACAAGAGCCCACAACCAGTCCTCTATTCCCTTGCCCTTGTCCCACAGACTACATCCTGCCTGTAAGAAGTCTCTTTCCCTACCACTGAACATCCTTCCTTCCTAGATCATTGCCTGCTCTGTCTTCCTATTCCCTTCTACCAGCCCAGAGCAGCTGCAACAGTTTGGTTACCTTCCTCAGTCTCTCAAACCGAAACAAGCCTAGGATCTGTTCTCAGGCTAGGAAAAGCTTGAACATAAGGAAGTGATGAATGCATGGGAAACCAGGGTGCTCCTTCCATCTTGGCCACTGAGGTGATGTAGTTCTCTGTTTACAAATCCTCAAAATGAGGGGTGGAAAGAAAACCAGCTCTGGAGTCAGAGAACGTAGGTTCAAATCTCCCCGTGATACTACCTGAGAGATTTGGGGCCAGTCATTCAACCACACTAGGCTTCAGTTTCCTAATCTGTAAAATGAGAGGGTAGGACTAGATTCCTTCCAGCTGCTAACCTTAGATCCTCTGATCCTACTGGGTATTTTCTAAGGGTCTTTCCAGCTCCCAACAAAAATCTGAGATCCTAGGTTTTAAGAGTTTAACTCACACAACAGACTTCTAGGTAATAAAGGATATCAGGGGTAGAGAAACTGGGTTCTCAGGTGCTCTCTGGCTATCTGGGTCACAAGCCCTCTGTGGTGCATCTGTAGAATGAGAATAGAACCCCAGATAGAAGTCTGTGCTTCCCACCCCCACCCACTTACAAGCCCCCATGCCGTAAGGGCGGATGAGATAATTCCCAGCAGACACAAAGTCCCATTATCCTCACCCTTATTAATCATCATTACACTTGTCCCCTCAGGGCAGGGTCAGACTTTCCCTGAATTGGCAGCCTCTGATTTCATTTGCTTCTGGAGCAAGGCAAGGAGGTTGAGAGATGTCATCATGGTTTTTCTCAGAGAGAGAGAGAGAGAGAGAGAGAGGAATAAAAGTATGTTAGGGTCTGTTAAGGTGCTGACGAGGTTCCTGGAAAAGCTAGAGGTTTGGTTTGGTTTGGTTTTTCTGATCCCCTTCTTCACCTTTCTCCCTCCCCAGGCATCTTCCCTAAAGTAGTTTCCCCTTCCCTCCCCAAATAAGAAGAAAGCCTGCTGGAGGGTTAGCTTCCTTCAGTGCCACATTGAATGACCAACATTTACCACTCTCAAAGAATGAGGACTGGAAGGGGCCTTAGAACCCATTCCATCCACGCCATTCACCGAGGTGAAGTAACTTGTCCAGGATCACACTATTAAATGGCAGGGGCAAAATAGAACCCAAGACTTGTTCCCAGGTTGGAGTTTCTTCTACTGTACCACAGACCCACCACCTCCCTGGGACAGGAGAGTGAAACAGTGACAGGAAAGGGGTACTAAGAGGGCAAAACTGAAGTGAAAGGGATTCTGTCCTTGAACACCTCGTTTTTTCCCTCTGATGCTCAGGGTTGAGTATTTCATGAACTGTACAAGGCTTTGATCCTTTGAGGTGAAGCCAAGACTGGACAATGCCATGATGGGTCTTAGATAGGCCAAACAACCCAACGCATGCACCTTCCGTGTGCCCACTTCTGAGCTTGACTGCCTTCTGTTCCCCATTCCAGAAGGGTGCTCCCTCTTGTTGAATTCTTTACCTTTACCTTTTATTTTTTTGAGAGTGAGTCTCCCTATGTCACCCAGAGTAGATGTACAGTAGCCATTCAAGAGCCCAACTGGGAATGGCATGGAAGCTTTAGCCTGCTCCTCTTTTCTAACCTGGACTGATCTGCCCTCCTTGGAAACCTAATAACCTTCCACTCCTGAGGGTCCACCATCTTGATGTCAGACTTAGTGCACACACCAGATAGGCTTTAGGCCTACTGCAGCTCAGAACTCCCAGACTCAAGTGATCCATCACCCTCGGTCTCCTCTACAGCCAAGACAAAAGACATTCTCAACTACAGCCAGCAGCAATTTATTCTCCAAAGCCAAACTAAGTGCCATGACTCCTTCCTGATCACCCCCAATTGGGGAGCCCTTTTCCCCATCAGCCCTCACAAAACACCCTCTTTTGTAGTTCCTGAATTCACTTAACATATTTGTATGACCCTGGTTATCATCTCTGTACACATTTTATTCCGTTACTAGGCTATCAGATCATAGAATTTTGAACCACAAAGAACTTTAGGGATCATCAATATAATCCCCTTCTTTTACAGATGAGGAAACTGAGGCCCAGAGGGTTAAGCCCAAGGCCCCATAGGTAGTCATCAGTAAAACCAAGACTCAGACCAAGTTCCCTCTAACTCCAAACACAATGCTTTTTCTACCTCAGTGCATCTGCCAAAGACTACAATGATATAAATAAAAAGAGCTCTAAAATGCTTCTGAACTCAGGTTAATTGCAATGATCAACCTTGTTTCCAGAAGAAAAAAGAGGAAAGGAAACATCTCTTACTCCTTTATATAAAGAAGAGAGAGATTACAGACAGACAGTGGTGGATACACTCAGATGTGGCTGCTAATCTTAGGAGTTTTGCTCAGATTTTGTTATAAGGAAGAATTCTGTGGCAAGGGGGTGGGCAAGAGGATAATAGGAAATTATTCTGGCGTTTTAAAAAGGAGTAAATAAGAGTTATTCATCAAAAACAATTGTAAAGGACCAGAAGAGTTAGAGAAAAAGACACTGTCTCCAGGAGCAGGACAAAAACAAAACCATGTCCAAGAATCTGTCTGGAGGGTCGCTGGAGGCTCACGGAATCTCTGCACCATAGACTTGGGGGCAAATCATTGCCCTGTTTCCCCATTGGAGCAAGGATTACTTAGATCTAGAAGGGCCTTTAGGGATCTTCTAGTCCAACCTAATCATTTTACAGATGGGGAAACTGAGACCCAAAGAGGTGATTACTAAGGTCATCCAATTAGTAAGGAGCAGAATGAACCACTGAGTGGAGACAGAGGAAAGACTACTGTGGCTGGAGTCGGAGGACTGCATTCACATCCTGGCCCTGCCGCCTACTGCCTGGGTCCCATTGGGCACCCACTTCACTTCTGTGGGTCTCTGTTTCCTCACCTGTAAAATGTGGAAGCCAGACCTGACGTCTTCAAAAGACCCTTTCATCTCTAAATCTGTGATTCTGTCATTCAATATACAAACCCAAAATCTACTTCCTTCTTCCTTCTCCAAGTGTCAAAAAAAAAAAGCTGATACAGGTCACCCCATGGAAACTGGGTCACAGAAGAGCCCAGGGTAAAAGAACAGTGATGCTATCTGAGAAAGCAATGTCCCCTTCATTAGGATTGTAATTGCTTGCATTTATACGAGAGTCAGAGTTGGGTAGTGGAAAGGATGCTGGCTTTGGAGTCAGGGCATCTTCCTGGCTTCTGACACTTTCACTATTTGACCTTGGACAAGTCACTTAACCTCCATGCCTCATTTCTTTATCTATAAAATGAGGGGATTAGACTGGATGACCTCTATGGTCCCTCCCAACTCTATGCCTGTGATCCTATGCATCACTGTCCTTAAAGCAACCCAACACTCAGCACAATGCCTAGCACATAGTAGGGGCTTAATAAAATGCTGTTGGCTGATGGACTAGTGCAAACAATTATTCCCAATTTACAGATGAGAAAAATAAGGGATTGAGAGGTGAAATCACTGGACCAGGTTTGTGCTTTAGTAATGGCAGGATCTAGGTTTCAAACTAAGCCTTTTGACTACGAGGTCACTTGTTCCTCCCTTGGTGCCACACTGGGCACACAGTAGGGGGGTTGTTCAGCTGGGAAGATGGGGTGTTTGTAGATCAGGCAATTATGTGTTTGCAGCAAAGCCCCACTCGTCTGATATTGTTGACAGTTTAGGTCAGGGGTTCCTAGCACCTTTCTGTGTTCTGGACCCCCCCAGGGAAGTCTGGTGAAGTCTAGGGAAACTTTCTCAGAATTATATTTTAAGATCCAAGACAATCGCAAAGGACTAATGATGAAGCGTACTGTCCACCTCCAGAAAAAGAACTGGTATGTCTTAAATACCCACTGAAGCATGCTATTCTTACTTTCTTTTTTTTCTTTTATTCATATCTTCTGATAAAAATGATTGATATGGACATGTTTTACATAATTGCACAGGTATAGCCTATATCTGATTGCTTACCATCCAAGGGAAGGGGGAGGGGAAATAGGAAGGGAGGGGATAGAATTTGGAACTCAAAACTTGTAAATAAAAAATATTTGCAAAAATTGGAAAAAAAAAAGAATTATACTTTGAACTAATAAATAAAGTGCATTTGGATTACAAAGGAAGACAATTATATTGAAATACAGTTCTCAAAATTAAAAAAAAAGTTTGTAGCCCTGAGGTTAAGAACTATGGTTAAACTAATGTTTACCCATGAAAATCTATGCATAAAAATAGGAAGGGGGGCAGCTAGGTGGAGCAATGAATAGAGCACTGGCCCTGGAGTCAGGAGGACCTGAGTTCAAATCCAACCTCAGATACTTAAGTGTGACCTTGGGGAAATCACTTAACCCCAATTGCCCTACCTTCCCCTTTCCAAAAAGGAAGGAAAGAAAGAAAGAAAGAAAGAAAGAAAGAAAGAAAGAAAGAAAGAAAGAAAGAAAGAAAGAAAGAAAGAAAGAAAGAAAGAAAGAAAGAAAGAAAGAAAGAAAGAAAGAAAG
>NW_027185777.1:23194642-23217121 GCF_028583685.1 Petaurus breviceps papuanus
AAGAAAGAAAGAAAGAAAGAAAGAAAGAAAGAAAGAAAGAAAGAAAGGAAGGAAGGAAGGAAGGAAGGAAGGAAGGAAGGAAGGAAGGAAGGAAGGAAGGAAGGAAGGAAGGAAGGAAGGAAGGAAGGAAGGAAGGGGCAGAGAATGTCTTGTCAAAATAATATTATGAGTAAGATTGGGGGGAAGGGTAATAATGAATAAAATAAAATATGTAAGATTACTTAGGAAGTCAATTATATTGCATAGGTATAGCTAGGTGGCCCAGTGTAGCTAGAGGGTGCCATAGTGCACAGAGCGCTGGGCCTGGAGTCAGGAAGATTCATCTTCATGAGTTCAAATCTGGCCTCAGAAACTTACTAGCTATATGACTCTGGACAAGTCACTTCACCCTGTTTGCCTCAGTTTCCTCATCTATAAAATGAGCTGGAGAAGGAAATGGCAAATCACTCCAATATCTCTGCCAAGAAAACCCCAAATGGGGTCTTTAACAACACGACTGAAAATGACTAACCAAGAAAAAACAATTAGGAAAAAATGCCCCCAGGTTAAGAACCCCTGGTGGTTAAGCTGGTATTTACCTATGAAAATCTATGCTTAGAAAAGAGTTGGGGGTAGAGACGGTGTCTCTTAGAATAAAATAATATTATGAGTAAGATTGGGACAGGGGTAATTATCTGAGTAGGATTCAGGGAGAAGTCTGTGGGATCTGCTTAGGAACAGGGACTGAACCTGTGATTCCATTGATATAGGGGGTTCCCATATGGAGAAATCCCTCCATCATTTTGGGTCAGCATGTTCTATGGAATATATAGGCTTAGAGGATTACTTAGAGTACTGAGAGATTAAGTCATTTGCCCCCGGGTCACACAGCCAGGATTTCTCTGAGGTAAAACTTGAACCCAGACCTTCTTGACTCTAAAGCCAGCTCTATGTTGATTATGGCACACTGTCTCTGTGGCTCTGCTTAACAAAGCTAATAGTTTGTAAGTAATTGCATATTAACAATTAATGTGCTAATTACATATTGTTCCCATTTGTTAAATGTCCTTTGAAGAATTTCATTAGCCATGAAAACATGAGCTGGGGGATCATAAAATGGCACCTTGTTGATTGATTGAGTTTCTTTTAAAAGATTTCTTCAAATAGCCTGTAATGGGAGGGGAGAATATTATCTGAAAATGACTGTGATATCAAAACAAAAAGGCATCAATGCATTTTTTTAAATAGAATTATTATAAAACGTTCTCTGGCTCAGATAGGAATCGGCCTGACTGGATAGAAAACTGGTCCCGACGTTAGGAAGACCCTGCCTCTGATACATACTGACTGTGTGACCCTGGGTGAGTCATTCAACATCTCAATGCCCCCAGGCAAATTAAGACTATATATCATAAAACAGCTGCACTTCTGTATTGGTAGAGGGAGTGTCCCATGCCAGTAAAATCAGAGGTCCAGTTTAAAATAACAAGAACAAGAAGCTTTATGGGTCTGGCACTTAATAAAATGCTTGTTTCCTTTCTCCCTTCCTTAATGTCCTTGGGCCTGTGAATGCCCAGTTTGCTCTGCAGGCAAGTCCTTAAGTGGGGGGAGGGGAGACAAGAGACCAGCCTTTGAACTTCTATGGCTCCCTCAAGTACCTGTTACAACTGAGCCCATTCCCACCCTCCCAAGTCAAGATAAGAAGGCCCTTAGCTGGTTCCACGATAAGGAAGCAGACACCACGTGAACAAGGTCCTTTATATCCGAACTAGTCAAAGCTTTGACCTAATCTAGGGTTTTGGTCTGGGAACTGAATAATACAACTAGACACTGTACCATCTGTCAGCTACCAATTCTCAAGTGAGCCTAGCCTGCGGAATTCATTTGTGAGCAGGGCTTTACTAAAATAGTCTTCAGGCACTTTGGGAAAGGACAATGGTAGTATCGAAGCAATTGGGGATTGGAGACTGGAGTCTGCTGTAGGGAAAGGACCCTCAGAAGAACCAGAAGGGCTGGCTCTAGGAGGAAGAGGAGAGCTCAGATGGGTCCCCACAGCATCCAGGGCTGGGCAAAGCTTGGCGTCTTTCTTGTAATCGGCTATAAGCAAGTGTGGTTTTCACCAAAAGGGAATTTCCCTGGGATGAGATCTAGTCTGGGTTATCTGAGTGCTGGGGTTATCCACCCTCTTCAGCTTTCTTCTCAAGCATTTAGGCCAAATCCTTCCCTACGGCCACCATTTTCTTGCTGTTTTTCAGACATTTGGTTGTTTATTTCCTCCTCATGTTTTGTACTCACATCTACAGGCAGACAGCTATCAGCTGGTGACCCCACAAGTCCCACCTCGATTTATGGTGAGACTAGATCCCATCCCAGAGCCAGCCCTCCTGATTCTTGTCTGTGAATGGAGGGCCCTTCTCCACAAATGTCGCTCCCCTGAATTATGGTTGTGGGTACTGCTCTGGAAGCAGGGCTAGTTGTCTAAAGACAACTGATATTCTCTGACCTCTTTAGGTCATGCTATTCAATCAATAAATACTTATTAATCACCTATTATGTGCCAGGCGCTGGGCTGAGTCCCTTTGGGACCGAGGGGAGGTAGTGGTTTGACTAGCCTCACACATGACTCTCATTTCTCTCTGTAATCAAAGATAACCCTAATACTTGCAGACTAAGAGAAGGGTGACCTGACTAAGAAAGATACAGCAATCAGTGGGAAGAGGTGCTTTGAGGAAGAAAAGGCTAAGCTTGCTTTTAGACCTCTTGAATTTGAGGGGCCTATGGGACACAGAGAAGTTACGCAAGCAACTGAAAACTTGGGTAGAGCTTAAAAGAGAAGCTGGGGAGGAAAAGATGTAGATTGAGGGGTCATCCCACACAGAGCAGAATATAAATCCTTGAGGTCAGGGATTATTTCATTCTTGGCATTATGCCCCTAAAGCCAAGTACAATGTCTGGGATATATTGGGTGTCTAATAAATGCTTGTTGAATTGAAGTCATAGATTTAAAACTGGAAGAGGTCTTGGGCATTGTCTAGTCCAACCTTCTCATTTTACAAATAAGGAAACTGAGATATAAGGTCACTTACTTGCCCAAGTAAGTGGCTAAAAGGATTCTAACCCAGGCCCTCTAATTCCAAATCCAGTGGTTTTTGCCCTCTAGTAGAGATGATAGAGCAGATGGGATCTCAGAGGGAAGACATAGACAGAGAGGAAAAACTAAGGTTTAAGAGAAAACTTTGAACGATGCCCAAGTTAGTCGGCAGGAAAAGCCAAGGACCAATGGTAAGAGAAAGTCTTAAGGCTTCAGAACCCTGGCAAGCAGGAATGAAGCCCAGATAAAGACCTTGGCATCGTTAGCCAGGGGTACACTGGTGTCCACTGCTTCTCTGCCTCAGCTGGAACCCAGAAGGCCTGCTTCCAATTTGCCCAGCATTGGGGAATTCAGTGATTCCCATGGGAAAGAAAGCTCTCAGCTCCCAGCATTCTCTCTGGCTGTCCCTCATTCTGTCTACTACCTCGTTTGGCTTCCTTTAAGTCCCAACCTTTATAGGAAGGCTTCCTCAACCCCTTGTAATTCTAGTGCCTTCCCTCTGCTCATTATTTCCTAGTTATCCTGTATGTGGCTTTTTTCATATAGATTTGTTTGTATGTTGTCTCTGCCATTAGATTGTAAGCTCCTCAGGGGCAGGAACTGTCTTTTGCCTCTTTTGCACTTAGCACAGTGCCTGGCTTGTAGTAGGTGATTAATAAACGTTTATTGATTAAGGAAAACTGATTTCTATGGCCAAGTCTGATGTCTTAGTGACATGCCCAGCAATCTCACCCTAACTATCCCATACTTGCAAAACCTCCCCTGTCCCTTGCTGAACCTGTAAGGGCTACAGTCTCTAAAAGCCCAGACTATAACTGAGGAGAGAGAGGGGCTGGTTCTAATATTCCTCTCTAACTTCTGGGAGAGAGGGAGATGAAGTGGGGGAAAAGGATGTAGAGACAGAGCATTTGAAGTCTCTTTTTTAACCTAAGGGCTTTCTCCAATTTAAGAGGTAGCCCCAGAATTACTGAGTTAGAATGGACCTCAGGGTTTGTCTCCCGGGGTGCTGGGGCATCCATCACCTATGGGGCTATTCGCCCCAGCGATGTAAGTCACAACCCATCCATACCTGCCCAAACTGTGTTACTCTACCACATTCTCCACAAGCTCAGCAGAAGGCATCAAACCAGTGTTGAGGGCTCTCCTCCATTTTTTCTGACATCTCGAGGGTACCAATGATTCTCCCTTTCTCTTGCCACATCACCAGCCCATCTTCCTAATTGTTTTACTGCCTTTTATTCTTTGATCCCATCTTTAACTCAGGTCCTTCTTTGTGAGTCCTTATTCGTTATAATGATGTAATTTGGTTTCCTTGGCTTCCCATATACCTCTCCATTGCCTACTGAATGATAACCATTTAACAAGTATTTATAAAGTAACTATCATATATCAGGCATTCTGCTAAGTGTCTAAACATAAAACCATCAGTCTCCATTCCTTTTTTTTTACATTTTTTATTTTTTGCTTTTTGGAGGGGGGAAGGTAGGGCATTTGGGGTTAAGTGACTTGCCCAAGGTCACATGGCTAGTTTTTGTGTTGTGTCTGGGGTTGGATTTGAACTCAGGTCCTCCTGACTCCAGAGCTGGTGCTCTATTCACTGCACCAGCTAGCCACCCCAATCAGTTTCCATTCTTAAGGAGTTTTCAATTGAGCTGGCAGACATGTTTACAAGTATATACAAAAAAAAATTACAATTGGGAGGGCAAGGGGAAGGCACTAGCCCCTGGGGAGATTAGGAAAGGCTCCGGTTTCATGTTCAGCTGTTTTTCAGTCATGTCTGACTCTTTGTGACCCCATTTGGGGTTTTCTTGGCAAAGTTACTGAAGTAGTTTGTCATTTCCTTCTCTAACTCATTTGACAAATAAGGAAGCTGAGCTAAACAGGGTTAAGTGACTTGTCCAGGGTCACATAACTAGCAAGTATCTAAGGCCAGATTTTAACTCAGGAAAATGAGTCTTCCTGACTCCAGGCCTGGCACTCTATCCACTGTACCATCTAGGTGCCCTGAAGGTGGCATTTGACCTGAACTTTGCAGGAAATTTGAGATTCTAAGAGGCAGCAGTTAGGAAGTAGTGAATTCCCAGCATGGGGCAAGGGGGAGGGGGGGCTGGGCAGCCAATGCAAAGGCATGAAGACTGGACATAGAATTTTATAAGGAAGGAAAGAAAGAAGGCTAATTTGGCTGGACCATAGTGGAAATGAAAAAGAACAACACGGAATGAGGCTAAAAAAGTAGAAGGGGGTTGCATTGTCAAGGGCTTTAAATGCCAGATAATTGATCTTTGAAGTAATGGGGAGCCCCTGGAGTTTATAGAGATCAGGAGTGATACAGGGAGACCTAAACATTAGGGAAGATCACCCAGCCAGGCAGAGGGTGGATCGGGGTGGGGAGAAATTTCCGGCAAGGAGATCAATTAGGAGATGAAGGCAATAGTCTAGGGAAGACTATTCTTCCATAACTTTAAGCCACACAATGGCAGTAGAATTTTGGTGTTAAAAAAAGAAGGGCCTTTGTTCCATGGGGAAGTCCTTGAAATAACTTGAAGTTCCCATGCCCCCCCCCCCTCCACTCTGCCCCTGCACCAAGTCTTCTTTTCACTAGCCTAAGCATCTACAGCTCCTTTAAGAAATCTCATCTGGTAGGGTCTCTAGCCCCCCTCCCCACCCTTCACCATCTTGGTCTTCTGGAAGCTTTCCAGCATGTTGGCAAACTAGATAAAATTTGGTGCCCAGTTGGATTGAAGGCAGACAGGACAGCCTAGGGTTCCCACATCAATAAGAGTGTTTACTGTCTACTTCTCCTCTAAACTTCTTCCAAGGACCCTGGGGTAGATTCACTTTTTTTTTGTTTATTTGCTTGTTTTAATTTCTGCAATGCCCAGAGCTTTGCTTAACCTCCCTTGCCCCTTGAGCCTGGAATTGAAAAGAAAAGGAGGGGGAGGAAGGAAGAAGGAATGGGAGATTGGGGGTGAGGAAGGGAAGAGGCTTGGTCCTTGTTAATGATCTGAAAATGATATTATTCTTCTATACAACGTGACTAATGTGAAAATGTGTTTAATAGGAATGTGTGTGTACAGCCATATGACACTGGGGAGAGGGAGGGGGAGAAAATTTTAAAACTTATGGAAGTCAATGTTGAAAACTAAAAATAAATAAATTAATTTTTAAAAATAAAGTGATTGTTTTTAAAAAAAGATCTGAAAATGAGCTCACCCACTTGGGGCGGAGGCCTGGCACGCAGTGAAGGCTGTAACAATGCATGGCATTTCACCATAGAGAATGCAGGAGGTGGAGGGAGACCATGGGACATATTGAAGTCATACATCAAGGGGGAACTGGCAGAGGTCCGCTGCCTTTGACCTCACACGAGTTAGACCTTCTGCTTAGCTAGTGATCGGTCCTGGGCCAGCCATAACAAGACCTGAGCTGGGCCAGGATGACCACCATGAGCAAGTGTGCCCATCACCTTGGGGTAGCAGGGTCACTGAAGTGGAGAGCCTGAGCCCTAAGGAAACCAAACTGGCAGGAGAATTCCTTGCTACCAAGACTCAGAAAGTCCCCAGAAAAGTCACCTGCTTTCTTCTCTTGCTCTTTGTTCTGAAATTTTCTTCTCTGTACAGTTCCCTATGTGGTTGTCACCAGTCAAAAGATGTTCCCTTACTTTGGCCAAGGAACTCCAGGGGCTGGTGAGGAAACTTGGGTCTTTGGAGTTCTTTTCCTCAAGGTAGGAATTAACAGAGGCCTGCTGCCACTGGACAGCACGTTCCTGGAAACTGGCAGGCCTGCCCTGCCCACATTGTCCAGACCTGCAGACCCATGGCCGGTGTCTTCCATGCCAAGAAGGACAAGAGCAGTCTTTGAACCCTGACTAGTTTTCTCTACTGTGAGGGAAGCCTCATCAGCACCCAGACTCACATATTCCAGCAGCTTCTCCTGTTACAAACCTTGAGCTACAGACCAGGGAGGAAATCTCCTGGCCTCAGAAAGCCTTTCATCTTCACCCATCGGCTGCAGCCCTTTGATTAACTCAAGTTGCCTAGCTGAGGATCTCTACGGAAAATCACCTTGATCTGTTACACCCACATCCCTCCTGCTGTTTTTCCCCTTCCCCAATCACCTTCTCTTTCCCACTTCCAAGGACTAGCAAATACCTCAGATTCTCAGCAATAAAAAAGAAACAGTAAAGTATAATGGGTAGAAAATTCACCTAGGAGTTAGAAAGACCCAAGTTCGAAGGCTGTCTCTGACAAATACTGTCTTGGTGACCCTGACAAAGCCAATTCCTCTCAGTCCTCTAAGTCAGTGGCATCAAACTTAAATAGAATGAGGGCCCCTAATCCATAGATAGCTAAAAGCAGATAGGTGGCTCAATGGATAGAGTGCTGGGCCAGGAGTCAGGAAGACCTGAGTTCAAACCCAGTCTCAGACATTCACTAGCTGTGTGACCCTGGGCAAGTCACTTAACTTTTGTTTTCCTTAATCCACTGGATAAGGAGATAGCCAACCACTAGCATCATTGCCAAGAAAACCTCATGGACAATATTGGCATGCCATGGTCCACAGGGTCGCAAAGAATCGGGCACAACTGAACAACAGCAAAAATCCATACATGAAGATTCTTGTGGGCCACCTGTTGGTTTAGATTTTAAATGTGATATTATAATCTATGAATAAATCATATTTATTTTATTTAAATCATATGTGATTTTATTTATTTTGTCAAATATATCCCAATTACATTTTACGAACTGTCTTTGACTCCTCTGCCTGGGAGAGAAGGTCCCAATCTGCACTGGTAGAGGAGATTTCTCACCCATTAGCTCCCCATACCAATGAAACCACAGTTCAAAAGTCCTTGTTCCTACTCCCCATCCCATATTTCTCCATCTCTCTAGATCTACATAGATCTCATCAATGTGGGTATTGGTGGGTCCAGTTTCTATGACCTATCCCTATCCTTTAAGCAAAAAATACTTTCTTCTCCCAGTCTCTGTTCATGCCCACCCAAATAAAATACGCTTAAGCCAACAACAACAAAAATCTCCTTATCTGCTTCTCAAACACATCGCTTTTGTGCACTGCTGCTAGGTTTTTCAAACAGACATCCCAATCCTCCATGACTCTTTCTCTCCCTCCCACCCCCAATCTAATTCACTGAGGGGTCAGAACACCCAGCAGGCGGGAAACAATTCAATGTGGACAAGAAGCTTCCTCCCCTAGCCAGGAGGGAAGAAGGAGAGAACGCCAAGGGGCCAGTCCAATGCTTATAAGGAAATATTGCCTTTGACAGCCCCCAGGCATCATATTTCATAACTGAACCAAATGCAGAAAGGATTAGCTGTTTGGGCCAATAAACCGCATCTGTAGTTACATTCTGACTGGGATAAAATTACTAGGGTTATTAATCCTCAAGCTTCAAGGCATAAGCTGCTCACCAGCTGGGGTCAGGAGGAAACTCTGTCCCAGCTCCTGCCCTCACTGTAGTGCAGGTGGGCAGGGCAGGTCTGACTTCTCCATATAAATTGCCTGGCATGAGCTACTATCCAGGGCAGGATGGCACCTCGGTCTAGCCTATGGGGCATAAAAAAATCTAGGAAAGGCAGCCACTGTCTGGTAGGAGCAGAGATGTAGGAGGGGTAGCCAGGAATCCCATGTGGTTATTGGCATTTCCTGCCTTGAGAAGCCCAGAGTAGATCAGGTGGCCCGAGGGACCCAGTGTGGATAGGGGGAATGAATTTCTGTTGCTGCCACCAATCAGAATGGAGACTTTCCCATCCCACTGAGATGATGATTGATGTTGCCCTTTGCCCCTTCATTCAATGAATGAAGCCAGGGTAGTGGAAAGAGGGCTGAATCTGAAATCAAAGACTCTGGATCCCAGCTCCGCTCCTTAGTGCTTGTGTGACCTTGGTCAAGTCACAACCTCTTTGGCACAGGGTTTCCTTTTCTATAAAGTGAGGAAGTTGGATTAGATTAGAGAGAGACTTCAGGGCTCTGTGAACTTTTAAAAATATATATATATATATTAATAAATGCATTTCAACCTAATTGGTTTCCTTTGTAATTCTATGTATTTTCTTTTATTCATTTCAGAGCGAGGTTCTCAGAAAGGTTACATAGGTTTCTCAAGACTACCATAAGGGACCATGACCAAAAAAGGTTGATACCCTCTGGGTACATGAACTCTGAGATCCTATTGTCAGCCTTCACATCCTTTCCTTTTCCACCCCCACATCCTCCTCCCTTTGTCCTCCCAGAAGCCCTAGGAGCATATGTTTCCAGGAAGCCTAGAATTGGGAATTCACCTCAAAACCAGGGAAGAGGGGAGGCATTTCAGAGAATTGGTTTGGAGGCCAGAGTTCTTCATTTACTCTGGTTCACCAAACACTCAGACCTACAAGAGATAGGAAATAGCTCTGTTTTTTAAACGTAAACTACAGTGGAGTCCCAGAGTCTGGCCCATCAATATCCTGAAATGTAAGAGCAAAGGAGTAAGTGCGATTTCTTTTTCTCTCTCTCCCTCTCTGCTGCTTCTTGCTGAGGAAGTCTCTTCTACAAACTTTCCTGGCACTCTAAGCCTGGACCTCCAAAATCCCAAGAAATTTGACTCTGGCAACCCTTGCTTGCTTGCTTGCTAGATTCAATATGGGTTGTTTAGGGTATCTGGATATGCAATCATGGCAAAATTTTCTATCAAACAGACCATGAAAGCCATAAATTCAATAGTAAAAACATTTAATTAAGACAGAGGCATAGTGTAAATAACAAGAGAGAATCAAGTTATAGATTAATTCTCTCTCCTTTTTTTCCATATACAAACAGGTACACTCCAAGGAACTATAATCTAATTCCCCATGTAATCCTTTTAGCATATTAGGGGAGACATACATTTTCTTAAAAACCCAAGGCCCAGGGGCGGCTAGGTGGCACAGTGAGTAAGAGCACCAGCCTCAGAGTTGGGAGGACCGGGATCGGTTCTAGCCTCAGATACTTAACACCCACACAAAAAAACTGGCCATGTAACCTTGGGCAAGTTACTTAACCCCAATTGCTTCAAAAAAAAAAAAAACAACCCAAGGTCCAGTAGTAAAAGCTTAGTTTCTTGACTTCTGCTTTGTATGTAGTGATGCAGGCAAACCTCTCAGATCAGACTGATCGCCCCCTGGGACAATCTAGCAATCTGCCAAAGCCCCCCAGGGAAGATTCTTCCAGGGTTCTGCGTTTGGCAATATCTTGATTATGGTGGTCCATATGTTCCCCTTCTGTCTCCCAGCTCCAGCTGCAGCCTGTCGTTGGCCTCTCCCTCTTGCCTTCTTCCATTTTTTAAACCTCGCGCTTATAAGGAGATTCCTCCCCCTCCACTAATCAGAATGTACCTGCTAAGACTTCTATTCTGTCCTCAGAAATATGGCCTTCTGGAAAATGTAGTCCAGGAAATTGCTCCCAATAAGTTTTGTTCTCTAAATCTCAAGTTTCGTGGGAAATAAAGTCTTACGGATCCTTCTCCTTAATCATACCCACTTCAAAACTTTAAGGGAAGAGGAGAAACGAGGGTTCTGGGAATATACATGGTTTGCCCCATAAGAAATGCCTATGCTATCATCTGAATAGGGGTAACACAGGTACAGGCTGGGGTGTGGTGATCTTCAATTCTATCGATACAAGATTCTATTTCCCCAACCTGCTGCCCCCCCTGGCCATCACCCCTGACCATTTTGATGGTTGCCCAGCAGGTAGAACTTTGGGTGTATAATTCAATTTCCTGAACCAGCCAGACGCAGTTTGATCTTCATGGACTCACCAGATTCCATGGGAAATGAAGTTAACTTGTGGAAATCACTGGAATTGGAATCAAAAGACCCAAATTAAAAAATCTCAATGCTATCACTTGCTGGTTTTTTGACATTAGGTGATTTTATGGGCCTTCCTTGTACTTAACTTCCTCCTCTATAGAAAATGGATGGGGTGGGCGGCTAGGTGGCACAGTGAATAGAGCACCAGCCCTGAAGGCAAAAGGACCTGAGTTTAAATCCGGCCTCGGACACTTGACACACTAGCTGTGTGACCTTGGGCAAGTCACTTAACCCCAACTGCCCTCCAAAAAAAAACAAAAGAAATGGATGGGGGTGAGGTGGGGGGAGAATAGTAATGACTTCTCCACCTGGAAGGGGGGACAGCTGTGAGAATCAAACAAGACCATGGATATAAAAACTGTGAAAACTCCCCAGTGCCATATGTAAATGTAAGGTATTATCATCCCCCAGTCTCTAGGCCATCTATAGACATTATTAGCCAAGGAATTATGAAGTTTTAGCGCTGGCAAGACCCAGAAGAAGAAAGGAGTATGGTGTACACATCGGGCTTGAGCAGACATTTCCTGAGGGGAAGGAGAAGATGAAGGCTAAATGTAAGGCTGGGCCATTTTGTAGAGGACCTTGGAGGCCAGACTGAGGCATTTGGATTTTATCTTGAAGGTAGTGGTAAGTGAGGCCCTTACGTATGTCATACATGCAGTGGGGTGATCTCATCAGCATCTAGCAGTTCTCAGGGCGGTCTTCAAACACTTGAGGGTCCTATCTGTTGAATTGTTTCCTACAGGTAAGAGGTATAGTCTATTTAGCATATAAGCCCTTTACTGGACCTGAAAACATCAGGCATATACAGTTTGAGTACAGTTATACACACAATATTTTTCAAAACTATATGTATTAGGGCAGCTAAATTGTGTAGCAGATAGAGTACTGGCCCTGGAGTTAGGAGGACTGGAGTTCAAATCCAGCCCCAGATGCTTAGTAGCTGTATCACCCTGGGCAAGTCATTTAATGCTATTTAAAAAAATTTTTTTTTCATTTAATGCTTTTTACCTTAGTTTTCTTATTTGTAAAATGAGCTGGAGAAAGAAATGGCAAATCAGTCTAGTATCTTTGGAGGAAAAAAAAAGACCCAAATGCGGTCACAAAGAGTTGGACATGACTACAAACTGACCGAACAGCAACAGAAACCAGTGAGTGAAACCACCAAGCACTTATTAAGTGCCTACTATGTATTAGGCATGATAAGGATACAAAGATTTTTAAAATACAGAGTCCTATCTTTAACAGTCTTGTAATTCATTAGGGAGATTTAATTTTAAAAGAAAAGAATGTTTAAAATGAATAAATTATAATTTTTAAAATGCACATCCATTAGGGAGGAATTTGGTTGGGAATGTGAACTGAAAAGTGTAATATAGGAAATGGGAGGTCTCTAGAGAGACCTAGAGGATAGGAAAATCTGGCAGAAAAGTGGGGATCATGTGTCAGACTGAGAGCCGCCCAAGGTAATCACACAGAAAGAGAGATCCCACTGGGATACAACAACGGGTCTCCAAGCAAGGGTCATTGCCCAGGGCGTGACCCTAAACGCAGGTGGATCTCCTCAGTGATCTGGGCGCCATGATGGATGGACACAACAGCAGCTCTGGGACAGAGGAGAGGGTCACGGATTAATCAATTAGGACTTCACCAAAAAGTGAGAGATCAGAGTCTTTGTGAAAACAGAGGACAGGGGCCTCTCCAGTCTCTATGACTTACACATGTCTTCTTACAGCAGGGAAGGCAAGACCAACACACCCTGTGGGAGGCCCTTCATCAGATGGGAGCAGAGGATGGGGCTCAGAAATGGATCCTGGGAAGGCAGACAAGCAGAATGCTGGATAGGCTTTATTCAAAAAAAGGGAAGACATGAAAAAGAAGGGGAGGGCACAGAGAAAAATAGCACTATTAGGAAGGTATATTAATTATATATTGTACATAATTATATACTATATAATATAGTATAATTATATATCATTTTATAGTAATTATATATTAAGGTATATTAATGTGCTTATATGTTTGGGAATAGTTGAGGAAGCCCTAAGTCTTCTCCATTGCAAGCTAAACAAACTCAACTCTAACCTTCCTTGGTTGACCCTATTTCCCAGAAAAGTTCCATTTTATTCCTACCTTCAATCATCATACCTTACACATATATAGCACTTTACAGTCTTCAAAGTTCATGCATTACTCCACTTTCTCCCATGACAGAGGCTGGGCAGGTATTATTATTCCATTTTACAGATGAGTAAGATGATAAAATTAAGGCTGAAAAGGGTCATCTAGCCCATCATATTTGTTTCTGAAGCATTTATGTACCACAGCCATTTAGTCATTCTATAACCAATGGGCATCTATTTTGTTTTTAATTCTTTGCGTGCATGTGCATTCACACACACACATATACAATGTTGCTATAAATATTTCCACATATGCAGGCCTTTCTGTTTCATGCCTTGGCGTATATGCTTAGCAATGGAAGGTCTGAATTGTAGGGCATTTCCATTTGTGATCTATTCTATACAAGACAGCACTGGGTTAGATCACTGTGTTGGATTCCACCTGGGCAGAAAGGGGAAAAAACATAGTCCAAGGGACATTTATGGGAAAAAAACTATTTACAAAACTGTACTAGGTATTGGGGGGTGGTTATAAAGAGGACCAAGTCCCCACCCTTGAAGAGCAACCTTCATCTAGCAATAAAGATACCCAAGGACTTCTCAACTTTTGTTCCAGTTAATCAGGTGTTCCCCTCATGTAGCTGTGCAGGCAGGGGGTGATGGGGGGCACTTCTGAACTCACGATATAGGAGTCATTGTGATACAAAGCTTTAAGAAAAACACCTTGTAATTTGTACAACCCTGAAGAATGGTCAGACCCTGTGGAGGCCACAAATGTTGACATGAGCACCAAGTGAAGTGGGAATGGGGGAGAAGAGGTGCCCAAGGTAACGGTTTCTCAAAATTGTACAAAGTGACTGAGAAAGAACTCTATTTGAAAGCATGGCAAGATAGGGAACTCAGACTCAGGACAACAATTAATGAATCAACAAGCATTCATTAAATGTCTTCTATTTCCTAGGCAATGGACAAAAAGGAAACAAGTCCTTGACCTCACAGAACTTTCTTTGGTGGGGGGGGGAGGTCAGGCTTACAAAAATCAGTATATACCTAAAATATACCAAATAAATATAAAGAGGAAAGGTGGCAGCAGCTCTGGGGACCAGAAGAGGATGGGGGTAGAAGGTAGTACCTGAGAAGAGTTGTGAAGGACACCAGGGGTTCTGGGAGGATTTGGGGGGGAGGGGGTCCTGTATTCCAGACACAGCAATGACCACTGCCAAGGCAAGGAAGGGAAATGAAACCTCATGTGTGAGAGCAGCAAAAAGACCAGTGATGCTCCTGTCAAACAGAGCGAGAGGAGTCAAGAAGGAGCCTGGAACCAGAGCCCCAGGATCAGGAATAAGGGCCTAATCATGGCCTTGACATTGAGACTGACCAGGATCTTGATGACCAAGTTCCCCCTCTCCCTCCCTCTCTCCCTCTGTCTCTGGCAGCCCTCCAGGCTTATGCTCTACTGAGAAGTAGTGCAATACCTTGGGCAGAATTTATGCCCATTTAGGGAGAGAGCCAGTGTTCCCCATGTGGTATATTTTGGGGAGCTCCAGATGTGAGCTCCAGATCCTTCCCAAAGTGATTTCCCCACCCCAGGCCCGGGTGGGTACCTTAAATACCTACCTTCCGTCTTCAATTCCACCTTCTAGTTAAGTCACTGAGGGTCCAGTTGAAATTCAAATGTTATCTAGGACAGGTAGCAAGTCAGGCCTTTAGGTAGTACCGATGACTATCCTTGCTCAAACAGCCTGATCATCTAAATGCTTGCCGAAGGCCCTGAAGATACAGGGCAAGAGACTTTTGAAGAAGGGTTAGGGAAGCCCAGAGCACCCACTCACCAAGAGAGCAGGCTGGTCAGAACTGGGAAAGGGCCTGAGTCTATCTGGAGAGCATAAGGCCTATAGAGTGCAAACACCCCTTCCTCATAGTTTTAGCCCAAGTCACACTAGCTGCTGCCCAGCCACAGCTGAAGTCCCTTTCATTCTCACATTCATCCCATGCAGATGACAGCAATAATGCCATTTTATTGGGCTAGTAGTCCTTGGAACATGAAGCTGGCCCACATTCAGCTCCTTTTCCTCTCCCTCTGCCCAAAAGAGAGAAAAACTTACTGGGCATTTAGAAGGGGTAGAGAAGTGTTTCAGTCAAGTAACTTAAAGACACATTTAAAAATTGTTTAAATGTGGTTTAATCCTCTTCTCCCAGGCTTCCTTCAAATCTCAGCTGAAATGCCACCTGCTAGAGGAGGTCTATCTATACTTATCTCCCCAGTTACCAGTGCCTCCCCTGAAAAGTCACCTTGCATTTATTTCTTATACATTTATATGTATGCACAGTGTTTCCCCTATAGACTGTAAACTACTGGAGGGAGAAGCAGGAACTGTTCCATTAATTTCAGACTGTTAGTTGCAGAAGGGAAAGTATTAGATTTGGAGTTCTAGAATCTGGGTTCAAATAATGAACCTACCAGTGTGTTCTTGGATAGCTTACTTAACTTGGGGTAGAGGGGAGAGAGGTGTCCCTGGTTGTGAAACATTACATAGAATGTTAGATGTTTTTCAATGTATTCATTGGTTTTACTGATTTTTTTTTATTTTTCTTCTTTAAAAAACATTCTATGTTAAAAGGGATGTCATCCAGGGTTAGGGGAGAATTCCAGGCAATGAAAAACAAAAGATATCAATTAAAATATATTAAAAACAAAAGAAGAAAGCAAGTTTCTGGTGCAAAGTTTACAGAAACCTGCCTTGGCAGAGAAATCAGACTGGATTATGTACCACCATGAGGAAACAGAATTGTCCTAAGAAAATTATCTTGTCTGTTTTGTTGTGCTGGGTAATATAAATAAATGGGTGGTGGCCATCTTTGTTTTGCAGTATGCTGATGGTCTTGATGGCATTTTGACATTTGTTGTAGCTTGGCAAATTGCATCCATTTCCTCAATTCTTAGACCTGCTGGATCCACCCCAAGGCTCCCCAGGGCACTGTTCTCTCTCGAAGTCCATAAAAGCTGCCAGACTGTCTGGGTCATTCTCCTCTCAGGATGATAGTAGGATAGTAGGAAAAGGTAATGTGTGAGAGAGGGAGTCTGACCTCTCTTTCCAAAAGAGACCATTTCCAGAATCTCAATGGATTTCTAGGGGGAGAATTACCTCTGGGTGTGAGAGAGGGAGCAATTAATAGACAAAAAACAGGGATAATAGGGGAGAAAGAGGACAAGACAAAGTCAGAGAAGGGGAGTTGAGAGGGAGACGTGCCTATCAATTGAGAAATGACTGAAGAAATTATGATATAGGAACATAATGGAATACTATTATACTAGAAGAAATGGAAAGACATTTTCCAAGAAACCTTGAATGAGTAGTATGGAATGATGCAGAGCAAAGTGAGCAGAACCCGGAGAACAATTTATATCATAACAAAATTGTAAAAGTGAATCATTTTGACAGACATGTTATTGGTCCTTCAATATCAAAGAGGACCAATGACAGCATGAGGGTGATATCTTGACTTTTGAGTGAATTGGATTTGTGAGGGAGAGTTTCGCAAAGTCATCAGCCTTATTCTCTGCTCCAGAGTCATCAAAGTCCAGTGGCAAGACAAAAATCAAGGTAATTGATAATGGTAAGGACTCTGATCAAGGCAATGACCAGCCATGATTCCTGAAAACCAAAGATGAAGAATGCTACCCACCTCCTGAAAGAGAGGTAAAGACTCGATATACAGAATGAGATACATTTTTGGACATGGGCAATGCTGGAATTGGTTTTGCTTGACTAAATAGATGCACATATAACTCTGGAGATACTTGCTAAACAAACTCAGTCATCCCTAACTCAATTATATTTCCCCTATCAACGATATAAATTAAAAATGCTGGGCTGTCCACAGAGATTGTGTTTCTGCCAAGGGGTTGGTAAAAGTCATCCTCTGGTATTTGTGTCCACTATATACATGAACCTAGGATTCTGTCCACCCCAAAACTGTTATTTTTTTACCCACATCAATAAAATTAACCTCTGGAATTTACCTGCAAGTCACTGGGCAAGTCACTGAACTGCCCTAGACTTCAGTTCCTCATCTGTAAAAATAAGGGGGTTAGACTACATGGCGTCTCAGGTCCCTTCTAGCCCTAGATCAATAATCCTATGTTCCTAAACAGCAAGATGATTCCATTGGAAGAGGATGTTCTTAACTGGCAGCTCCCTACCTAGTTAAAATCACAGGTTTGATATAAAAAATAGAGAGGGATGGATGAATGGATGGATAGAGAGGTAGATAGATGGATGAATGGATAAATGGATAGATAGGTAGATAGATAAATGGATAATAGATAATAGGTAGAAACATTCCTACATACATACATATATAATTATGGAGATATATATGCATGCTTAGTCAATAAGAAGACATGCACAAATATAGTCAATAAGAAATTTTTATCATACAAATAGATATTTTAATGGTCCTTCCACAGACATTTTAATTTTTAGGTGCCAGGTCCTGGGATAGGTCACATTTTGAGTTAAACTCTTAAGTTATGAGGCAGAGGAACAGCTGGTTAATCAAACAGAAAACCCTAGAGTCCCACCTTACAACCCAGAATTCCCAACCCTAAGTCCTAACTGACTTCCTTATGTTTTGGGCCCCATTCTAGGGCAAAGACCAGACCAGAAGCCCAGTAGCCCCATGTATCTTTGTGAATGAGAACCAAACAGAAGAACCAGGGAGTCAGGGAAGGAATAGTAACTGGGATACAGGAGTAGGACAGTCTCCAAGAATAAGAAAAGAGTTGCAAACTGTGTCTAGCCATGGGCTGGCCAGAAAACAAAAACAACATTCTGAGTGTCTGTGGCTAAGGACCGCTGGGCTTACATTTGTCAGCCACTCACAGGTGTGTGACAGCTCCAGCAGCAGCATACTGGGATGTCAGTGGACAAAGAGATCTGGTCCTGACTGAGCCACAAAGGCATCTTCTCTGTTGTTTGTGAAGCCCTGAAATCTAAGCATCTAGAAAGGGTGAGCTTCAAAGAGGCCCCGAAGAGGGGGATGCTCAGACGGTCATACTAAGCCATGACCTTATCAGAAACACAGGCTTGATGAGACAGCTGCACGTCTCAGGCCCTGAGGAGCCACTCACCCAGGAGAAAACACACAGGCCAAGGAAAGGACTGTAGAGGCCCAGAGGTGAGCAGGCCAGGCCTGTGTGAGCAGACAGGGGAGGGCACACAGGGTAGAAAGAAAGGAGAAGGGGATCAGGCAGGGCAGAGCAACTGGAAGCAGGAGGGGATTGCTTGCAGTATGTTGTCTAATAAACTACAAAGTTAATGAAAACAATCTAAGGAATGAAAGGGCTAAAATCAGATGCCTATAAATAGTTTTCATTTTGAAACCTCCCTTTCCAAAGGAAGCAGATGCCAGGTTAATTTCTGGGCTCTTGCTTTTGGGAAAAGCAATACAGACCCTCAGTGACTAATAAGCTTCTCAAGGATAGGGGAAGCATCTTATCATTGTTCCCCCATCCCCCTGCTCCCAGCCGTCTCCCATGCAGAACTTTGCAGCCTAGTTTTAACAAATGAGGAAACTGAGTCTCACTGCAATAGTATGACTTGCCCAAGATTACAGAAGTGAATGACGGTGCTGGAATGTGGATCCAGGTCCTTTGGCCACAAATCTAACAATCTTTCCACTGTACCACATTGTAGGTACTTCATAAATGTCTGTTGTGTTGGACATTCCAAAAAGTTTATTGCACATGATCTCATGGTTCTCGTAGCCAGCTTTCTAGAGAATTTTCTTAGCTCTTTTGTGGATGGAATTAACTCCTTGAGAGCAGAGACTAACTCATTTTTGTGTGTGTATTCCCAGGGCCTAGCACACAGTAGGTGCTTAATAAATACTCATGGAAGAAATAGATAAATGCTAGAACAAGGCCTGCTGGAGAAGGAAATAGCAAACTACTCCAATATCTTTGCCAAAAAATAGCAAAAACAAAAAACAAATGAGGTCACAAAGAGTCAGACACAACTGAAAAATGACTGAAAGCAAGAAGAACCAGGTCCATAAGATTTCAAACAACCTTTTATGACCATCATTATTGACATACAGAAGCCAGATGGCATGGTAGCTTCAGAGCCAGGAAGGTTTAATTCAAGTCTCGCCTTTGACACATACAGGTCATTTGGTCCAAGGGAAATCACTTCACCCCTCAGTACCCTAAGCCACACTCTTAAGATTATGCATTTCAGAGAAGGTAGTACTGAACTACAAAGGGAGAAGGGGTTTCCTCAAGAGTTCCCTCTATCACTAAAATCACTGGTTCAGTCCCAGTGATTTTATTTATATTAAGATTAATTTATATTACATTAATTTTATTTGTAGAATTGTTGTATAGGACTTTAAGATTTACAAAATGCTTTAGTTTCATTGTCTCATCTGAGTTCTACAATAACTCTGTATTATTATTATCCCTATTTGACAGATAAGGAAACTGAGACTAAGTGATTTACCCAGCTAGTAAACTATTATACTGCTACTCTGTATCTGAGACTGGATTCAAACCCAGGTCTGCCTCCAGATTCCAAATCTGGCTTCATTCATTATACCATTCTGCCTGACTCTTGTGACCTATCATGCAAATCATGAGTATATTTAGGAGTAATTTATCTATCTTGACTCACAGTGTCCAGAATATACAGTGGAAAATGATCAGTAGTGACAACAGCAGTATCAGCCAGAAAAGGACATGGCTTGAAGACATCCCTGTTCAAGGCATGAGTTATCCGTATGTGCCCTAACCACGTGTTTCCTATATGTTCAAGCCTTCATGTGTGCCGTGGCCCCACTTGTATACCTCTCCATTTGTGTTCTCTAGGTGTGTCCACTCCTGAGAGAGAGGTGGCAAGACAAGAGTCAAGGTGACTGATAATGGTAAAAACTACACTGTAGGTGTACCCACTTCTGACATGGTGTATCTTTGTAGGTGAGTGTGCCCTGGGTTTACGGGAGAAATGTTTTGTTGCTGCTTTTATTATCATGCCATTTCATTAAATGCCTTTGATTTGAACTGTGTCTTCTGGCTGTCTATAAAAGGCAAACACATTAGTGGGGGCTTGTAAGCTATTGTTAAATGCAGACCCATAGGTTAATTTGAGCCTGGAATAACTATTCACTAAATGATGTACTCTAATGAGTTAGGGGGTACCTAACTAAACAATCCCTTCTCTTCCTTCAAATTGGAGCTTAAAGGAACAGAAGGATTAAGCTAACAGTCTTGAGACTAGGAAGGGCCTCCAGAGGATAGAAGGTATTGTGCTTTAGGGTCCCTTTTCACATCTAGTAAAAGTGCTGATTTTAATTCCATGGTTCCTCTGGTTAGAATTTTAAAAGCTGGAAGAAAGCCCAAATCAAGACAGAGATGTTAATGTGACTTTCCCCAGGCAGCACAGTAGAGCCAGGTCTTCCCTCCCCCATTCAGGTTCTTTACACCAAAGATGCTTTGCAAACTGAGATTAGAGGGTCTCTCAAAGTGCCAGGGACATGAGTATTAACACTTCTCCATGCCTGAAGAGATTTTGTCATGGCAACTTCCCTTTCTGTGAGTTCCACTCCCTCATGCCCACCCCACCAGACTTAGAACCACCCAACACATTCCCAGCTTTTTAGGTATCTTCCCTCCTAACCCTCAATATCATCTCCCCATCCTAAAGGCAGCCTGGTGGAAACCCAGTTGGCAGAGAATCATGGCACAGCTACTCAACTTTGATTGACTTTAAGCCAATGGCTTAACAATCTGACTCTAACCTTCATGCCATCTTCTCCCACCTCTATGTATTTGCACACATAGTATCCCATACCTTAAAAGGACTCCTCATCCCCTGACATCCCCCCATCCCCGCTTACTGAAAAATATCTTTTCCTTCCAGGCTCAGCCCAGATGACTTCTCTTCTATGAAACCTTTGCTCAAACTCCCACCTCCTCCGAAAGCAATAACTTCCTCCTCTCAACTTTCATACCCCTCTGACCTTTTTAAAGTGATGTGCCAAGGTACAACTACTTTCCTAATGACAGTGTGTGGTGATGGAGGACAGAGGTGTCAAGGGGGAAGGATAGTATTTGGTAACTGCTGTTTGCAGGGATGGAATGAGGAGCAGGGGGTCGATCCAGGAGATGCCAACCACCAATTTAGAAGTGGGAAAGGGGCACGTATGACAGCTGCCAACATTTGAGGTTGGAAGTAGGTCTTCCAGATGGAAGGGAGGGAAGTATAGTTGCCAAAGAAAATGACCCTGCCCACCATCTTTGGCATGAAAGGTGGGGCTTTGCCAGCTTCTGGACTCTGCATGGTTAGCTCTGAGCTCTAGGTGGAATTGGACCCATACATAGCCTCTGTTTTAGCAGTGCCTGGAATAATCAACCCCGATTTCCCAGAAATACAACTGAAGGAAGGAAAAAAAAACTCTCTTTGGGCAGGTCTCCAGGGAAGCCCTGCCACCTGCAAGACTCCCGAAGTGGTAACAATGGCATTGATTCAACTATGGCCAGGATCAGGGCAGGGAAGCTATACATGGGAGCCCTTTCACAAACTGACTCGCTGTTTGCCTGGCGAAGCTCACACGGACGCTAAAGGCTGGCCCCTAGTTCTCCTGGAACCAGGCTGTCTGGGAGGAATGAAAGAGCCCAGCCAGCTCACAAAGGAGGGAGGGCCCTGTGTACAAAGCCCAATTTGGAGAAATCACAGGCAGAGAGACCGGAAGGAGGAGGGAGGAAGAAGGGAGCCAGGGCAATGGGACTTTTCTTCCTTTTTCTTCACCCAGTGGTTCAGAGATGGGAAACACCCAGGCCCAGCCTGATGACCCTGACTGGACTGCTCCCATCTGATACCGCCTTCAAGGCTGTTCCAAGGTGTTTCTACCTCAGGTGGTGTGACTGACATGTGACAGGAGGGTGGAAGCATCCTGGCCCTGGGCCCTGGGCCCTGGGCTAGATCTGCTCTCAGTCTCTCTCTCTTACTGAGGCTTTGGCATATTTTTTATGGTTTGGTTTTTTTTGGTCTCTGCCTTTCTCTTTTCTGTTGTTTTCTTTCATTTTTTTCTCTCTTATTCGTTTTCCAGGTATATTTTTGCCTCTCTCCTGTTCTTATTTCTTATCTTTTTGATTTCTTTCTGTCTCTACCTCTGTCTCTCCCCTCATTTGCTTTCTCTCTCTCTTTTCCCTGTTACTCTTCCTTTTATCTCTGTCTTTGTCTCTACCTGTCTCTCTCCAATTTGCCCTGTCTTTTGCTTCCTCCCTCTCTGTCTGCTCCTTTCTTTTATCTCTCTGCTTGTCTATCTCAGTCTCCCTCCCATTTGTTGCTTCTGTGTTTTCCTACCTTACTCCCTCTCTCCCTCTTCTCTCTCCCTCTCTCTCTCTGTCTCTCTCTCTCTCTCACCCTCCTCT
>NW_027185777.1:23217131-23225216 GCF_028583685.1 Petaurus breviceps papuanus
CTCCTTCTCTCTCCCCCCCTCTCTCTCCCTCTCATCCTCTCTCTCCTTCCCTCCCTCATATTAATCCATGTACAGCATTCTAGCTTGGCTTCCCACATCCCCATGTGGAACCCAAACAGGGCAGATCCCCAGGGTCTGCTGAGGCCCCCAAGCCTTGCGGAGGGGAGGCAGGGAGCAGATGCCTTGGCCAGGTACTTGAGGAGGCTGGCTGTGGGGTTCATGGCAGTGCAGAGAGGCCTCTCACTTACCTGAGCAGTCAGAGGCAACCCTCTTACAGATTCTTAAGGAGAGCTGGGCAGCCTCATTAGTGAGGCCGCTGAGTCACTGTTGGGGAGGGAGCCAGGCTGTGTTCATTAGGCTTTTGCTCGAATGAGACACAGGCCATGTAAATGAGAAGCCCAGTCCTTGTTACTGTGGTAATGATTTCCCAGCTCGCGTGTGCAGGGATAAGTTGCTACATCCTGTTGACTTTTCAGCGTTTGCATTTTTAATACTAACACCACAGGCTGGATCCAGCCACATGGCTAGGGTCAGAACTCATCACTCCTCAGGCCCAGGCATCCCTGGGGAGGGCAAGTGGAGAGAATCCCACTAAAGAGAAAAAGGAGAAAAGAAGAGGAAACAGGAAATACAGGGAGTGGAGAAAGGAGAGAAGCAAGGGAGATGGCAAGTGGGAGACGATTAATAAAGAGAGGAGAAAGAACAGAGGGTAATGAGGAAAAGAAAGAGATGGAGAGAGAAAGAGAGAGGTAGGAAAATATGGGAGAGAGAAGGGGCACAGAGCAAAAGAGAGGAGGAAAAAGAAGAAAGGGAAAGAGAGAAAAAAGGGAGAGAAGAAAAGAAACAAAAGATAAAGAGAGAAAAAGAGAAGGGGGGAGGGGGAGGAGAAAAGGAAGAGGAAATCAGGGAAGAGAAATATAAAATGAAAAGCCTTTTGCTGTTGTGCTGGAGTATCTCCTGGGCTCTGAGGCCCAGACTGGCCCAGCTCTGGCCATGAAGCTGAATCACCACTACCACTGGGAACAAAGATGGCAACTGCTTACCCCACCCTCAGAGAGAATGTGCCTTAGAGACATGTAGTCCGCTGGGAATACATAAAAGAGGAATTAGCAGACATTTCCTCCCACTTAAACTTGTTAGTTTGTGTTGACACTGCTTTGTATGGCGATCACCATTTAGAGGAAAGGGTGAAGGGAGGACAGAAGGAACAAATGACCCGATCTGTAAAGGGGACTGCTTGGGGACTCAGGAGTACAGCCCAGGAGGCATCTGCCCCACCCAATGCCCCAGGAATTCAGAGGCCTGGCTTCTCCAGCACATGCCGTGTGTGTTATTCTTACCACAAACCAGAAATATGTTCCCGTTTGAAATGGTTGGATCCACAGCTGTTTGAAAATCCCCTGGTACTTCTGAGACAAATGATCCAAGTCAGACTGTGCTAACAGGGTCAGTTTTAGAGCCAGGAGAGAGGTGTGCCTGATGCCGGATCCCTGCAATTCCATCCTCAGGCCCATCAATCACTGCCCAATGGAAATCCTGTGGGGCTGTCAGACTCTCTTACAATATTGTTTACATTAGGAGATGATATGAGACTCCTCTAGCAAAAAGAAAAAACAGAAATCAGAGACCCAGGCCAGAAGAGCAGTCCTCACCCACACCAGAGATGCCTCGGAGGTGGGGTTCCTGCACAGGGCATGTGCTGGCCCAGGAAGAGAGGTTGGGGAGCATCCCGGAATCCAAGCTTGGAGAGGACTATTTATTCACCATCATCCCAGGGGCCTCTGCTTAGCTGAGAGACTCTGTATTATAGGTTCCCAGCATTTCTTCTCAGAATTTACTTTGATGCGTGATTGGGGAGAAGAGGAATCTGCTGATGGGGAAGCCATTTCTTTTTTACTTCCGACCATTTTTTAAAGGTGGGCAGCTTTTCCCTGCAAGAGGGAAGAAATCAATCAGACCACTCTTTGCCCCCAAAAGAAAGCCACTGAGAGCCACCACCAGAAGCACCAGAGGATAAAGTTGAGGAACCAGGCCGCTTATTGGAAAGGGAAATCTTTCATCTGTTGCAGCTGCCAGGCCTTGCTAAAGAAGGATTATGCACCTGTTAAATCTTGATAGAAAGCTCCCAAGTTACGGACTGTTCAGCTCTAACACACCCCATTAAATATACCCAGAGTCCAAATGTAACGGGCAAAAAACAAAGCAGCTTTGAAGTAACAGGCTAGAAGTGATATGGGCTGGCCCCACATTCTGTCTGAAGAGAGAGAAGATCCAGGTCCAGGTGCAATGCTAAATTTCCCCTGAGACCCTGTTGACCTCTTCGGTGGAAATCAATGGTAAAACAGGGCAGTGGGGATTGAGGTGGAGAAGGTGAGTTCTACCTCACTGCTGGACTGCTAGTGCAAAAGTACAACCTCTCCTCAGTTCCAGGTTAGGTCCAGGGGCCTGATTGTTTCTTGTTTCTGCTAAATTCATTATCCTAGAACAACCTTAATCTTCCTTTTAAATTGGGTAGGTTGCTTTCTCTCTGAATAATTCCAGAGAGATTTATAGGGATAGGTATAAGCAAGGAAAGAGACTTTTTCTAGGTACCATTTCAGACAAAGGAGTCTGAAGGAAACCCAAAAGATCTGGAGTGTGCCAGGTCTCAGGAGGCAACCAAGGTAACGAACCAGAATGACCAAACTTCCAGTGACTGCAGAGGTTGAGTGACTGATGACCAGGAGACCAATAAACCCACAATGGTGTATCTCTTCATTTTGTTGAACTGTCTTGACCATGGTTATCACTTCTATGGTTTTTAAAAAGTAGATTTTTATCAATAATCCTTTTAAAATATTGCCTAAATTTCTCCTTGTATCCCTCCCCTTTCCTCTTCCAGAGAGCTATCTCTTATGACAAAGAATTTTTTTAAAAGAAAATAAAAAGAGGATGAAGAGGGGAAAAAAATCAACAAAACCAATGAACACATTAAAAAAAAATCTGGTGTTCTACTACATCTGTGGACTCTGACCTCTGTGAAGGAATAGGAACAATGTCTTCTCAAATCTCTTCTTTGGAGTCCAGTTTGTTTTTTACAATTTTATAACATTCAGTTTTTTACTTGTTTTGTGGTGGCTTATCTTGCAGTCATTATCTATGCTGTTTTCCTTGCCCTGCTTACTTCACTCTTCATTAGTTCATATAAATCTTTCCATACTTCTCTGTATGCATTTTGTTTGTCCTTTCCCAGCCTCCCTGAAAAACACAAAGCTATTGGATCTAAGTGCCACTTGCCCTGGTAACAAAAATTCTAGTTATAGCTCTGGAAGGAATGATTTCTCTACCTCTACCAACCAGTGCAGATATTTCCTTAGCGCCCATCTATCCACGTCATTGGTAAACTGTTCTTGTCCCTGTTCCTCTGAAAATTTACAATCTCAGATACAATAGACAGGAAAGCAACTATGAATACCAAGCAAGTGGCTAAAATAAATGCTTCTGTTTTGCAGAAGCTTCTGGAGGCTTCCGATCCAATGCTTCACCTGGATTTCCAGGACTTTCTGTGCTCTCTGACCCCTAATGGTTCACTTTGCTTCTGACTACCCCCCACCTGCTATCTCCGTCTTAATTCTGGAAAGCTCCTAGGTCCAGTCTGCTCCCAGGCTGGATGTTTACTCTTCCTTCTCAGTCCTGGTTTGGCTCAACCTAATCTTCCAGCGTCTATCTGCCATGACTCAGGGACCTCTGAAACTAAAGACTTCAGCTCTCAAAACCGAAGATGTCAATGGGGCCAATGGTCAGTGAAGCATCACATAGCCAGGGCTGCAGGTGTTACAAAGCCCTTGGTCACCAGAGTGTTGCAGGCTCCTGGAGGAGACTGTGTGAGTCGGATCAACTTCACTGCTTTATTGATGTGATTTGGAATGGAGCTAACCATCCTGTTAGTGTTCACACAAGGGAGCAGCATGGAGTAACCGCTCAGGAAGCCTGCATTGCCAAGGCCTGTCAGTGTTATCAGGTCTAGGGACTATTGATTTCACAGCCATTGGTTCCCCCCACCCTCTGCTTATACCCCCACACCCATATACCTACACAGGACAGGAAAAGCTCCCTTCCCCCACACCAAAGAGGTGATGCTGGGCTCTGCCAAGTGTTAGATTTGGATGGTATCACTAAGCTCCCAGAATTACTCTGATGCAGACATACGCAGGCAATCTGCCTTCTCTCTGTTCCTTGAGCCAGTCAGAATCCCTGGCAGGTGGCTAATTGGTAAATATTGCATTCCAGGTGCCATGCTTTGAACTTTGGCAGGGCCTGGATGAGGACTCATGGAAAGCTGCTTTTCATCCCCTGACTGTGGTAATGCTGGGAAGTATTGATATATGAGTTCTTATCCATAACCCCTTGATCATAGAGATTGTAGAGATGAGATATTGGATATCCTTCCCCTCCCTCAAGCCCTGTTTTTCTTGACTCCTTTCTCCCCAATATGCTCTCAGGTCTCCAACACTCAGCAAACTACTTAAAGCCTCTCAAAATTTTGAGTCAAACAAGTCCGTATGGTATGGTGAACTAATCAGATTTTCTCTTTACCCCAAGCTTCATCTGATTTTCAGAAAATCAAAGAATGTCAGAGCTCGAAGGAATCTTAAACAGGGGTTCTTAGCCTAAGATCTACAAACTTCCAAAGTGCCAGTGGATAGAGTTGGGGTTTTTGTGGGGCAGGGGACCCCTGAAACCCAGATAGGAAAAAAATTTACATCTTTATTTCAATATAAATGGTTTCCTTTGTAATCCAAAAAATTTTATTCTATGCATTTAAAAATATTATTTTGAGAAGGATTTCACCAGACTGCCAAAGGGACAGAGGGCCACAAAAAAAAAAAAAATTAAGAACTCCTAGGCTAATCTAATCTTCTCATTTAGTCAATGAGGAAACCAAAGACCAAATACGAGAAATGACTTATTCTTGGCTGAATGGTTAATGACCAAATCAGAGCAAGAATCCGGCTCTCCTAACACACAACCCAATGACCTTCCTGTGATATCACATTGCTTCCCTGTTCCCAGCTTCCTTTAAAATGCATCTACAATCTGACATAATATTTTCTACCTCTTGGGTTGCAGAAAGGCACATGAGGGCACTACCTCTTATTTCTTCAGAGGTGTAGTGCAGCCCCAGAGTTTATTGTGAAGAATATTATTCATGCCAGAGCAACTTGGTATGACAACCAAGCTGGTCTTACAAGTAAGCACAGCTATTTTGTCCATGGGATATAATTTGAAGGGCTTGGGGAAAAGTCACCCTGGTCCCCAAATATCCCTACCCTCATCCCCCACAGTAAATCAACACCTGTAATTTCCAACTTTGGAAATTCCCTCCAAGGCTGCCTCCTCATGAATTTGAACTGGGTTAAAAGGGTGTGGTTCAAGTCATGATAAAGGGAATAAACAGGATGCCTTTCTGGGTCAAGCCAGAGTTCACTGGTAGCCAAGTCCAAGGGGCCAGGCCGAAGGCCAGGAAGGAGTCCAGAGCAATGGCCCAAAGCCAGGGAATTCAGAGTGGAGTCAGGGGGGAAAAAGCTAGAAGAGAACAGGAAATGTCATCATGACAATGGTTCACATTGTACGACTATATCTTGGATGTGGGGGCTGTATGTTATATGCTGAGGCTACAAAAAAATAATAACAGAAAAATCAAAAGTTTCTATTTGGTGGTTCAGTGTTACTAGGACTCAACTTGGAGTCATGAAAACTGGGCTTTAACACCTCAGAAGTATTGTGACCACAAGCAAATTGCTTAACCTCTCTGAGTCTCAACTTTCTCCTCTGCAAGATGAGATCATTCTATAGTCTTTACCCCCAGGATTTTTGTAAGGACCAACTTGCATAGGCAACTTCTATCAAGTGCTTTGTAGTCTTTTTTTTAACAGATATTTATTATTACTCCTTCCCACATCCTCCCATGGAACAATAAAAAGAAAAAGAAAACTCTCATAATAAATATGCATAATCCAAGAAAACAAATTTCCACCTTGACTATTTCTTAAACTGTACATTTTGTCCATCACCCCTCTGATCTGTTTCATCTTCAGTCCTCTGGGCTCATGGTTTATCATTGTATTGATTAGCGTTCTAAAGTCTTTCAAAGTTATTTTATTCTAAAACGTTGTTGTTGTGACATGAATTGTTTCCCTGGTTCTGCCCACTTCTCTCTACATCAGTTCATAGAACTCTTCCTAGTTTCCTCTGAAATTGCCATTTCATCCTTTCTTATGGCACAGTAATATCCAATTATACTCATGAAAAATCAATATTTTGCCAAAGGTGGTAAACACATGGTAAAGGTAAAAGTGGGCACTCTTTTTTCTCTAGATTGGGACCACTACAAAAAGGGTTGTATACAGTTTTGCACATAAGGATTTTTTTTCTTCTGTTGTTCTCTTTGGATTATAGACCTAGTAGTGATATAACTGGGTCAAAAGGTATTCACAGTTTAATTGTTTTGGAGACATAGTTCTACATTTGCTTTGAAAACTTTAAAACATTGTATAAACATCAATCATTATTATTCTACTGAGAGGAGACCTATATGTTGATACAGGTCGGCAAATACAAGGTTATTAGAGAAGGAGAGCCGACTCACAACAGGTGAGATCAGGGAAGGATTCCTAAAGAAAATACCCTCTGAGCAGAGCCTTGAAAGAAACCAAGTCAGAGGAGAAATGAAGTTCAGGAATGGGAGGTATAGTCAGTACAAAAGCATAGAGGAGACTGGAATGCCAAACAACTTGGCTGGAATTGGTAGTATGTGAAGGGGAGTCACGTGAAAATGAGTCTAAAAGGTGGGTTAATGTCAGATTGTGGGGACTTTGACATGTCAGGCTGAGGACTTGGCATTTTACCATAGAGAGTGTTTGAGCAGAAAGATGACAGTCAACTGCTTGTTCAAATTGAATGAAATGTTTCCTGTGTGGGCAATTTCACACAACTTTTCCTCTTAAATACACCAATACTTCTCCAGCTGGGATCACTAACTACAACATTGAAGCCAAACACAGAACATTATTAAGACCTCCTCCCTTTTCTCAGGCTCTAGCAAATACAAGTTATTCCAGTATTCTAGCCTGTCCCTCTGTTTTGGGTGGATGGTTCCCTCTGTGTCCAAAGGTATCCTGTGCCTTAGAAGAAACCTGTAACTCCTTCACAGTAACTATCAAAATCATAAAGTCTTGCTTCATTCTAAAGCAAACATGACCTGGAATTTACAATTCATTCTTTGTCAGAGTCATTCTTTGTATCTTCACTAAGAATCTCACATCCTAGCAATCTAGAATGTTTTCACTTGAAGGTCTAGTTCCCTGGTCCCTTGATTAAGCATAAATTTTCCTTTAAAAACCTGAGTACATCAAAGTTATAAGTATGTGAAATAAGAAAGTAGTTCCAACCCAACAGAAATATGTGTGAATTCGAATCATTCGTTATTTGCCCTAATTGGGACCTATCTCTAATAACATTTCACTTCTGTCCATTTTAGAAAGCCAACTCAGATATGCCAGGTCAACCAAATTCTATTCAGCAAACATTTGCTAAATGTCTACTAAGTGTCAGAGCGACAAGGAACTTCGGAAGTCACCTAGTCTTCATTTATCAGATGAACAAACTAAGGCCCAGGGATGTGAAGTGATTTGCCCAAGGTTATTCAAGGAAGTAAGTAGCAATATCCTGGGCATCTATAAGGACAAGAAGGTTTTTTGGTCACTGTTGGCATGTAAGGTTGTATGGTCTACTGGTTAATAAGACTATTTATAAGGAGAAAGTATCAAAGCATTATGCTTATATACAGTCAAGGAGTGTTCTGCAGGGTTAAAAAGAATGCTTTTTAAAATGAAGGAAATTTCAGAAAAGAAAAGTGTATCTCAAATTTAAGAAGGAAGGCAGGAAGGACGGAAAGGAGGAAGGAAGGAAAGAAAGAAGAAAGTAAAGAAGGAAGGAAGGAAGGCAAGGAAGGAAGGAGGGAGGGAGGGAGGGAAGGAAGGAGGGAGGGAAGGAGGGAAAGGAAGGAAGGAAGGAAGGAAGGAAGGAAGGAAGGAAGGAAGGAAG
>NW_027185777.1:23225616-23281989 GCF_028583685.1 Petaurus breviceps papuanus
AGAAAGGAAGGAAGGAAGGAAGGAAGGAAGGAAGGAAGGAAGGAAGGAAGGAAGGAAGGAAGGAAGGAAACTTCTACAGAACTGAGCAAAGATTGGTCAGCCAGCAAGAAAATTAAAATTGACAGACACTTTGTAGCATGTTTGCCACACTCCTTCTCACTTTCCTATGTCAGCAGACAGGCCTCTGACTCAATCCCATGTGAAGAACATATAACTTGGAGAGGTCCCACACAAAGAAAAAACAGTTTCTAGGAAACAAAAAAGCCATAAGATGAGTCTATTAACAACAACAAAAATCTTCTTCTTTAAGTTAATTCACTTAAAAATTAATCCATTTGGTGAAGAAGATAATAACAACAAACAGCTTAATTATATTGACTTCCCTATGACCAACTAGGCTGTTGATTGGACTGAAATACCAAATTTTTCACTTTTTTTTGGCTTTTTTGGAGGAGGGAAGGTAGGGCAATTGGGGTTAAGTGACTTGCCCAAGGTCACGTGGCTAGTAAGTGTTGTGTCAGGCCGGATTTTAACCCCGGTCCTCCTGACTCCAGGGCTGGTGCTCTATTCACTGTGCCACCTAGTTGCCCCCAAATTTTTCACTTTTTGACTGGTTCTTTTGCTAACTATTGCCACAGCTTAAATCAACTACCAATCACTGAACAACCCCAGTGCAGGGTGATATTCCAAATATATGCAGGGAATATCCCCTCAGATGGTGGCAGCTAGTGTTATATATACTGTGCAAGAAAGTAGTAGTCCAAGATGCAAAGATAATGAAATCAGACTCCTCACATGGATGGCCCTTTATCATCCTGATATATATAACATCCTCTGTACACGCTCTAGCTTATTGATATTCTTTGTAAAACATAATACCCCTAGTTGAACACAGTAGTCTGGATGGAACCTGACCAGGGCAGAAAAGATTGACATTACCCTTTTTCTGAGATATATTTCTCTTGATGAATACTTCTCTTATATTTAAGTATAAGTATACTTATAAAAGTAATTCAAATATACTTCTCTTAATGCAGACTAAAATTTCATTAGCTTTTTTTGGCTGCCATATTCAGCTCATTGACTCATATCATTAACTAGTACTGAACTTGCAGTCCCCTAAAAACTCCAATCTTTATCATACAAGTTATCCATGCTTCCTCTATTTTGTACTCACTTAACTCATCTAAATTCATCTTATTCCATTCACAGCCCAACTAGACTGCCAAGAGCTTTTTGAATTTCAGCTCTTATTCATTCTATTAGTCATTCCTCCCAGATTTTTGTCATTTGGAAACTTGAAAGGCATGCTATCTATGCCTTTTTTCACTAGTCACTAATAAAAATGTTTAATGGCATAAGACCGAGCCCAGAGCCTTGGTGCACACGTCTGGAGACCTCCTTCTGAGATGACATTGAACCATAATGATTACACTTTGGATATGGCCATTCAATCAATTCTGAATCTGCTACCCATAATAAGAATCTAGCCCACATTCATCTTTTGAGTTAGAATAGCATGAGAGGCTTTGTCAAGCTCTTTGCCATAATCCAGCCAAACTATTTCTATGGGGTTCCCTTGATCTAGCATTCCAGTAATTGTCAAAATGGGAAATGAAATTAGGCGGGCATGATTTGTTTTTGATGAAGCCAGGATGTCTCTTTGGGACCATTCCTTTTTATTCTAGATGTATAATAATAACAACAGCAATAGCATTTATGAAACACCTGCACATGCCAAACACTGTGCTAAGTGCTTTAAAAATATTCTCTCATTTGATCCTCATGACAACCCTGGGAGGTAGGTGCTATTATAATCCCCATTTTACAGTTGAGGAAACTGAAGCAAACAGAAGTTAAGTGACTTGCCCAGGGTCACACACCTAGGAAGTATCTGAGGCAGGATTCAAACTCTGGTCTTTCTGACTCTAGGTCCAGCTCTCTAGCCACTATACCACCTAGCTGCACTGCTAATAATATTCACTAAGCAACCTTTCAATAATACATTCTTGTAAGGTCACTGACTGTGTTCATGTCTTTTTAAAAATTCAGGATGACATTTGCCCTTCCTCGGTCCTGTACCACTTCTCCCTATGCTACAATTTTTTAATGATCGTGACCATGCCTCAGCCGTAACATCTAGTTCTGTTAACACCCCAAGTTATAGTCCATCAAGACCTGGGGGCTCTCTTACTCCCCACCCTCCTCTTCCGGAGTATCAAGTCCCTTTTAGCTATTTTTATTCTGTCCTTTCCAGTCCAAAGATCATTCTCATCCAAATCAATTTAACTCAAAGAACATTTATTAATGCCTGCAATGAGCCAGACCCTTGCTAGGTCCTGGAGACATAAAGGCAAAACCAAAATCGCTCCTGTGCTCAAGGGACTTAAATTCTCCCTGAAGTAAAGACAAAAAACAAAATAAATGCTGAATAACTCTGTCTTCTCCTCATCATCCATTATCATTATCTCATCCATCCTAAGCATCAATGACTTGGGAACAGGAGTTCCCTCATTACAGAAAAAAAAAATTCAACACCAAGAGGAAGGTCAACATAGAAGATCCCAATCATTTGTCAAATAGAAAAATGTTACCTATAAAAGACTATTTTTCCATTAAACACCCAAAGACTTAAAAGATGATTGATCATATTTACATTACTGCAACTCAAAAAGAGTGTGTTAAATTTGTTTGAAAATGTGAGCAAATATTTCTTCAACCAGTGGCCCATCAGGGCTAATTTTTGTTGTTGGGTTCTCAATAGCATTCCCACTGGAAATAGATACATGCCTAATTTGATTTGTCTAAAGAAAAAGATCCTTTTAGTCATCGTATAACTAGAGTGGGGTGAGTAGCTCTGTATTGGGAATGGAATGCAGGTCTTCAGCTAACACCAGGGAGTCTTGGGTGATGGCCATCACTTCCTAAGTTGGGAAACTTGATGTGAGTGCTTTGAGGAATGGGTACTAGGGGGAAGAATAAGGATAAATGGGAATATGGAAAGAGGAAATGCCCTCACGCACCCAAAACAGTTGCTGCTCTCAAGTATCCTGCTCTAACTGGTACCACCTACTGCTGCCCAACTATGGTCATCAATTTCATTTTCTTTGTGAAAATACCAACAGCTTTGGCCATTGTTCTGTCTGACACCTCTGCCTTCTAGAATCCCTCCTACCTGAAGCCACCTCCTCCATGAGACCTTCCCTGATTGACTCCTGTTATTAGTCATCTCTCCCTATTGAAATTACTTTGCATTAAAGTAGATGCCCATCGATTGTGGAATGGTTAAACAAGCTGTGGTACATGAATATAATGGAATGTTAAAGCAAGAAACTATGAGTGGGGTGAATACCAAGAAGTATGGGAAGACTTAACTGAACTGATGAAAAGGAAAGTAAGCAGAAATACAATATATGCAATGACAATAATATAAACGGGAAGGACAAAAACAACAAAAAATGGAACCAACATTGTAAACTTTAAATGCACAAAAGAATATAAACAACCAGTTCTTAAATGAAAAACTGCAAAGTGCTAACAACTCTATGAAAGAATATTCCAGATCACTAATAGTAAAAGAAATATAAATCAAAACAACTCTGAAGTTTTACCTCATACTCAGAAAACGGGCAGGGGCGGCTAGGTGGTGCAGTGAGTAAGAGCATTGGCCTGGGGATCGGGAGACCTGGGATTGGTTCTGGCCTCAGATACTCAGCACCCACACACACAAAAAAATAACTGGCTGTGTAACCTTGAGCAAGTTACTTAACTCCAATTGCTTTTAAAAAAATGGGCAAAATGACAAAGTCAATGGTAATTGGGTTATTAAAGACAATGGAGCTGTAAATTGGTACAATTATTCTGGAAAGTGATCTGGAAAAAATGGCTAAATGTCCGTATGGACATGACCCACAGGTTCTACCAATAGACTTATACCTTGAGAAGGTCACCAACAAAAAGAGAGGTCCCATAGACACCAAAATATTTTTAGCAGAGTTTTAGTGGAAGTAAAGACCTGGAAACTAAGTAAATTCCCATCAATTGAGAAATAGCTAAGTGAATTGTGATATGTGAATATAATGGGCTATCACTGTGCAACTATCAGATTTCCTTAAGTCATGTGGCTTTTCATGGTGGTTATAATTAAAAACTTCCTTGGAATTCCCTCCTTCTCTTTGAGGACTTTGGGTTGAATTTCTTCAGTATTTGCTAATTACTGAAATTTAGGAATGAAAGCTGACCTTCCTCCCACTCCACTCTCCTTCCTCAAATTTTCATCTGTGTCAAAATGCAAGAATAGGACAATTATCACCTTCCTAACAGCACTTCCTCTTAGACATAGCCATAAAACCTCAATTGCCTATTTATTTAACTTCAACACTCAAAGAGCCAGAATTGGGGGGAGGTGGAAGGGGGGGAGATGGTATTAAATGATCTATCTTTTTTTAACTAATGCCAATATTGATATATTTTTGTTCATATATTAATATGATAATAATATGTCACTCCTAGATATGATGGATGATAATGTCGCTCCTAGAGACAAAACTGTTGCCCACAATCACTAAGATACATATATAAAGTTAAGACCAATATTTTTCTTAGATGTCACCATACCAAGTACTTTTCATCGCCAAACTACATGGAATAAGACATAGCTGGCCTTTATATAACACTTTAAGTTTTGTAAAGCATTTTCCATATGTTACTTCTATTTCATTCCTCTCCAGGCATCACTCCTTGCCCTCTGGACTTTCTTCCTGGTCTTCCACAGATGCCTTCTCATCCTGGCCCTGGACTTCCCTCACTGGGAACACATTCTGTTCCTATAGTCCCTTCCTCTGATTGCCTGGCACATAATAGGTGCTTAATAAATGTTTATTAATTGATTGATTAGCTGCCTCCTTGTACAACCTCCATTTTAAGGAAAGTACCCAGGCCAGTCATGTCTTCATTCCTCTCCAGACTCCCCCTCTGACTCTGAAATTTCCCTGCTTGTCCCCCCCATAAGTACCCTTTCTCCCTTCCCTGCTGATCAGTCTCCTTTTATGGGTTGTCTTCCTTCATTAGAACATAAGTTCCTTGAGGACAGGGACTGTCCTTCCCTGTTCTTGTATTCATTTTCCAAGCATTTCATACATTGCCTGGAACATAATAAGTACTTGCTCACTCCATTTGACTGTACTTGACATTTCATTTGATCCTCACAATAACCCTAGGAGGCAAGTGCTATGATTATGCCCATTTTACAGATAAGGAAACTGAGGCTGAAAGATGTTAAATAGCTTGCCCAGCGACATACATCTAGTGAATGCTGGATGTGGGATTTGAACGCTAGACATTTTGGCTTCAAGTCTAGCAGCCTAACTATTACTCCACCTAGCTGCCTCTAATAAGAGATTTTTTTTAAATAAAAAGAAATATTAAAAAAATTTAAACCATATAGAAACAGAGTAAGGTATATGTCATTCCGACTTATCCTGCATACAGCTTGAGTTGTCCGAAAGATGCCTCAGGTTAACCTACAGAAGATGAACTTATATTCCAATACCCCTATTCAATTATAAAAAGTGAGCCTTTGTATCCATGTGACCTTGGGCAAGTCACTTAACCCCAATTGCCCTCCAAAAAGCAAAAAAAAAAAAATGAGCCTTTATCCCCTTGCACAATATTAACATTAAACATAAAAGAATAATGGCAAATAATTGTCCTCAGACCATTTCTATAAGAACCTCATCAAATGAATAAGATTACTATAATGACCACACCCACAATAACAAAAATAATAACACCTGGTGTGCCCTCCCAGGCCTTAAGCTTACCTACAACAATAATTGTCATTTTTGTTGTTCAATCATTTCAGCTTTTCATGACCCCATCGGAGTTTTTCGAGACAAAAATACTGTAACAGCTTGTTATTTCCTTCTCCAGCTCATTTTGTTGTTGTCTGACCTTCATTCTGGAAAAGGACCATGACATCAGGGAAGTGATGCCATGACATACAAGTGAATTGGATTTAAGTGAAGGAGGGATGTGCAAGATCATCAGCCTCACTTTCTCCTCCAGAGCCATCTGGGTCCAGTGGCCAGATTTAGATCACCAGCGAATTTTACAGATGAAGAATCTGAGGCAAATGGCATTAAGTGACTTGCCCAGGGTCACATAGGTAGGATGTGTCTGAGAGTGGATTTTAATTCAGACCTACCTGACTCCAGGGCTGGCAATCTATCCACGGTTCCCAGTAGCTGCCCCACTAACTGTCACTTACATAATGCTTTAAGGTTGGCAAAAACACTTTACAGGAACTTTGTGATCACCCTACGAGACAGTAATACAGGTGTTACTATCCCCTTTTATGGATGCTAAGTCACAGAGAAACAAGTTTTAGTCAATCTCATTTAAATGAACCAATGCCCAGTGCTATATCCTGGAATTGTTCACATTTGTCTCAGGCCCCTGGACTTTATGTAGTCATAGCACCAAATGATTGTAGAATCATATATTTAGAGATAGAAGAGACTTGGGGTCCATTTAGTCTCTCTCACTTTTTTTTTTGTTGTTTTTTGGAGGGGGACGGCAGGGCTATTGGGGCTAAGTGACTTGCCCAAGGTCACACAGATAGTAAGTGGTAAGTGTCTAAGGCTGGATTTGAACTCAGGTCCTCCTGACTCCAAGGCTGGTGCTCTATTTACTGCACCACCTAGCCACCCCCCTACCCTCTCATTTTTTAAAAAAAGATTGGGTCTCCTTATCTCACTCAGGCTAGAAGTACAAGGTTATCTTTCTTGAGGCTCATCACATAAATGCCGAATTTAGTGTAGATGTCTAATTGGCTTAGCCCACTGCAGCTCAGAACACCTAATCTAAAGAGCTCTTCCAACCCCAGCCTCCCTGGCAGCAGAGATTACTAGTGTGGGCCATCCACATCCTGCCCTACCCCTTCATTTTACAGATGAGACTCAAGGATTGCTGTGATAAGGTCACAGAGGCAGAAAGTATCTATGAGAATTATTGCTTATAACAATGACTTTTAGTAGAGCAAAACACTTTTTCATTAAAAAAGGATCCAATTATTTTCAGTGTGCTCTATTTACTAAGGCAAGAAAATGGGCTAAGGGTTTTTAGAAACACTTTGATCATTTTTTTGAAGGGTCAACCCCCTCGGTTAATCACATACAAAAAGTCTTTTTAATCAGAATACTGTACTCCACCCTTCCTGCATTCTGCTCTCTTAAAAGTTCTACTATTTGTGACTTCAGAGCACCGTTTGCTTAGAATTTTTAGATAACTTCATAGTATCAACAGAATTCACTCTGATTCTGCTACTGCCTTTCCCCATCACTACAATGAAGGGAAATCAAAATGACTGCCACAACGTCTCATCTCTCCAACTAACAAAAGAAAAATGTTTTAAAATTACTTAATTGTTTTACTCTCCAGGGTCTTCCTTCTAAGTGCTCCCTCTTAATTCAATAAAAGAACTTATCTGCGCTAATAAATGTCTATGGCTGCTCCAGCCTCAGAGTTTGTTACCCTGATGTATGCTTATCATCTAGGAAGTGGGATGTTGGGAAACGGGGCTGAACATGGGTCAAAATCAAGGACAGTTTCTATAACTCACCCGAAGGCAAGCCAAAGATGGCCTGAGGACAAGTAACACAGTAGAATCTGATTATCCAAAGTAAACAGAACCAAACTACTGCATCTTAGATTCAATTCAATTTAATCAAATAATCAGCAAGCCCTGATTGAGTGCCTGTCACGTGCCAAGCACTGTGTTGCTGGAAATACAAATACAAAAGCAAATCAGTCCCCATCATCAAATCCCTTTCATTCAACTGGTGGGGATTCCATGAATTCATAGAAAAGTAAACACAGGATATATTAAGAATAAATGCATACCTTTCCCCCAACATGGCACCGAAGGCTAAGAAGGAAGCTGTTGTCCCCCCAAGACAGAAGCCAAGTCCAAGGCCTTGAAGGCCAAGAAGGCAGTGCTGAAAGGTGTCCATAGCCACAAAAAGAAGATCCCTCGACCCAAGACACTGAGACTTCGAAGGCAGCCCAAATGCCCTCAGAAAAGTGCCCCTCAGAGAAACAAGCTCGATCACTATGCCATCATTAAGTTTCCCTTGACCACTGAGTCTGCTACGAAGAAGATTGAGGACAACAACACCCTAGTTTTCATTGTGGACATCAAGGCCAACAAGCATCAGATCAAGCAGGCCGTAAAGAAGCTGTATGACATCGACGTGGCCAAGGTCAACACACTGATCCGGCCTGATGGAGAGAAGAAGGCCTCTGTCCGTCTTGCTCCAGACTACCATGCTTTAGATGTTGCCAACAAAATTGGAATCATCTAACTTGCTGTGTCCCCATTCCACCTACGATAAAAATGAAGTTTTCCAGAAAAAAAAAAGAATAAATGCATAGTGGTGTGGAGGGTGGGGAGTGGGAGTATTAATTACTGAGGTAAATAAGGAAATGAAATGGCACTTAAGATGAACCTTGATAATATTAAAAATAATTTAGTTCTGGAGTTTGCGAATCACTTTACATAGGTATGATACTCACAAAAACTTTGTGAGGTGGGTGCTAGTATTATTCCCATTTTCCAGAGGAGTAAACTGAGGCTGAAAAATGCTATGTGACTTGCCTAGTGTCACATAGCTAGTAAGTATCTGTGGCAGTATTTGAATTCAGGTCTCCCCAATTCCAACCTAAAATTGTAGCACCTAGTTGCCCCAGGAAGGAATCAAGGGTTCCAAGAGGTCTTGGGAGGGAGAATATTGCAGGCATGAAGGACAGCCTATGCAAAAGCAGACAGACAGAAGCTGTAATGTCATGTGTAAGGGACAGCTAATAGGCGAGTATGACTGTAGCGTAGAGTACATGAAGGTAAGAAATGTATGGGGAAGGAATATAAGGTAAAGTAATGTACCCTGAAAAGATATGCTGGAGGGGCAGCTAGGTGGTGAAATGGATAGAGCACCAGCCTTGAAGTCAGGAAAACCTGAGTTCAAATCCAGCCTCAGACACTTACTAGCTGTGTGACTCTGGGCAAGTCAATTCTAATTGCCTCCCCCCCAAAAAAAAATTATGCACTGGAGATAGACTGTAAAGGACCTTTAGATATCAAACAGAGGAGTTTGTATTTTAAACTAAAAGCAGTAGGGAGCCACCAAAGCTTCTTGAGCAGAAGAATGTCATGTACAAATATTAAAGAATATTAATTCAGCAGCTATACAGAGGTTTCATGAGACAGTGAGGAGACATGGGTCACAGAGAGATCAACCAGGAAGCTACTGCATAGCCTGAGAGAGAGAGATGATAAAGACATGGTCTAGGTGGTTTAGATGTGAATAGAGAAGCAGAACAGAAATGTGAGAAATGTTTTTTAAAAGTAGAATTAACCATATTTGGCAACAGATTTGGTTCTGGGTAGGAGAAAGAAGAAGTGGCAACCAAAGATGACTCCTAGGTTGTCAACATGGGTGACTGGGAGATTGGTGGACACTGAATAGAAATCAGGAAATTAAGGGTTTAGGAGGAAAGATGAGTGTTTTGGATATGTTTGAGATGCCTATGGGACATAAAGTTAAAGATGTTCCAAAAGGCAGCTTGAGATGCTAGACTGGAGCTCGGGAGAAAAATGAGAGCTGGGTGTGTATATTTGGAAATTGGCAAAAAGAGCCACATCATCCACAAAGTCTGAAGCAAAGGAGGAAGGGATGGAGGAGGATGCTGAGGTTATTTGAAGCATGAGAATAAAGAGGAGGGAAGGGAAGTTAAATGAATGTCCATGTTAAGACAGAGACAAGCAAGAACCAGGAATAGTGGGTACTCTAAGACTCAAAACACAAGGTCAGAGTGGTCCATAAGCTGGAATTTAACGGAGATGGTCATTTGCCTAGTCAAGGTTTTCAGCACCATGGAGAGGAGAAAACATTCTTCCTATGTTCCCAACTGTCATTGGAAACAATATTTCCATCTCCCACTACTTCTACCCCCTCCCCTCACCAAAATCTTTGGACAGTTGTTTGTCTCCATGAGAATACCTATTCTGTCATTTGTAGTCTTAAAGACTGGATACAGAGCCACTGTGTCATGGTGGTTAGAGAGCCATCAATTAGGACACTCTGGGTTCAGGTTCTGTTCTGATAAACATCACACACACACACATATGCACACACACACACATACATGCACACATACACATATACATGCACATACTCTACATCCCTGGCAAGCCACTTAATTTCTTGGTGTATAGTTATTCATTATATAATACATATTTTAATAATGGATACTTAGATAGATATATGTGATTATAAATCTTGGTTACATCTGCATATCAGAACAAAGCTTAACTTCGAGTTGAGCTGAGCTTAGAAGGGGCCTGACAATTGAGTAGGATCAGCATCTGAGAATCACAACTGTTACCTGAGTTAGTCAACAAATATCAACCGCACAAGAATGAGAGTTGTATATATTTGATTGCATACCGCCATGGGGTGAGAGGGAGAAAAAGGAGGGGGAGAAAATTTAAAACTCAAGGGACTGTGGAACTGAATGTTGTAAACTAAAAGTAAATAAATAATTTTTTTAAGAAAAGAATTAGAGATGTATTAAGGAATAGATATAGTAGCAACCTTTGAGAAGCTTAAAGGAGACCAACCTCTTCAAGAATGGAACATTGTGGCAAGATATCTCAGGGCCATGGCCAGTCTTCAGGTGTGCTCTCTACCATGGCCAAGGCTGGCAAGCCTGCATGCTCCTGCTACAGTGCCTTCATGCCAAGCTGCAAGTCTGTCCTGCCCCGGACGATGTCGAGGTGATCTATGTTTGCTTCTTCAAAGGTGCTGAAGGTGCCTTCTACCTAAAATGGTTAACACATTGTTGAATGTGAAAATGGCAAGTATGTCTCTATACTGGATCTACCTGGGAACATCTTCAGCATTCCTCAAGCCAGCCTTGGAGGAAAAGTGAAAGGAAGAAGCATGCAGTACCACACCAACTCTGGGAAAGAAGGATTAGAGCATTATTTTCAGTTTGTGGCTCTGTGTGGAAAAGAGCTTGCTGCTAACAGTAAATGTACAGAAGCTGGTATGGTGGTGAGACGTGGAATGTATGAGAACAGACAAGCATTAAAGCTTGATGCCAACAGACCCTACACCTGACTGAATTTTGAAAAGGCCACTTCAGTTTGTATAGTGGTATTCTAGGGTAAAATGGTCAGGACTGGAATTGCTAGAGGGTTTTTGTTTTTTTAAGATCTGTCACTACAAGGTTTGCCACATTTGGACATTTAGAAAGACTGGTATCTCCATTGAATAGAGTAGGTTATAGTTCAAATCTCCTGCTAGCTTGGGCAACTTCACCTTTAATTCATTCAACCATCCTTTTTAAAGTGTTTTGAAGATGCCTTTGCACGTTATTTTCCACTCAAATGAAAAAGAATTATTTTAAAATTCAAATTATTGAATGATGAGGAACTTTGTCCAGCTAAAGTAAACACATTGCTTTAACTATCAAAAATTAAAGTCTATCTCCCAAATAGATCCTAAAAGAAAAATAAAGAATGGGACATTGTACTACCATGTGGAAATGGTTCCTCTGAGATGTTCAAGTTCCATTGCTTCCATGAAGCCTCTCCTGAATATTCCAGCCCACAAGGAATCATTCAGGACTCCATCAGTCTAGAGTCTATAGCATAGACTCTATACCATACTAACACATAATTCTACACTATCTTACTCTAGTTGCTTGCCTTCACAACTTATCTCTTTAACCACTATAAAGCTCAAATCACAAGGTCAGAATGACCCATAAGTTGGAATTTAACTTTGATGTACATTCTCCTAGTCAAAGTTGGTTCAAAATATAGTCTCAAATGGCCCCAAGACCATACCCTGAAATGAGATCTCTTTGAAAGGTGAATATGGAAATAGACAAGAGTGTAGTTTTGCAATAAGACTTTTGGGACACCCTATATAAGTAGATACTGAAAAATAATTACAGTTACCTTAAAAAATATATTTCCTGTGTATTCCTTGCATTTTTAATTTTATGCTTTATCCATTTCATTATTACTACTTTCTTAGTCTTTGGCACTTTGTCATTTTTATGCCAAGTTGTCATTTTATACCATTTATTTATATAAATAGTATAATTACAGACTGTACACAAGTTTTCTATATCATATGGGGTAGAGCCAAGGAAAAGGGAATGCAATCCTCCATATTATTATAGATTGCTTGAGGACAGGAATACTGTTTTACTTTTTCTATATTGAATAAAGTATCTAGTAGTGGAGGAGGGAGGGAAATAAGTATTCATAGAGTGCCTACCTATATTCCAGGCTATGTGCTAAGTGCTTTTTTTTCTTTTAACAAATATTATTTCATTTGATCTTCATTGAGAGGTGGGTTTTATTATGATTTCCATTTTATAGCTGAGGAAACTGAAGCAAACAGAGGTTGAGACCTCCATATGGTCTCACAGCTAGTAAGTATCTGAGGTCAGATTTGAACTAGGGTCTTCCTAACTCTGTCTAGCACTCTTTTCATTGTACCACCAGCTAGCTGCCTCTAGTAGAATTCAGGATACAAAAAAACATGGAGTTAGATAATTTATTGATATGAGATCCAGAATAAAGGTATCACATATACGTGCTGGGGCTGCAGAAGGAATTGTTTTCTAGGCCCCAATACAAATTATGAGATCTCCAGGAAATTGTAGAAATGATTTTCAGCCGTGATGCTGCCAAGTAAAAGGACCAGAGTCCAATACATCCCAGGCTCTACTGAGATAGGATCAAATTTTCCATACCCTGGAGACCTTAGTTAAGTTGAGAACAAATAGGAAAATGTCCTGTGACAAGTACATCAAAAGATGGCTTGCTGCAAATGTCTCCCATAGATTTCAGAGAAACATACCTTTTCCTGAATGTTCTTCCTCCTTTCCCCCATCTATAAAGTAGAAGAAATAAATATACCAGTCCTACATGCTTCACATAGTTTTGGGGAGAACCACTTGAAATAATGTATATCAATATGAATATATTCAAAAGATCTGTGATTGCCTCAAAAGTGAACTATGGATGTCCAAAGGTTCTCTACCCATGGAATTACAACATGAAACAGAAGAGTGTCCTAGGTGGTTGTCTGAGGATCAGAAAGTTGTGTCTTGCTCAGGGGTCACCTACTAAGTTCCAGAGTTAAGATTTGGATTTCACAGGTCTTTCTGAATACAGGTCCAGCACTCTAACCACCAAGCAACATTGTTATATGAAAGGATTATTTAATGTGAGCTACTGTCATCATCTTAACACACACACAAAATTCCAACCAACCAATACTTGCATTGGTATTTATTTGTATCTTATAAAATAAGCATTTGTTTACATGTTTTTGTTTCTCCCAGTGAAAACCAAAGACCTAACATTGTGATATGGATAGATCAGGTAGTTAAAGCTAGATTAGTTGGCTTCTAAAAATAGTTGTTGAGCATTTCAAACAGCACATGCTGCAACGTGGCTTAACAGGTGGCTTACTCAGGAGCTCTCTTGCTTTTTTATACTCAGGTTAAGTATTGGCCTCAAGCCTAATAGTACACTCACCTCACTTAACAAAGAGGCTTGGAGAGATAATTTAGGGGGAGGGTCTGCCAAAGCCAGGAGTCTCTGTTGGCTGCCCAGGTGAACCTTGGAATAGACAGCAGCAGACTGAAGTGGAGCAGAGCAGAAGCTTAACTGGGATCTTTGTTAAAGGTCAAGGGGAAAAGAATGTCAGGTTGGAGCATTGAGGGAAGGAGAGTGGACCAAGGGGATCAGAGGGTAAGCAGTGACAGCTGACATCTGTAGATAGATGCCAACTCAACTATGCCCAAAGGGTAATCAAACTGTGCATACTCTTTGATCCAGCAATACCACTACTAAATCTATATCCCAAAGAGATTTTTTTTAAGGAAAGGGACCTATTTGTACAAAAATATAGCAACTCTTTTTTGTTGTGGCAAAGAATTAGAAATTGAGGGGATGGCCATCCATTGGGGGATGGCTGAACAAGTTGTGGTACATGATTGTAATGGAATATTACTGTGCTATAAGAACTGATGGGCAGGCTGATTTCAGAAAAACCTGGAAGGACTTACATGAACTGATGTAAAGTAAAGTGAGCAGAACCAGGAGAACATTGTACAGACTTAGAGCAGCACAATGATCCAAGACAAGTCCAAAGGACTTATGATTAAAAAAAAATGCTATCCACATCCAGAGAAAGAACTGATAGAGTCTAAATGAAGATTGAAGCATATTAGTTTTTACTTTTTTATTTTTCATGGGTTTTTTTTCTTTTAGTCTGTGTCTTTAATAACATGACCAATATGGAAATATGTTTAGCATGACTGCACATGTATATAACCTATATCAATTGCTTGCTGTCTTGGGGAGAGGGGAAGAGAGGGAAGGAGGGAGAAAATTTGGAACTCAAAAAAAATGTTAATAAATGTTTTTTTTAAATGTCTTTACATGTAATTGGGGGGAAATTAAAAAAAAAAAATTTAAAGAAGATAGATACCAACTTCGTCCTGATAGGAAATACAAATATACATTTAGTGGAAAGCCAGGAGTCTTGGGTTTGAGTTCCATCTTAGACTCTCTATCCCTTTCATCCTCAGTTACCTCGTCTGTAAAATCAAGGCAATATTACTCACACTGCTTACCTCATAGAGTTGTTATGTAGAAAGGGCTTTGTAAGCCTTAAAGCCCCATCTAAAAGCAAGCTAGCATTTCCCTTTCCTGATCTCAATATCTGCTCAGTTCATCTGCCACTTCTCTTTCAACTTGAAGCACATTTGTAATTGTTGAATTGTATTGTACCTAAAGCAGCTGTCCCTAGAATGAGGTAACAACTTGACACAACACTTTGTTTGAGAGACAATTACCCTGACGAGGGAAGGCTTAGTAAGTGTTCTATTGATAAAACATAGGGAAGTTGACCACTCCCTGGCATAACAGAAGCTAATTTGTCCTTTTCTTTGAAGACCTGGACAGAGTTGATGCCATCACTGCCCTTATGACTAGGCAGTAGCTAATTATTCGAACTCATTATCAAGTCCTGTATCAGGTCATTGAACTAGTGTGAACCAAAGACACTCACCGAGGTTGTGGTGAATCCAATAGCTGGGGAACTGGAGCAGAACAAGATTTGAAGAACATGCCATCAGGCAAAATTTAGGGGTCATATGGCTTTTCAATTGGTTCCCAACATATTTCTAGATGCTTGCTAAACACAAATGCAAATCATGTCTCCAATCGGCAAAGCAGCTTCCTTGGTTTCTCCTCCTCCAAGGACACCTGCTCAGACTGGTTTATGTTTCTGTGTTTATCTCTTGCCCAGAAGATTGCACCCATAAAAACCTTTTTAAAATAACAATAACAGTCATTCTCTCTTACTCTTGATTTATTTTCCTGGTAATTTGTGTTTATTACTAGATCCTACTAAGAAATATCTTCTTCCTTCAGAGGGAATCTTTGAAATGCTAACAATAAAGAGCGAAAAAGGCACTTGCTGACTTCATTAATCCAAATTACAGTTCCAGTGACTATTGCCTTTAAAATAATTAAATGGATATTTGGTTTTCTTCCCTCTCCCTCCTCCCATGTTTCACCTGCATCTACACAGGTAAAGCTTTTTCACTGCTAAAGCAGTTTTCAAGTGAGTTGAGTCAATGCCTGCATCTCTCTGCTGCCAAAGCAAACAGCTGTAAAGTGTGGAAAAGCAGATGTTTTGTCTCTGTGACACCCGGCAGTCAATCTGACTATTTGGGGACCGAAGTGGGACTGTTTGGGTGGCTTCAGATTGATGCAGACATAGTTGGCAGCTTTTCCCTAAAGGCAAATTATCTCCTGAATTCTTTCAACTCATTTCACTGTGTTAGTGTAAATGCAACCTGAAATTCCTTTCCTTTTTATGTTGAAGGTAAGTTACAGTATGTGGATTCCATGAACATAGCCATGCACAGGGTATGGTGATTGAGCAACCATTATATACTGTTACAGAGCAGAAAAATGCTCAATTTGTGGTTCTGTCACTTCAGGGTGTTCAACTCTCCATGACCCCATTAGGGGTTTTCTTGGAAAAAATACTGGACCGGTTTTCCATTCTCTTCTCCAGCTCATTTTACAGATGAGGAACTAAAGCAAATGGTGTTAAGTGACTTTCCCAGGGTCACAAAGCCAATAAGTGTCAGAGACTGGATTTGAACTCAAGTCCTCCTGACTCCAGGACCACTTTAAAAATGTGTGCACCCTCATGATCTATATCTCTGATAACAGGTTTTGCTTTTAAACATCCTTCCTTACTACTTTTCCCCTACCAACTTAATTTTTCATAGTGGTGATGCATCTAGCATCCTGTCTCCAGAAAACTTCTCATTTCCTGTTTGTCCTTAGATCTCTTGGGTGTTTAGCCTCCCTGGGCCTTAGTTTCTTCACCATAAAATGAAGGGGTTAAACTAGATCATCTCTAAGGTCCTCTTCTGTAGCTAAATCTATGAGGCTCAGAACTCTGTCAAAACAGGTTTTGTTTTGTTTTGTTTTTCAGATACCCTCCATATAAGATATCTTAGGATCATATCTTAGGATCGTGGGACCATTGGTTCAGAGTTGAGAGGTACCTTAGAGGTCATCTCATCCAACACTCTGACTTTACAAATGAGGAAATTGAGACCTAGGTAGGTGAAGTGATTTGTGTGACTTAAGGTCACATAAGTTTTAAGTAGCAGAGTCAAGATTTGAACACAGATCTTCTGATTCCAGATTCAGTATTCTTTCCTCTATACTGTAAGATCTTAGCATTTCTTGAAACTGCCCTAGTTCCAGGATGCTAAACTCTGGAAATTCCTTCTCTGACCCCAATCTCCTGTCTTCTCCCCTCTCCTGTTCCTACCCTCTGTATTTGTAATACAGAATGTCTGCAATACTTGTATTTGACTTTCATTTTGACCTTCCTATTCCTTCCTCTTCTTCCAATCTATCAACCTTATTCCAGCCTTATTTCCCTCCCTATCTAGTCTTGACCTTGTGGTTTAGCTATTTCAGTCATGCCCCCTCTTTTCTACTCTTGAACTCCTTGTCCCTTGGAGAGAAACAGTATGATGAAGAGCAGCACAAAGACTTCAGCTTCTAGGCTTGGAGGATTTGGGTTCAGACCCTGGTTCTTACTTACTTATCAGGGGACTTTAGGCAAGTCAGTCTCCCTTAAACTCAGTTTCCTCATCTGTAAAATTAAGGGGTTAGATTAGCCAACCTTTCCAGTTCTAGTACCATGATCCTATTTTCTTCTGTCCATTCCACATGGATAATCCTAACCCTGGCTAGTCCCTGTCGTGGTTCTTCAGTCATTTTTTTGTTTTGCTTTGTTTTGTTTTCATCATGGCCGACTCTTCATGACCCCACTTGTGGTTTTCTTGACAAAGATACTAGAGTGGTTTGCCCATTTCTTTCTCCAGTTCATTTTACAGATTAGGAAACTGAGTCAAACAGGGTTAAGTGACTTTCTCAGAGTCACACAGCTAATAAGTGTCTGAGGCTGGATTTGAACTCAGGAAGATGAATATTCTTTCCTGACTCCAGACCACTATATCCACTGCAACACCTAGCTACTCCAACTCCTGTCACCCACCTCCTTTTCCTCCATTTCTATTCTTCAGCAGCTGAATATTGCTAAAGAAAATCATTAAATTGTCCTGACTAATCCACTACAGACATGTAATGTCTAATTTCAAATGAGCACTTGTTGTTAATAATAATTCTTTGTTGTAACAACATCTCTCACTGACTTTCGTTTTTCTTTAATATTTTATTTTCCCCCAATTACATGTAAAAACAATTTTAACAATCTGGTTTTCAAATTTGAAGTTTCAAATTTTCTCCCTCCTTCCCCCCACCCTCCATTGAGAAGGCAAGCAATTTGACATGTTATACATGTGCAATTATCTCCTTGACTGTCTAGCACATTTTCCAAATTGCTATTTCAGACCTTCGCTTCTTTCTTGAAACCCCTAACTCTACTCCTGGACTTCTGGGCAAGATCCAGATCCAGGTAGAGGCAGTTGATACAAGACAAGCTGAGAAGTAGCAAGAGGGGAGAGCCATAGTACTGAACAGAGTGGGGTTGGAGTCTTCTGGAAGCAAAGCTGGATCCTGGAGTGCCATGAAACCTAAATGAATTGGAGGCTTCAATGAGCCCGGTTGCCATGACAAACAAGGTAAAGTGAGTCCCAGATGGCACAGATTCTATGTCTTTTTCAGCAAGGGAACAAGTGTATCTATCCACATTCCGACTTTCCTTCTTTTGGCCTGTGTTTGAAGGGCAGACTGACCTGGTTTGTATTCAGAAATTAAAGCTTGTGATTGTGTAGCTAAGCACTGATGCTGACCCTAACTGAGTCTTCTGTTTTTTTACTATGCTTTTATTAATTCAATTAAACATTTATTGTAACCTTCACGGGAACTAGAGTAATTAAGAAATAATAAAGATTGGGATGAAGGAGAGAGTAGGATAGAAGTGACAAGTTATTTATCTGATTAATAGGAAACAAACCTCTAGGACAGAGGTGGGGAACCTGCAGCTTCAAGGGCACTTGTGGCCCTCGAGGTCCTCAAGTGTGGCCCTTTCCGTCAAAGGGCTGCACTTCAGGACCTAGAGAGCCACATGTAGTCTTGAAGCTGCAGGTTCCCCAACTCTGCTGTAGGAGCAAAAAAGGATGCCATGCACAAAGAGAAGGAACTAAGGAAGAAGAGGCGGTCAGCTTTCTGAGAGCATTTGACTGTCCCTTCTAATGCCAGGCGATGTACAGGATGGGTAAGGCCGAGCATTGGAGACACAGTAACTGTTCTGGTCGTGGTGCTCACTAGTTACAGAACCTTCTAGCTGTTCTACATATGAGGAAACTGAGGCCTAAAAGATTAATTGGCTTTCCCAAATTCATGCAGTTAATAAACAGAATAGTTCCATTATTTTTAGGCCATTTCTTCCATGACACCTTCCCCGATATCATCCCCAGTTAAAAGAGATCTCTCCTGCCTCAACCCCCTCCCAACATTTTGCCTGAATTTTTCCCTTGCTATTTATCATTCTCTTCTCTGTGTCTTAGTTCTTGTATCTGTGTTGTTTTCTCCTTATTAGCTCAGAACCGCCTTGATTACAGGTACTTTGTCTTACACCTAATGGTGTCTCCATGAGCATAGTAAGAGCTTAATGAATGTTCGATAGAATTTAAACAAAAAAACTTAGTAACAATCTCAACAAATACAATCAAATAAGCAAATAGGCAAGTATGGTGGTACCTGTCTGCATGCCCTATTCCAAAGAGGCTGAGGCTAGTGGAACTCTTGGACTGGAGGTTCTGAACTCTAGTGGATGGAGGCAGTTGGGTATACACATTAAGTCCAGCATTGATGTGATGAGCCCCTTGGAGCAGGACACCAGGCTGCCTTAAGAGGAACAAATTGGCCCATGTCAGAACCACACTAGGTCAAGGCTACTGTGACAACTGGTGATGAGATCTGACCCAGTCTTAGAGAGAAGAGAGACAGAAAAAGAAAGAGACAGTGAGAGAGACAGAGACACAGAGAGAGACACAAAGAGACAGAGAAGGAGAGAGAAGGAGGGAGAGAGGGAGGGGAAAAGGGAGAGAGAGGGAAAGAGACAGAGACTGAGACAGAAAGACAAAGACACAGAAAGAGACAGAGAGACAGAAAGGGAGGGAGAGAGGGAGAGGAGAGAGAAAGAGAAAGAGAGAGAAAAGGAGGAAAGACAGAGACAAAGGAGAGAGAGAAGAGGGAGAGAGAGACAGAGAGACAGAGACAGACAGAGAGAGAGAGAAGCAAACAAAATGAGGATAATCGTAACATAGATTTATACTTAGATGAGACCTCAGAAGTAATCTGGTCCCATCTGCTCATTTTACATATAAGAAAACTAAGGCCCAGGAAAACTAGGTGATGTGCTACATACCATGCTGCCATGAAATCCCAGCCAACACCATAAACACAAGCTATTTACATACTAATAACTCACATTTTGAGATAAGATAAAGTACAGCTGCTGGAAAGGTGACCACAAAGTCAGACACATACTGACCATCTGATTCTGGGTAAGTGTTTAACCTCTCTTGCCCGCTGCAGCTCTCTAAGGCAGTAACTTATAGACCAGCTGTCAGTCTATGGTTGTTGGGAGCTTCCTCACCAGGAGATCCTTACAATGATGAAATCCAGACACCCCTTTCCCCAGCCACCATCAAAAGCTTTCTAAGCTTTGCAGAGCATTTTCCTCAAAAGAACTCTGGTGAGGTGGGTAGTACAAGGATGATTGTTCCCATTTCACAGATGAGGAGACTGAGGCTCTGAAAAATTAGGTGTTTTGCTCACAGTCACACACCTAGTAAATAAATGTCTGAGGCAGGATCCAAACCCAGGACTCCAGCCTCTATGCCTCATACTAAGCTTTTCATTATACCACACTGTCTTGCAGAGAAGTCTGTAAAATTTAACAGAATAACAATCTAATAATAACAACTTAATTGCTCTGTTTCTCCCCCATCAACTACCCCCCACCAACTTTTCCACCTGTGTATTTGTAATATTCCTTTGTCATTGTTATTTTCTATCTAATCATAGACGAAAAAACAAGCACACATATGGTTCTAATTCTATTCTCTTTCTTATCCATCCCCAATGCAGCTCCAAACATCATCAGGAGTTCCCTACGAAGAGAAATGAGCTGAACTGAACAGTTCCTAAGGCCTAGGTAGGGAGCAGGGGTGGGGGGACAAGGAGCTCTGGCTGCTGCACTGAGGCTGGAGAATTGTTAGGTCATTCATTATCACTGAAGCAGAAACTCCCAACACTGCCAACATAGTCACACTCCTACTGATAGACAGTTTTGCATTCATTTGTAATGTTAAGTACTTAATCAACAAGTTAAATATCCTCCAATTTCACAAGTCTGATGACAGCTTCTGAAGAGCTTTCTGGGACTTAAGTGAGCTTAAATCTAAACCCATCGGGGTTTGTCTGATTAGAGCTGACAAATGTAGACAAGAAGTCTGCTAAGTCGATAATATACATACACATACACATAACATATGTACACATACACATAAACATAACATATGTACACATGCATCCACACATATGTACATACATAGACACACACATAGATACTTCTTCCTGGAAGAAATGCAAATGTTAAGGTGTTTACATTTTGATGTGCCCTGAATTATCTAAACACCTCTGCTCTGGAGCCACAGAAATAAATAGTATTCCATTAGCCCCACCTGAAATGTGTTTATTAGAAACACTCGCGACAGCATCCAAGCGCTTGGGTGGGCTCTGTGTTGGCCAGAGTCCCACACAGGGAAAAAGCTGCTGAACGCCACTTACTCAGGCACTCCTTCAATATTTCATCGGCCTCCTTAAGTATTGCTCAGTTTTGTCATCTTCATGAAGGACCAGCCTTACGTCATTCATTGTCTAACTTTCTTTAAAAGGCACTGAGACTAGTCATCTAAAGTTCTCCCTTGTATAAACCCTTCCCCCATCCCTTCGTGCCCCTCCTAAGGCCATGTCACAGAATGTCAGAATTGGGAAAGATCTGAGAAATCGAGTCTTTCACCTGTATCATTTTATAGATGAGAAGACTAAAGTCCAGAATGTGAAATGATCTGCCCAGACTCCCACAGTAGAGCCTTTAAATCAAGATTTTCAACTATAAGTCTAATATGCTTCCTAATGCACCATGACTTCCCTCCATCCCTTTTCCTTGTTCCTTGTTTGGGTTGAGACATAGAAACTCAAGTGGGTGGGGTTATCTTGGGCCACTAGCAGCCCAGAACACAGCATGAAGAAGACAATTAAGTTCCCCTTAGCTGGCTAGCAAGGTTCTGAGAAAATGAGACTTCAGGGTTTTGATGGTGGTGATGGGGTCAGGGGTTATAGGCATAATTTGGAACTTAACAGGCTCTTCAGGGAAAGGTAAACCCAATGGGAGAGGGCATGCTAAGACAACAATGGGATACATATATGGGGATCTGGGAAGGAGTTAGGTGCAAGGGAGAGAGAGAGAGTAGGGATTGGTCAAAGGAGTATAGTGGAAGCCAAAAATAAACCCTGTCTATTTTGCTATCTTGGAAGACCTGAGACCCAAATGCCCCTTACTAGTTGCTTGGGTCTGGACAAGCCAATTGACCCTTCGAGCCTCAGTTTCCTCCTTTGAAAGGTGAAGAGGTTAGACTAGATGACCTCTAAGGTGCTTTCCAGTTCTAATTTATACTCTATGAAATGAGATAATCTATGTCAAGTCCTTTATAACCATAAAGTGCTATATAAATATGACTGTTATAATTACCTAGGGCCAGCCCTGGTTATATATTTCAATCCTCAAAATTGCCTTTCAAAACTGTTTACTTTCTCTTCTGGGATCTGAGGACACACTTGGCCTTCCCCTTCCACTCCCATCTTCTCACCGACTAAAACCACGGGATTTTCCATAATGCAGCTTTCCATTACAGCTCAGAGTGACTCAACCATTGGGACCAAAGCTTAGCTATAGAGGATAGGAACATACATGCACATATACATAAATACACATGCAGTCTTGCAGAGGTCCTAGCTAGAATAACGTGCTAAGTACTAGGAGCATTGCTGGAGGCATAGAAATAGCCTGGGGAAAGAGGGCTTTTAAAATCTGAGTTCTAATCCAGACTTCATGCCCCTAATCAGCTGTTTGACCTTGGGCAAGACAATTAATTTCTCTGGGTTTCTGTTAAACCCATCTATAAAATAAGGAAGTTGGATGGGTCCATTATAGATCTAAACTTCTATGATATTGTAAAATGATGTAGAAGATTTTAATTACTAAACCCTCAATTGAAGAGAACATAAAATATTCTCAGTCTCTAGCAGGGAACACAAAGTCTAAATACATTACATGAAAAATTAAATAACAAGAAAAGACAACATTTTAAGAGACATCATAAGGGCTTACATAATTAATTTTCAACTACGTCATGCAGTCAGTAAGTGCTATGACTCCAGAGGAGGAAGATATCCCTGTGGGAAGACTTGATGTGGGTCTTGAAGGATGGGCAAGACTTGCATTTTTAAGGAGGGATGGGGCTAAGGGAGGAAAGACATAATCAAAGGTATAGCGGAAGGCAATGGGGAGGGTTTTGTCTCTTTCCCAAGGTTCAGGAGTATCATTTTTTTTCAGGTCTATCTACACATTTCCAGGTTGAGAATTATTGTCCTAGTGACCTCTATTAATTTTACTATATTCCTTGGGTTCTGTTACAATACTTCAACATGTCAGTGGTCCGTTATTTAAATAGTTAGGATATATCTTTCACTACTGCAAATGCAATTACTTCATGCTTTATTAGCCTATTTCATGAATTGCTATGACCCAAAAAATCAATTATTTCAAGAAAGGCTTTCTGGCAATGAGCCTCTCCAAACTTTCAGAATATTTGAATTAGAAGGGGTACCAAAATCCACTTACTACAACCCATACCTGAAAAAGAATTCTTTCTCAAACATTCCCAATAAACATTCACCCAGATTCTGCTTAGAGACTTCCAGTGATGAGGAGCTCACTACTTTCTTTTTTCTCTTTTTTTAAAAAATTAATTAATTTTTAGTTTTCAACATTCACTCAGAGCTCACTACTTTCTAAGGCAACACTTTTGGACAACTTTAATTGTTGGGAATTTTCCCCTTCATATCAAGAAGAAGTGTCTCTCCATAACTTTTCATTTTTCCTAGTTCCACCCTCTAGAACTACTGTAGACAAGAGAGACAAACCTAAGCCTTCTTCAAATACCAGAAGGCAGCTATCCTGTCCCTAGCAAAATCTCCTCTTCAGGCTAAACATTCCCAGTTCCTTCAGCCAATCATCCTAAGGGATGGTTTTGAATTCCCTCAGCCTCCTAGAAATACATGCCTGTTTATGAAATGACTTTCCTGAAATGTGTCGTCCTGATCTGAACACAATTCTCCTGATGTAGTCTGATAGGACAGAAACATCAGAGCTACCTCCATTTCCCTCATTCTGACCACATGCTTCACAAAGGCAGCCCAAGTCCCAGCTGCTTTATTTCGGTTTCCCCTGTTGACTCATTGAGCACGCAGTCTATTGCCACTGTTCGGGGCTTCTTCTCACACAAACTGTTGTCCATCTATCTATCAATTTAGGATGTCTTAATGCCTCCCCCTCCCCACCCCTTCACTCCTCCCACCCACAATCCAGACCTGTCTACCCTGTATTAGTGCAACTGGGTTTTTTAACCCAAGTATTAGATTTTACATTTATCCCTATTATATTTCATTTTATCAGATTCGACTCATCCTTCTAGCCCACTGACATAGTGTTTTATCCTATTGTCATTCAGTGACTGAGCTGTACAACAAATGAAGTTAGGCAGGATAACTTAGTTAACATTTCCTCAACTAAATTAGTCCTCCAGTCTGTCACCAAAAAAAATCTTGCAAATTAGTGGGCCTTAGAGTCAAAAGGATCAGAGATGGGATGAATTTTAGAGATTATCCAGTACAACCCTCTTAATTTGCAAATAAGGAAACTGAGGCACTTTCCCAAGATTACATGGAGGATGCCATGAAGAAATTCAGGATAATTTCTACATAGAGAAGAGGAATCAGTGGGAAGCTTTGGCAGAATATGGAAGAAGAGAATATTGGGGAGGGCAGGTTTTACTTTAACCCAAGTATTGGATTTTACATTTATCCCTATTACATTTGGAATATATATATATATACAGGGATATAGAAATATAAATAGGGATATATATGTATATATATATATATACACCTGTGTATATTGTGTGACTGCTGCAGAAACCTCAAGATGCAAAATGTATGAATTTCTATCTGTAGAAACAAGGCCATGTTATAGACCAAGCACTTGTAAACGGCTGCATTCATTTGTCCCTTGTTGTATACTGAAACCACCAATGAACCCTCCATTTTAGTAAAGTCCTCCCTCCCCATTGTTGATACTAAAACACTTTTGTCTAGTATGATATATAGTAACCAAGGGTGTGCCTTTAAATGTTGAACCACCAGCTTGTGGGGGGAAAGGGTGGAGAGAAAGGAGGAAATGTGCCCACAACACACTTTTAAATTTAATCTGTATTATTAACACTTTAACCATCACTTTTTTAAAATCTAGACAATCAGCAAAACAATAAATCAAGCTGTGATTTGTAGCATTTACCAGTTTCTGAGGTGTAAATGCTTGTACTATAAATTCTCCAATCAGCTCTCTGTTCAAATTGGCTCCACCATGACTCTAATTGTAACCCTTTTGGTTATTGTTAACTTAGTAGTTTTCTCTGAAGAATTTATCATAGCTGCTTGTAACCTTTTAGTTTGCCTTTTAACAGGTCAATAGTTTTTTCCCCCTTTGTAATTTTTGTGAGAAGACTTACTATGCAGGATTTCTCCATCCAGCTCGAAGGTAACAGCAGCTTCTTAGAGGTCATTCTCAGAATAATTATGAACACCTGCCCTGGGAACATCCCTCTCAATGAAATACCAGCCAACTTTCAAGGTCGTTGAAAAGTTGAGCTGCCTGAGAGACCCATCACGAATTCAGAACAACCTGCCATCAGCCCAGGAACTTCTGCTGTGATGCCCAAAATCTCCAAGGCCAGATTAAAAGTGAGATTTTATTGATAAGCTACAAAAATAAGCCTTAAAAAATTCAGCTTCAAAAATAATGCAGCTAAAGGTATTCACACTGCCATGATCGATGGCCAATAGGGTACAGACGTCTCCTTCTGCAGGCTTCCCTACAGGAGTACACACCTTTGCTAGAAGGATTGAGAAGACTTGGCATCATCACTGCACTAATTAGATGCTTATCCTATACCCTTTGATTAAACACTGCCTTTATATAACCTTGACCAGATCACTGGGTCTCAGTTTACTCATTTATAAAATGTGGAGATTGGATTAGATGACATCTGACCTCACTTCTTTTCCCTTACAGATCTATGATCTTCTGTACCTATTATCTAAGGACTGGCCTAGCTAAGGCTGGAGAGACTGATATTTTGGAGATTGCAGCTCTCAGACTACTTAGTTGGGAACTAAGTCTGCATCAGTGGGAGGAAAACTCATTGTTGAGTTGTTTCAGTCATGGCCGACTCTTAGTGACCCCATTTGGGGTTTCCTTGGCAGAGATAATGGAGTGGTTTGCCATTTCCTTCTCCAGCTCATTTTACAGATGAGGAAACTGAGGCAAACAGGGTGAAGTGACTTGCCCAGGGTTATACAGCTAGTAAGTGTCTGAGGCCAAATTTGAACTCAGTAAGATGAGTCTTCCTGATTCCCAGTCCAAAGCTCCATCCACTTCACCACCTAGCACACACACCAGCAAAAATACCAGTCCTTGATGTATTAAATTATATAGCTATAGATTTGTACATAGATATAAACACACATCTGTATACACATATGAGTATATGTACACGTTCAATTGAACTAATACTTAGAAATCCCTATTTCTATTTATGCAGTACAATGGAAAGAGAATGGCAGTTGAGGCCAAAGACCTGGATTTGAATCTCATCTCTGACATCAGCTGTGTGACCCTGAGCAAGTCACTTCCTTAACTTTTATGAATCTCATCTGTAAAATAATTATTATACCACTTGTAGTACCTATGTCTCAGGGCAATTGTAAGTGTCATGAATATACTATGCTTTTTAAATCTCAAAGTGATAATATTACTGTCAGTTATTATTGCTCCCTAGAAAAGATAAAATTAAACTCATTAATGGTATAGAAGAAAAGGGCTGGGCTTGGAGTGAAATGACCTAGGTTCAATTCCCAGCTCTGACAATTCCTATCTCTGTGATCTTGGACAAGACACTAAAGATCCCTTTGCCTCAGTTTCCTCATCTGTAAAATGAAAGGGTTGGGCTAGATGACTTCTAGGTAGCACAGTGTTTAGAACACTAGGCCTGAGGTCAGGAAGACCAAGTTCAAATTTGGCTTCAGAAACTTATTAGCTGGGTGACCCTGGGCAAGTCACTTAACCCTGTTTGACTCAGTTTCTTCAACTACAAAATGTAAATGATCATAGGTTGTTAGAGATTATATTTGTAAAGTGTTTAGCACAATGATTGGCACATGGTAGCAACTTAATAAATTAATATTCCCTTCCTTTACAACTCTCTATCTATGGTCCTGTGATCACACTCTGCCTTCATGGAAATTAGTCTAATAGGGGAGAAAAAGCATGTATGAAAATAGCTAAGATAAAAGAGTAGAATGGACATGACCTGAAAGTTAAGGGGGAGAAATGAGATTTTTCCTGAAGGAGTGAATGACAACCCAGGATTGTGGCTGAGGCAGAAAGTAAGAAAAAAATGCTTTTTACTGAAGCAGTAATAGCACAAAATAGGGCAGCTGGGTGGTACAGTGGATAGAGAGTCAGGAAGACCTGAGTTCAAATCCAGCTTCAGACATTTACTAGCTGTGTGACCCTGGGAAAGTCACTTCACACTGTTTGCCTCAGTTTCCTCATCTGTAAAAATGAGCTGGAAAAGGAAATGGCAAATGGTTCCAGTATCTCTGCCAAAAAAACTCCAAATGAGGTCACGAAGTCAGACATAACTAAAAAAAAAAGGCTGAACAGCGATAACAAACCACATAAAGGATGGCCTGGTGTAGTACATCACTTCTGGAAACAGAGGAGCATCCCTGGCTGGGATGTGAGCAGGACCAGGGAAGGCAGAGACACAGGGCTGCAGGCTCAGAGAGGAAGAGACTCATGCAAATGAGCTGGGGAAGGGAGGGGAGGGATAGGGCAGGGAGGAGGAAGGAGGCGGGCACTCCTGTGCTTAGGTGGTGGGCAGAGCAGGCGAGGGGAGGGGAGTGGGACAATCATCCGTCTGCAGGGATCCGTCAACCCCTCAGCCCTGCCTCCCCACCGCAGCTCGGGCGAGGGGAGAAAAGACCCGCCACCCCAAATGAATATTTACTAATGTGGGAGTTGTTAGTTGCCATTAGCAGTAAACCAGGTGTTGACTATGTGAATATTTTAAGTCTAATTTAATTTAGCACTTAGATTAGGCGTCTGCTATTTATAAGCCAGTGACACCAGCCTAAGCCCAAGGTCTTGGAGCAGGTGGGAGCCAATTTAGTGTATAGACGGAGTGCTCTACATAATTCTGCCCGGGCTGGGCCGGGCCGGGCGGGCCCTGGATTTGCAAAGGGGCAGCCTCTCCCAGCCTTCGGCCTGCGTGTCAGACAATGGCAGATGCTCGCACAGCAATCAGTCCGCACGGAAGAGCTCTGAACCGAACTAATTGAATCCAGCCTCCTTAACAGGCTTCGCCAGCGAGAAACCCACTCCCGCTTATAACATGCACAACTTGCTGGATGGGAAGAAAGAACTTTTGTGCCTGCGAGCCCGTCAGGGTGGGAGGAAGGTTTTTCCGGGGGGGAAATGGTTTGCCCCGTCTGGTTGGCTCTCCCTCTCCAAGGGGGGACTTTGGTATCTTCCACTGGACACAAAGAAACCGCTTCCAAATGCCCTCACTCTAGCTGGAGGCCCCGAGCCCTCGCGGCCACGTGACTGGCCCAGGCATTCACGGGAGCCCGACTCCTTGCCCCCGGGGGCAGCCAGAGTGACTTTTCCCAGGGCAGACTCAATGTGGGAAACCTTGTCCTGTCCTGGTGGAGGCGGGCCCCCTTGCTCTGAGGGCCGCTGCCCAGGGAGACGCGGACCAGGGCCAAGAGGGGTGACCCGCAGGAATCTGCCCAGCTGCTCTGAGCTGGGCCAGGAGAGCCAGCGGGAGGCCGGGCCAGCTGTAGCCGCAGCCCAGAGCTTTCCTTTAAACCAAACTGCGCAGCCTGCTTCATTCAGGGCAGAGGAAAAGGACTCAAAGGGCCCCCGCGGAACGGCTTCCTGGTGGGGGAGGGGAGGCGCGCTATGTAGATCATGGTCAAGCTAATGGTATTAGGTTTGAAGGCCTCTCAATATTCCTCTTATGGCAGCAGTAAATCCTGGGCGTTAGTTTGGAGAACGTGTCCCAGAGATTGACTCACTGCAATTAGAGACCTCTGACTCTAATCTAATAGGGCCCAGGCCCCTCCAGAGAGCTCCTCTGAACCAAATACAATATTGGGGTTGTAAATAATGGCCCACACAACAGGTCTCAAGAACTGCTGAGCGACGCCTGGTACCTCACAGGCCGTATTTCATCTCCCAGGTTCTGCTGGCTCCATGACCCCCATCCCTTCGGCTGGTCCTGTTCCACCGCATCCCTGGGGAGGGGGAGCGTGATGTATCTAACATTATATCAGCTTCTTCCTTTTCCTGTTTGCTGAAAGTTGGCTTGTTCCTGGGGGGACTCCAACTTTGCTTTCAGTTTTATAATGGGACGGGAAAAGCCTCCTTGATTTCCTTGCCCAGGAGGCTATGTCCAATATTATTGGGTGCTTAGGTATCAGGCAGTGGGCTGTTTTCATGTGCCCTTTATCGGGTCCTAATATGCTGTAGCAAACCAGATGCTCTAGCATCTCCGGGAAAAGAAAACTTTTGATTCCTGTTACCAGCCCTGCACCTTCTTTTCCACTCTAAATCCCACCCCCGCCCCTCCCAACACACACACACACAGAGCAAGCCGCAAGAAATTTTTTTCTTTGTCATCTTTAATTCATTGCCTGGTGAAGGCAAAAGTAAACTCATGTATTTTTTAAATGGATTTCTCTGTTTTCAGTTTACAGGGTGTGTGTGTGTGTGTGTGTGTGTGTTTTCCTTTCCTTAAGTGCCCAAATGTGCATATATTACAAGACCTCATCTCTGTGTTCTTTTGGAAAGCTGGGCCAAACCCTTCATGTGGCATCTTGGATTATACCGGATCCCACTTACAAAGGAAGCAGCCCTAAAGGGCCTAGAATCTCTGGAGGAGCCTTAAATATCAGCCTGGCCTTCCTTACTATCCAGATACTTTTTGCGGCAGGATTCCTAGAGGAAGTTTTCTAGGCTGTAGCAACCTGCCTATTTGTTTATAAATTTTCCCTTAGCGATGGGGAAGGAGGGGAAAAGAGAGGGAGAGGAGAGATGGTTATTTCAATCAACCCCTAAGACCTGGCCACTAGAGAGAAAGGGAGCTCTTCTTGGGGTGAGGGACAAGTGGGGGTCAGGGAAAAGAACAGACTTCAGTTATCCAAATACCTGCTGCTTCCATCCCCTTCAAGTCTGGGAATATTCTCTTCTCTCAACCAGCTTTTACCTCCAGGGGGTAAATGCCTGTTCCATGCATCATTTCCCATTTGCTTACATCCATTTCCATCATATCACGTGGTGCAATATATTCTAATGTGGTGAGACAGAGCTGATGCATACACCTTACTGCTGGGAAGATTTATGGAGAATGACAGTTTTTTATCCCACTTGGTAGAAAGGAGTGGCCCTGGTATGACCAAAGCCCCTGGTATTTTTTATTATAAATCTGTCAAGGCTTTTACTGAACAGTGGTCATATGTATTTGCTGGTCCCATTCTTCTTTTTCCTTCTCTTTTCTCCTCCCCTCAGAAAGACTGCTTTCTTTCTTTCTTCCTTTCATGGTTTGTTCACAGACCTAAGACAATAACTGAGAGCCTTAGGGGCTAGAGACTTAGATCAAAAGTGTGTGTGTGTTGTGTGTGTGTGTGTGTGTGTGTGTGTGTGTGTGTGTGTGTGTGTAGAACACAATTTCCTTGGGCTGTGCCTGGTATGATTAGTACCTCACCAAAGCATTTTCCTTGGCCTTTTTATATTTAAAAAACTTTTAGTATAGTTGTTGTTGCTGTTTACTAATAATGATGAAAAATACATTCTAAATATTTTCCAAGACATTCCTTTAGGCCAAAGTTAAGCAATTAGGAAAATGTAGAATTTTTTTTGTTTGAAGCATCTTGTTAGGGTGACAGGCCTGCAGTACCTGGACCGTCTAACTTGGTCGGCCCTGAACCCCAACGTTCCCAAGGGTTTATAACTGATGGAAACTTTGGAATATCTACTTAACCATGGACTACAGTTATCAAGTATACAAGAAGTGGGATAAGGGATAGGAACAAGGGCTCTCTTCACTCTTTGCCTGACATACCCTTCCACGTTTGGTTTATATGAGAACCAAACTGCAATTTGGCCTTTCTTTGGTGGCCTGGATAGACTGTGTCAGGCTCCAGGAATGCAGAGGAGCCACTGGAGACATTCCTGGTTCATAAAGGGAAATTTCTTAATGATGTTCTCGTCACTATCACCAACCTGCCTGTAAGCTTGAGCAAAGTACCTCAGAAGCCACCTAATTCAACCCCTTCATTTTACAGGTTGAAGAAATCCATAAGGGTTAAGCAACTTACCCCACATCATACATCTAGTAGGTGACAAAGAAGGGATTGAAACCTAGGTCCTTCTCTGACTAAACCCTGCGTGCCTTCTATCGTACCTCTGGTACCAGCAGGACTGGAGGGAGGCTTCCACTTAGCTTCAACATTAAGTGTCCATTTCTATGCAGCTTTGAACTATAATTTGAACTATAATTGAACAATAATCAATAGGGTCTGAGGAAGAATCCTCCTGGGGAAGAGGAGTTCCAGTCTGAGTTTCTGAATACAGAACTCAGGATTGGAAGACAGTTCCAAGATCATCTAGCCATCTTGTAACTAAGCAAAAATTCTATCTATAATAAACCCAACAAGTGGGTTGTGTTTGAGAAGTTTAAATTAGAGAATCAACTCTCTACTCAGGCATACAGAGGTTACATGATTTGCCCAAATATTAAGTTGGAAAAGTTGGGATTTGAAATCCAAACCCAGCATTCTTTTTATTCTATTGTGCCAACTATGTGATGGTACAATCAGATGTAATGTCTACATGTACATGTGAACATATAGAATACATATATACAGGAATGTTCTGGTAAATGTTGGACAACCAGCTCTCCATGGAAAAGGGGCAGAATTTTAAGTTTAATCTGCATTAATAACATTTTCTCCAGCACCTTCTTAAGTCTATACAATCATCAAAACAATAAATCAAGCCCTGATTTACAGCATTTGCTGAATCACAAGGTACAAATATTCTCACTGAAAATTTAACAATCAGCTCTGGGAACAGCTTGGAGCTGGCTCTAGCACACCCCTAGCTATATGTAATAACAGATAGAGCATCTCTGTTTATATTTAAATACACACAGTTTAGAGGGAGGGTATACAACATTACCCCAAGCTCTGGGGTAGCTGAGGGGCTATTATTAACTTTCATTCTGTGAAGAAATATTCTTAATAGCACCGTAAAATTTCAGAGTAGGAAGCAGAGAGATCATCTAGCTATACTCCCTTCTACCACCCCCCACCACTCCACCTCATTTTACAAATGAGGTAACTGAAAACTAGAAAAAAGGAAGTCATTTCCCAAGGTGAATTACTGGTAGGTGATAGACTAGAAACCAAATTCCCTTACTCCTAGTTCAGTGCAATTTGTACTAAACCAAGCTGCTTCCTTCTTGCTTTTTATTATCATAATTAAGTATCTTCTAATCTTTTTTTCCCCCTGGAAGCAATCAGGTTTAAGTGACTTGCCTAGGGTCACATAGCTAATAAGTATCTGAGGTTGGATTTGAACTCAGGTCCTCCTGACTCCAGGGCCAATGCTCTCTCCTCTGCTCCACCTCATTGCCCCTTCTGGTCTTACTTCTAAAGCACACACATGCGCGCGGGACACACACACACACACACTTTTTTTTCTGTCATTGCACATGTACTTACTCTCACCTCCTGCTGTGGCATATTTAGAAGCTGATAAATGATGTAACATTGAAAGCATTGGAAAGCCTTGCCCCCGAACGATCTGGACCAATGATTATTCCATGTCACTACAGAGGGCAGTCCTAGGACCAATCAGTACAAGAAAGAGGATCTGAATGTGATATAAACAAAAACTTTCTTACAACCAGTGCTATTCAATAATAAAGCAGACTGTCTTCTGGGACTTCTGACTTCTGAGGTAGTAAGTTCCCCATCACTGGAAGTATTCAAGCAGAGGTCAGAGATGTTATAGAGGCGATTTTTGCATTAGGTAAGAGGTTGGATCACATGATTTCTAAGAATTCTCTCAAATAAGAAATCCTATAAGTATATGAGACCTAGGATTATAATCAGGCTGTTACCCTCAGATCTCATCCCTCCAGAATGGGCAGCACCTCTATGATGTTCTGAAACAGTTTTTGGGGTATCTTGGGAAATCAGCAAATTTGCCATCTAAAGCTGTCCTTCCCCACCCCTACCTTCACCCCAAGCTATCCCTTCTCAGTTTCTAAATTGCTTTCTGCTCAGATCCTGAGGAAGTACAGTCAGATTAGCATGCATAGGAGGCTTGTGATGTCTGCAGGAAACAGCCAGCCTCTTAGGACAGACCATTTAGAGCATGTTTCTCTGCCCCAAAGGTCTCTGAAGAGGAGGCAAGTTAGGCAGGAGCACTGGAATCTTAAAAAAAGGCCCTGAATTCCAGTGAGTAATATACCAGGCCTTCCTTTTGTTGTTACTAAAGTTCTCAGTCTTGCATATATTGTAATATATGCCCAGGATTATAAAGAGGGTCATTCATAGCCTTCCTCAACCAAAAGACAAACCCCTCCCAGCCACAATCATCACCTCTACCACCCCCGTGTACTCCCCAAGAGAAAGAGAGAGGAGGGAAGGATAGGCCATTGCTACAGAAGAAAAGAAAGAAATCTGGGCTCATCTCCAGCACTGAATCCAGAGATCAATTAGGGTCAGACCTTCCCAGAGGGAAAATGGGGGAAAATACTGGTGACCCTGCAACCTTAGCAAGACCCAAGTGATTTTTAGAACCCCTGGGGGATGTGTAATTAATTCCTTGCCTTCCCTACTCTGATCCTAAGTTTTCTTTTCAGCCCAAAAAAGCAACAACTAAATGTATAAATGAAGGGAAAAGTGGGGTATTTTCTCCCTGATTCCTCTTGCTGTGACTCGGAAGAGAAAATGTTTCTGGGACTCTTCAAGATTCTGCTCATTTCTAAAGACAGAGATGTAATGCAGTTTGTCCATTTGCAACACCTAGAAGGAGATCTTTGATCTGGTCTCTGCTAGAGTTCAATTCCTGTGCCTCTGTGGGGTAGAGGGATACCAGTACATCATAACCTACAACACTTTGTCAGGAAACTTGGTGTAGTGTGTCTAGAAAGCCAGCCTTAAAATCTGGAAGAGCTGGGTTCAAATATTATATGCTGAGACTAACATTGAGCAAGTCATTTAACCTCTCATTGCTTCAAGTAATTCTAAGACCATTAGGTTGTAGAGGAATTAAAGATCTTCACCAGTGGAGAGAGTTTCCATACTGGAATGTCCTATGTCCCCATGCACAAAAAATAGCTCTTGAAAATTTTGCAAAGCATTTGCTTCTAACAGCCTTGTGAGGGAGGTAATACAAAGGCCCTTGTTTCCATTTCAGAGGCCTTTGACTAGATGACCGCTGAGATTCCTTCCAGCTGCATCTAATATGTGCATAGGAATAGAAAGAGAGAAGGAAAGAGAGGGAGGGAGACACAGAATGTTATGGAGAGAAAGAGATCTCTACATAAAATATTCAAGTATGTACATCAGAGGGAGAATGCGTGGTTGAAAGATCCAGGAAATCTGAGTTCTAGACCAGGCTCTTACTAAGGGAAAGAAAAGGGAATAAGCATTTATATGATGCCTATTATGTATCAGGCACTGTGCTAAGTGTTTTTTGCAAATTTATAATTTTACAGCAACCCTGCAATGTAGGTACAGTTATTATTCCCATTACCATTGGGGAAACTGAGACTAATAGATGGTGTTTGTTTTTTAAGTGACTTGCCTAGGGTCACACAACTAGTAAGTGTCTGAGGCTGGATTTGAACTGACCCAGCATTCTGTCTACTGGACTACCAGCTGTTATGTGACCATGTTCATTCCTTATCCATAAAATGGGAATATACCCCTCACAATGTTGCTATAAAAAAAATGCATCCCATATGCCATGGAGTGCTATATAAAAATAAGCTATTATTTTAAATTGGCTTCCTCTATTCACATATATTGAGCTGAACAAATTTGACTCCAGCTTTCCCTGCCTGGGAGGTAGCAAAATGAATGAAATCAGCATTCTTTTTATACACTAATGAAGGGAGAGGGTAAGTGCCCATTTCCAAGTCTGCAAATGTCCTATTAAAGTAATCTGTAGCACACATGTAGCATTGGGGTCCTTTGTGATGGCTGAGCACACAGAGCCAAGCAGGGAAGGGAAATCTATAAATTCCCCCATGATTCCACCCTCGGCACCTTGCTGAAAATGGGACCTAAGTTTTTTATGCCATGAGTTGTGTGTTTGTGACTCTGGAGAACTTGACAAGGAGCAAAGGGTCCCTGGGTTTTCGTCAGGCCCTGCCAGTGGGTCTTTTCCATTTGACATATTAATTTTTGCCTCTTCCTGTAAAGATAATTCATGCTCTGTGGCGGTATTGGGTAATGTACAGAGCCATGTGCCAAGAAGCCTCTGCAGGCTGCAGGAGGACTGGGGGTGGGGATGGGGGAGTTTGAGGGCTTGGGGGAGGGGGGCGGGAGGTCATGTACCAAGAGATCCATCCAACCATCTCAGAGGCATTTTAGGGAAGCTAAAGGTCCTTCTCATGAATAACCTGGAGAGTATCTGAGCTTCATTATAATTTCCCTCTAATGGAGTTTAGAAAAATGAAATAGGAGTTATTAGATTTATAAGACTGTCTCCAGAAAAACAGGAATGTGGAGGTTCAGCCTAGGAGGAAAAGAATATTCCATAGCTCTCAGACCAAAGAAAGAGTTTGATTTGTAACTGCAAAGAACACTCTCACTCAGTGTCAGATTTGGATGAGTTTTCATTGGCTCCCAACGAAAGCTGGTACTTTCTGTACTCCATTTGCTCTGGGCTCCAAGGGTTCTGTATCAGTAGTGATTCTGTCTTTATGGATATCTCCCAGCCATCTTTTCAATATCTGCCCTTAAGTAAAATATATCCAGTCCCAGGTCTCTTGGCAAGTGCTCAAACTCTCCTCTTCTTAATAAATAATAACAGCTTCCATCTATATAGAACTTTAAAAGGTACAAAGCACTTTTCTCACAGTAACAAATGGGGAAACTGAGTTCAGGGAAGAGAAGAAACTTGTCCATGGTCATATATCTAATAACTGCCAAATTGGGGATTTGAACCTGGGTCTTCTGAATCCCAAGTCTGGGATTCTCTCCAACACTCTGCCCCACATGAACCAAATTAGACAAACACAAAAATGCTCTCTGAATTAGGACAGTTACCCACTCCAAAATGGTACTTGAGGGTTAGGTGACTGCTTCAGCCATGTTCAAATGTTCAAATGAAGGGGAGAGGACTGTTTGCTTTTAAGAAACCAGCATGTGCTTGTATAGGGGAGAATAACATACCAGTCCCCAGTGTCCTTCATAGCTCCTGCAGAGCCCTGTGCCCTGCACAACTGGAATGAACTGGGGGAAAAGTCATATTCTAGGCTATTCCTGAGAAGTGGGAGATGGTGGAGAACAGAACCAGAATTGGTGAAACCTTGGATGACCTGGGCAGCCTGAGGTCATTGAGCATATTGAGAAGGAAACAAGGAGGTTCCAAAAGGGGGGAACTGAGAGCCCTAAGGAAGGGTCACCAAAGAAACCTTTCTTTATAGTTTTGTGCCAGGCCCACCCTATAAAGGGTTTTACATTTCCAAATATACCTTGCAAGTTCATGAATATCAAGGTCCATCACACCCACAACTCTCAATAAATAGTTGACTCATAATTACAAAGTGTTTTGCATCTATTCTTTCATTTGATCCTTATAACAACCATGTGATATGGAGATAGGATCATAGATTTTCAACGGGAAAAGGCCTTGAGGTCCTCTTGTCTAACCACCTCATTTAATAAATTAGAAAACTGAGACCATGCATCCAGTAAACAGCAAAGGCAGGTCTAAAAATTCATGTTGAATTTGGAGTCAGAAGAAGGGTGCAAATCCCAGCTCTGCCTGTTTGGGCTAGCTATTCTGGTACCTCAGTTTCCTTATTTGTAAAATGAGGGAACTGGACTAAATGATCCCTAGTTTTCCTTCAAGCTTTGAAATGCCTCAGTGTCATGATCCCAGTTCTGATTCCCAGTCTTATTTCCACTATGTCACATCTCCAGTACCTGAGGATTTTGTTTTATCCAGTATCCAACACAGTGCCCTTCACAGATTACTCTGTGAATAAGTGATGCTGAATTGTTTGGCCCAGGGATTTTAATAGTATTGTTGGGAGGGAGGGTTGACAGGAAAAAGAGCAGAAGCTCCATGAATTCCTATGCACAGAGCCAGGGATCTGGATCATTGATATTACTCAGAAAGATTGCTTCCAAGTTCCCAGGCCTTTAAAATCTGCAAAGAAACCTTTTGCAGAAAGCATCCTGAGTAAGATACATATTTGATGCAGACCACATAGGTTATTCAAATAATAAAAAAACAATGCAGATTTTGAAACTACAATAAAGGCTCTCACCTGGAGTACATTCTGAATAAGAGAAAATAATAGAAGTTAGAGTCACTTTGCTCCACCCTTTCCTCAGGGGATCCCCTAGCAGTCACTTGGGTAGAGACTCTGGGAAAACAGATGGTTTTTGGATCCATCCTTGAAGACAGAAAGACTTAGGTCCTGTCAATTCTCTGTGGGGAGTGAATTCCATTCACATAACTGCACCAAGCACAGAAATTTCTTGTCAGAATTCCTGAGCAGCAGTTTGGTGGAAAAAGGATGGAAGGGGTCAGCGATGGTTTCTTTGGGGGACCAGAGTTTCCCCAGGACAGGAAACAAAGGGACTAGTGAAACATCCCCAGAGCCTTCATCTGGCAAAGATCAGTTGTCTACAACTAAGGCCAGCTGCTTCCTGCTAGGGGTCGCCGCCCCAAGGGGTAGCCAACAGTTTGGACACAATGGGCAGAAAACATGTCAGATTTTTAGAAAAATTTCCCTATGTGGACAGAGAGCTCTAGACAGGATATATACTTCAGGTTTAAAAAAAAAAAAAGTCAATATGCCAGTCCTCTGTTCCCCACCTCCCATGCCAAAAACCCTTCCTGAAACATTACATGATATGCCTTCTTCCCAGAGTAGATGCATACAGCATATGACCGCTGTCCCTACCCTCCTTATTCCAACACTATCAGTTGCTGAGCTAGGAGTTCCATCTGGACTCATGCTAAGTCACAGAATCATAGAAAGTTAGAGCCAAAAGGAACCACAGAGATCATTGATGCTGTAAGGTGACAGATTCAAGGTCACACAGAGAGTTGATGTCACAGTGATAATAAGAATAGCTAACATTATATAACATGCAATATATGTCAGTCACTGTGCCAAGAGCTTTATAATTATGGTTTCATTTGATCCTCACAATAACCCTGAGAGGTAGTTTTTACAGATGAGGAAACTGAGGCAAACAGGTTAAGTGACTTGCCTAGGCTCACACAGCTATTAAGTATCTGAAGGGGAATTTGAACTCAGCTCTTCCTAACTCCAGACTCAGTGCTCTGTCTACTGTACCAACCCAGCTGCCTCCTAACTCATATCCAGACAGCAAGAAGAGGACCGTTCTGTGAACCAAAAATAAAAAATACTATACACTCAGAGGGAGAAGTCATAGAATGAGTGAACAGATGCTTGTGCCTGCCTCTTTTCCTCTTCCATCCCCCTTGAGAACTTTTTACTTTGAAATTCATTTGGATTTCAATGAACTCACTTCCCTACACAGGAAGGAGTATTAGAGTATCTCAGATCTGGTGCCTATTTCTAATTCGCTGCCTCCCTCCCCCCCCAGATAACTATGTGTTTGGTGGGCACAGAGCAAAAGGGATAGAGGACAGGGTCAGGCAGAAAGGATTTAACACTGTTTAAAGAATGAAATAACGTAGATTTAACAGTAAAACAACTCCATGTGGGGTACAGGCATGAAGGAGTCAGGAAGCAATCCTTCTGTCGTATTTGGCTTTGGTGAGACCCTTAGAATAACAAACCCAAAGTCTGGTCTCCAGGTTGTAAGAGGAATATACAAAAATGGAAGGCGGTCCAGTGCAAAGTAATGAAAAATATTAAAAAGAGTAATTAGGTAGAAAGAGGACTGAACTGCCCGATGAGGAGATCTGGGCTCTGGTCACAATAATAATATTTATAGAGGGCTTTAAAGTCTGCAAAGTGAGATCTCTCTCTCCTTACTCCCCCTCCCCCATCCCCACTCTGTCTCTGTCTCTCTCACATGTGATCCCTGGAACAGCGGAGGGCGGTAAGTACTATTATTACCCCCATTTTAAAGCTGAAAAAACTGAGGCTGAGAAAGGTTATTTGCCCAGGGTCAGACAGCTAGTAAGTATCCAAAGTTAGATTTAAAATCAGGTCTTCCTAGGGCGGCTTGGTGGTGCCGTGAATAGAGCACCGACCCTGGAGTCAGGAGGATCTGAGTTCAAATCTGTGATGGGATCATGGACAAGTCACCTAACCTCTGTTTGACTCTGTTCCCTCAATTGTAAAATAGGGATAATAAGAGGACCTTCCTTGAAGGATTGTTGTGAGAATCAAATGAGATCATCCTTGTTAAAGTTCCTGGCCCCTAGTAAGCATTTAATAAGGGCTTATTCCTTTCTCTTCCTTTCCCTCTAGTATATCACCTAGCTTTCATACACCCTTAGACAAGGCCTTTAATTTTCCTGAACCTCAGATTACTTGAGAGGCAGTATGATCTAATGAATAAAAGACTCGGCTTCAGATTCTGACTCTGCTGCTATTTTGGTGATCTTGGGGGAGTGACAATGTCACCTGACTACATTTTCCTCATTAGTAAAATGGAGCTAAATTACACCTAATTTTATGGTCTTACTTATCTGTAAAATGGGATTGTAGCACCTGCCCAGCCTCCCTCATAGGAGCAAATGAAATAATGCTTGTACTTGGAAAACAGTAATGTGCTATATAGGTGACAGGTACAATGATTGAGGGAATTTTTTTAATGCTACCTTTCTGGGAAAATAGGGTCAACCAAGAAAGGATAGCATTGAGTTTGTTTAGCCTGCAGTGAAAAAGGCTTATGGCTTACTTAACTTTTCACAAACATATAAGCACTTATGAGAAGACTGAACAGCTGTTCTCTCTTCCCACAGAAAACTAAACAGGACACGGGGCTAGGTTAGATTTAGGAAAAACCTTGTTGTCAGAAAAAGTAATTAAATATGGGAAGGAAGTTGTTGAATCCCCAAAATGTATCCTATGGGCCATTACCAAAGCTCTGGGTTCACAAAGATTGGGTTCAATTTTGAAATATTTTCTGTCATAATACTCTTTGACTCATGCCCCACCCAGGAAATCCCAGTAAACATCTGAATTTGACCAGTTTCTAGCTATTTCCTAGGGAGCATTTGTTTTGTTTTGTCTCTGCAAGCATCAAGCTAACAAGGCATGGAACCAAGAACAGACTTTATTAAAATTCAAGTGCTGTGTAGAATCAAGAAAGGACTAGTTTCCTATCCTCTTTAGTGAAGCAGTGGCTATATTCTACCTTGAAATGAATTTCAGTTCTTTCCTCCATCTCCCCAGAAAGTCAGCCCTCCCCTGGAAACAAATCAACAAAAACCCTTATATCCCCCATGGCCTATTTTTCAGTGTCTTAACTGATTGCTATAACTTACCCCACAGTTTGAGGCAGCACTGATGTACAAATCTCTGCCTATATAAGGGAAGCTTAGTGATGAATCATGTTTATATTATTGTTGTTGGGATGACTATTGCTTATTATATATTAAAACAAAGCACAATCTTAGAAAATATTGGGAAGATTCTTTCCTAAGTAGAAGAAACTTTTCTATCGAGTATGGTTTATTGTAATCCTTTTTGTCTATGTGCTAAAAACCGAGAATTTTTTTTTGAAGTATAGCTACTTGTAGCCTCATAAATCTACATGCTAAAATATAACAGGTGGGATTTTTTCCTCTTTTTTTGTAGCTACTGCAAAATGCTCCCCTCTCCCCACTCCCCTCCTCCTTCTATCAAGGTCATGCCCAGGATATTTATTAGTATTCAAACTGAGCAAACTGCCCATTCTGAGGAAAACACCATCTCCCAGTACTAGTGACTTTAACTATTGCTGAAAGTAGATTGTTTATCATCTCTAAATTGGTTAAAAGAACTGTCCCATCACAGATTTTCTCCCCAGACAAGAGACATTCCCATTTATGGCTGCTGAGGGTCCTGACTGTGCAAAGAGTAAGTTGCTTCAAAGACTAATCATGAATGTGGAAAAGACCATTCATGAGCTAGACTTGTATACCATGGCCAATGAGCACTCAGAAAACACTGGCCACAAATTCAGACAAGGGATACCTTGCCAGTTGTCACTCGAATTTTCAATAACCTCTAAAAAGCTGCGAGAGGGGGAGGGTGTCATTCTGATAAGGAATAATGCTTGAAGTGGAGTCTTCTCATTATTTAAGCCCGAAAATCTGGTCTCAAATTGCATTGCTGCTAAAGACATCCCACAACCCTTACATGGATGCTAGTACAAATACATGTATTGGCACCAGCATGGAGAAGTCTAGTAGAGGATCAGGAGAAACTCTGTCAGCCCAGAGGAAGGTGCTCTTCATTTGGAAGTACTCAAAGGGTTGTTGGACACTTTCATACTCCCTGCATTGGTATCCCTCTGAGACCTGGCCAACTGTAAGTCATCTATAATGACTCATATCCTTCAATAAATCCCACCAAAATATATGTGAGTTGTGTACTGGGTTTTACCTTTTAGTAGTGTAGAGGTAATGTTTATAACCAACTATTCATTCAAAGAGTATTTGCTGCAAAATGTGGAGGATTGGGCAAGAAAGACAATTGTTTCTCCAATTCTTACAGTCAGCCCCATGGAACTAGAACATGGCACCAAGAGATCAAGTCCCAAGTGTTATGAGCGAAGTTGAAGACTTTGCAGAAAAATAGTATCAACATCCGTCCACTTGACTGCTTCCATTGGGAGTCTTGAACTGATTCTGAACTCGTTGTCCCTTGCTTTTCCTTTGCCAAAGTCTCTAATGGGTCTCTCTAGCCCTGGGTTCTTCCCAAACCCCATTCAGCTGCCAATATGACATTCCAAAACAGAGATCCCAGGGATAATGTACAGACTTCTCTGTTTGGTATTTATTGCCCTTTACATTTTAATTCCAGTCTAATTTTCTAGGCTGATTACATATTACTTTTCCTCAAGCACTCTATGCTCTAGACAGGCAGCTCTACATATTGCTCCCCACAAGAGATAGGGGCATTCTATTTCCTGCTTCCATACTGTTGTATAGGCTGCTTCCCCACAATCTATCTCCTCCCCTGTGACTCCTAGAAACCCTTAGCTCCCTTCAAAGATCAACTCAAATGCTACCTCATATACCTATCATATTGACTAACAGGACAGAAAAGGAAAGTGACAAATGTTGGAGATGTGGAAAAGTAGGGATACTAATGCATTGTTAGTAGAGTTGTGAGCTAGTCCAACTACTCTGGAGAGCACTTTGAAACTAAAGAGCTATAAAATTGTGCATATTCTTTGACCCAACTATACTAACACTAGGTCTGTATCCCAAAGAGATCAAAGAAAAGGGGAAAGGACTCATATGTATAAAAATATCTTTTTGTGGTGGCAAAGAATTGGAAATCGAGAGTATGCCCATCCATTGGGGACTGGCTGAACAAGTTGTAGTTTATGATTGTGATGGAATATTATTGTGCCATAAGAAATGATGAAGAGGATGGTTTCAGAAAAACCTGAGAAGACTTACATGAACTGATACAAAGTAAAGTGAGCAGAACCAGGAGAAAGTTATACACAGTAATAGTAATATTGTAAGGATGATCAGCTGTGAAAGACTTAGCTACTCTAATCAATACAACAATCCATGACAATTCCAAAGGACCCATGATTTAAAATACCATCCACCTCCAGAGAGAGAACCAATGAACTCTGAATGCAGATTTTTAGCATACTTTTTTCAATTTCTTTATTTTTCTTGATTTTCCTGTGCATATGTGTATGTGTTTTCTTTTACAAGATGGCTAATATGGAAAAATATTTTATATGGCTTCACATGTATAATCAGTATCATATTGCTTGCCTTCTTAAAGAGTAAGGGAGGAGCAGGAAGGACAGGGAGAATTAGGCACTCAAAATTTTGAAAAATGAACGTTAAAAATTTATCAAAATGAAATTGGGGAATATTTAACAAAATGAAATATATTTTTTAAAAATAATCAGATATCAAGTCAAGTACCACTTCCTTCAAGATGCTTTTTCTGATTTCCAAATTTTTAGATCCTCCCCCTTCCATACTTGTTTTTTAGATAATTCTGTATTTGCTTATCTGTGAACATGTTGTATCATGCACTAGAATATAAACTCCTTTTGTAATCATGTCTCCAGCACCTAGCACAGAGCCTGGCACAAAGTAAGTACTTTTAATGCTTGTTAATTGACTGATTGGTCTCCATTTATCCAGTTTCTTCTCTTAGTTCTTGGATCTACAGCTCTGTGGCACTCTGAATGGCACTGACGGGTCCCAATACCTTTGGAAGCCCTTAGCTTGGTTCCAGAGCTTGTGTTATTTGTCTGGCAGGACCACCTTTGCCTGTGCTTCCTTCTTTGCCCCCAAAGGACTTTAAAAACAAGTTATACAACCATTGATTTCAATTCAATTAATAATAATGATGATGATGATGACAGCTAACATTTATATAGCACTTACTATATGTCAGGAACTTATAATAAGTGTCTTACAATTATTAACTCATTTGATTCTGCAAATATTTATTATTTACTGTATGACCCTGGGCAAGTCACTTAACTTTTGTTTGACTCAGTTTCCTCAACTGTACAATGGGAATAATAATAGCACCTTTATAAAAATGAATGCTAAAAATTTTCTTGACAAGTAACTCAGGAAAAATAAAATACTAATAAACTTAAATAATAAATAATAATTGCACCTTCCTTCTAGGGTTGTTGTGAGGATCCAATGAGATATTCCTAAAAGTTGTTTAGTACATTGCCTGGAACAAAGTATGAATAATTAATTAATTAATGCTTATTCCCTTCTCCCTACTAGGTGCTCTGTGTACTATGTGCCTAGGCTCTGAGATTACAAAGCCACAATGAAAGAGATACTGTCTTCAAGAACATTTGACTGAGGTGTGAGGGAGGTTGAGGAAGGAATAATCCATACAGACAAATATGGAACTGATACAAGATAATTTCAAGGAGAGTGCACAGACAACTGGGGGCATTAGAAAGGGGCTTGTCCCAGAGGTGGCATCTCAACTTAGCCTTGAAGTGGTATAAGAAGCAGAGTGTAAAAGAGACAAGAGGAATCACCTTACTAAGCCAAGGAGGCAGGTCATGGTATGTTGCACATGGAAAACGGCAACTGTGGTTTTTTGGCTAGAATAGTTAGTGTGTGAAAGGGAGGAATAAATTAATAATTATCATAGCTATTATCTACACAATGCTTTAAGGTTTGCAAAGTGTTTTACAAATAGTGACTCATTTGATTCTTACACTATCTTTACACTCCCATCCTTACATTATCTTTACAATCCCATCCTTACAACCTTGGTGCTATTATCATCTCCCTTTTACAGTTGAGGAAACTGAGGCAGAGAGGTTAAGTGACTTGCCCAGGGTCACAAAGTTAGTAATTAGGCCTGAATTTGAACTCGGGCACAATATTTATCCCCTGTGACAAATGAAATTAGGATAGGCTGGAAGTAGATTGTAAATGACTTTAAATGCCAGGCTGAGCATTTTGTATTTTATCCTGGAGAGACATGGAACCACTGAAGATTCTTCCAATGGTTTGGGTATTTGACTATTTGGAGGCAGAGGACTTGCTTATATGGTCTTGAGGTCTCACACAGCACATGATTCTGTGATTTCTGTTGCCTGAAGAGCTTGTAGGTCATGACAAGCTGTGCTCTCCAGACACTTTTGACAAATTGATTGCCTGCCTGCCAGGCATCTCCTGGTGGTCTTACAGTGACCCTCTGTTGACAGGGTAGAAGGATTTCCTATAATTATCTGGAAAATTAGAAGTAATTTTGTTCATTCTTCTGCTGATATTTTTGCTATTACCTTGTATCAGAGGGCATCACATACTACTCATACTCAAGACTTGACACTCTACCAAATTCACTATACATATCAGATTATAAATCTCCAATAAAACTTTTTGTGGGCTTTGTCCACTCAATCACCTTTATGTCAGTAACTGAGGCTAAATTGTCTTAGTAACTAAGGGAAACATGGCATATTCCTAAATTATCAAAGCTCTAGTTCAATCTTTCACTTAATTAGTTCAGAGGCATTTTTAGTTCATCTTATGAATGTTGATGAGTGGCTAACTGAATGAGGGATTGTGCTTAAGACCATGGGGAAAATCAGAATAGGATGGCCCAAAATCCAAGCTAAGTTCTTCATCTTATTTATCAAGTATTAGGGGAGCCTACTACTGTACTGTAGTTATTGTAATAGGTGCTTTGGGGGCACTCCAAAGATAAATAAACCCTCAAGGAGCTTATACCCCAATAGGGGAGATGTGACATATAAACAGTTAATTATAATGCAAAGAAATATGGGTTACATGCCAAAAGATCTAGAATTAATATTCTATAGGAAGTTCTGGAGGAATTCAGATGAGGGAGAGATTTCCTTTGACCAGAAGAATTGGATGAGGGGGCTTCATTGATGATGAAATCATCAGGGCCTTAAAGCATAGCCTAAAAGATGAAGGAAGGGCACAAACAAAGGGAAAATGTAGGGTATTTTCAGGAAACAGTAAGTATCCTAGTTTGGTTAGAAGGCAAAATTCATATGAAGGAACAGTGAGGGCTAAGGGTGGGAAGGTAAGTTGGGACCAGATTATGATGGTCCTTCAGTCAAGCTTAAGAGTTTGATTAAAAATCATTCCAGCAATGGAAAAGTGTTGATGGTTTTTAAATAGGCAAATGATTCAATCAGAGCATTGCTTTAGGAAGATGACTTTGGCAGCAAATGGACCAGAAAGATTGATGGGAGATAATCTGGAGGCAAAGAGAGCAATTAGAAGGCTATCACAATGGTGATGGGGTCTGAACTAGGTTGGTAGCAATGGGAACCAAAAAGAGACGATGGACTTCAGGATTGGTATGAAGGAAGAATTGAAGAGGATTTGGTGACAGCTGATTGGAAGTAGACAGTGAGGAGAATGAGAAGACAAAGATAAGGCAGGATAATAGGCCATTCAGAGAGAAGGAAACCAGGAGGAGTTTCTGATTTGGAGGGAAGGATTAGCAGCAACTGGGAGCTGAGGGAACTGACAGCCTGGAGATGTCAGTATAGTGCAGGACTTCAAGGCAGGAGGACCTGGATTTAAATCCTGCTTCAAGTATTTGCTAGCTGTGTGACCCTGTAAGTCCCTTAATCTTCTTACCTGGAAAGTGAGGGAGATGCACTTAGTGACCTCCCAGGTTCTGAAAAATTCCTCCATTCAAATTTGTCGGCGCATCCAAGTGGACCAAGATAAGCCAAAGACGTTTCGTTCATTTTTGTAGCTTAAAAAAAAGTTGAACTCCAAACTTTTGGTGAAGAGTTAGGGGCTGGAACTGGGGCTGGACTTGTTGAGTTCATTGGGTTAGGGAACTCCTAGATGAGGGAAGACATTCCACCAATGCGAATCAGCACCTTTTTCATCAACTGAAGAGTTTTAAAGAGTTCCCTAAGGTGCTGGATTGAGTTTCTCACTCAACGTCAAACAGACCAGTGTGTGTTAGAAGTAGAATTTTTATCCAGATCTTCCTGAGTGGCTTTCTTTCCACTAGTCAACCGTGTCTCTCTTGATAAGAACAATGGTAATAACGCCAACATGCTTCTCAAGGATTATCATGTGTATTTTCCACTGAACAGCGCTTGTCTGGGTAAAAAGTGACCCAAAAAAAGTCATCACAAGAGACTTGGCCAATTATCCAAACAGGTGGTGAATATGAACTGTTTTTAAAACAGACTATCCAAACAGAGGGAGAACATCTGTTCAGCCACTCTGTGTGTGTAGATGAGTGTGTGTGTGTGTGTGTGTGTGTGTGTGTGTGTCACTCACGAGTGCGTATGACTGCAGGTCCCCAGTTCTACTGTTCTGGGACTGGTGAAGGTTGGGCTGGGTGAGTTCAGCAGGAAGGAAACCAGTAAGAGATCAGCTTCTCCATCAGGTGTAGACCTTCTACGGGAAAGGCAGTAAAGAATGTTTGCCTAGGTGGGGGCAGGGAGCAACTGGACATGGGAAGGATCTGACTCAAAAAAACAAACTCTGAGCTCAATACCCAAGTACCCCAGCTCAGAACAATGAGGCTTAGGTAATGCCCTGGGACTGCCAGAAAGGCCAGGAATAGTCAGGGGGCTCCTTCCAAACCAGTCTCTTGTGTCAATCTTGAGTGGAAACATTACATGTTATTTATAGCCCTAGGTTGAGACCCTTGTTATTTATTGTGATGTTTATTTTTTTTTTAAATCCATGCAGGAGGCATTTTTTCTTCCTTCTCCAGCCCTTAAAGAGATTTTAAGTACATACCACTCTTCTCCAGGTTAACTAGCTTTATTTTCTTTTGTAAAAATAATTAAAATGGCATTGGCAGGAGTTACAAAGAACTATAAAGAAAATCCTTGAACTTCTTGCGGACTTGGATACTTAGAGCTAGGGATACCCAAAGAAAAAGCATGGCAGAAGGAGGGTGTGGGTATGCAGAGGGGTCCCTTGAGTGCTGCTACCTCCCCCTTCCCCTGGCTTTGACCCAAGGGCAGGCAACAGCTTTCAAAACAAAATCCTCCAGACTTGCCTTAAATATTGTGCGTGGGGGGAAAGAAGAAAGGGGAAGGAAGGGGAATTGTGGTCTGTGTATATGCTTATATTTTTTTCATTGAAGAAAGGCATTCAAGATGCAGAAAATCTCACCTTTACTCTATAGTGTACCCTAGATTCTCTAACAGGCCTAGCAATGCTCCCCTTCCTGCTCATATTCCCCAAAGAAGACCTCTCCCACTGGACCAGTCATATTTTCAAAGGCTCCCTGTAACATGTGGTATTGGGGAGCCACCAGACTAATGGTGTAGAGAAGGGAGTGACCATTGAAAAGTTGGCTCAAGGGGGGAGGGGTGGGGATCCCAAGCCAAGGCCCCCACTGATCCCTTCATTCATCTCCTTCCTGCTCTCCACCCTCCTCCCCCAGTTCTGCAATAGCCCAGCAAGGAGCCCAGGCTTCTCCTAAGTATGGGAAATGCATTATTCCAGCATCCTCTGGGACTGGGGAGGGTGGAATTCGCTTTGGCCAAAGCTAAGGTGAGGGAACTGAGAGGAAGGCCAGTTCTGGCAGAATCCTCAGGGACTGGAAGGCATGACAGGCAAACACAGATTTCCTCTTTGTTGAGTCTCTCTTGGTCTGGATCTTGCCAATAACTATGGAAAATCTTAATACTTTGGCTGTTGCAGACTTTTGACTTTCTACATTGGTCCTGAAAAGAAACTGGGTATCTGGCACCTTAAGGAAAAGGGTTTTTGGGGGGAGAAGGGTGGACTTTGGAGAGTCTCTGTAAAATTCCTTCAGGGGAACCTGCTGAGTAGGGTATGGTAGATTGAGTAGGGTATGAGAGATGGAAGGGGCCTCAGAGGTCATCAAAATCAACTGTTTCTTTTTACAGATGAAGAAATTAGGGCACAGAAGGTTTAAATAATTTGCCCAAGGTCGTTAAATGTCTGACAGGATTTGAACCCAGGTCTTCCTTATTCCTAAGGAAGTAATCACATACTCAGTTCCTTATTCTGTCCACTAAACCAAGCAACTTCTCAAGAAGTCCAGAAATTGAAGTCGAAAGGGAATGGAAAGCAGAGGGTCCCTTCCAAAGAGTAGAGAGAATGAAAGAGCTGCCATTTTGGAAAGTGAAAGGGAAAAGAGTTGGCACTTGGATCTACTGTGAGAGAAACGTTAGGCTGGTTAGGAAGCCTGTAAGGAAAAAGGGAGTTCTAAACATAGAAATGGAAGGAGGGTTCTGGTGATAGCAACTTACGAGAATGAGGACCAAAAAGACTTGAGATGCTAAAATTTACATTGAGCAGGGACCACAGAGATCATCGGCCTCATTTACAAACAAGGAAACTGAGGCCAGAAGGGAGGCCTCTTTGGGATGATAATACAGCTTTTCAAACCTAATAGCAGCAAACCCAAGCCTGAGAGCTCTGGATGTCATCCAGGTATTCTGAAGTGCTCTGGGTTTCTTGAGGGGGAAGAAAAACTGCCAAGGGGAATAACTTTCCATCTCTCAGGCTGCAGAGCAACAGCCTCAGTGTCCTAGCAGGAGAGAATCCTTCAGCACTCAACAAACTATTTAGGAGAAGGCATGACATCAGAAAGCAATGACAAAATGTGTGTTGGGTTTTTTTTTTCCTTTTCTCCTTTTTGCCTTTTTTAGTCTCTGGAATGAGTGCACATACAGGCCTGGGGGGAAAAAAGGACTGAGTGTGAAACAAGCTGGTTGATGTAAGATACAAGACAAACACTGAGGTGTATGTACTCCCTTCGATACCAGTCCTTCTTCCTTTTCCTCTCTCTCTCCCAGAGACCTCAATTTTCATCCACTTCTAGCCTTATGCTTCTAATCTCACCCCTTTTCAGGACTTCTACGTTATGCACCACTTTCAAATCTCTGTTTTTATATCCTACCTCTCAAACTTTGTTCTCCTTCCCAGGACCCCAGAGAAGGATTACTGGACTACAGTCTTCTCTATGGGATGGTTATCATAAAAGGACACTGAAATATGACCCAGCACACCCAGACAGAAAGCTTATTAGATTTCCACCACCAGTGATTTTTTTTGGTACTGCTTCCCAAAGATAGAAGGAGTTATCCTACAAAGTCATCCTCTGATACAGTGATATTCTAATGTAACACGTGCTGAAGCCAACCATTTTCATTGGAAAATTTTACTTAGTATAAGAAAATGTTGTAGTACATGTGATTTATACAGAAATAATTGAAAGAGATAGTGAGGAATAATGGATAGAGGGCTAGCGAGGGAATCAAGTGCTGCTCCAGACATACTGGCTGTGTGACCTTGGACAAGTCACTTAACCTCTGTATTCTCTGAGTGTGAGTTGTAAAGCAGGTTCAAAGAGGATTTTCTTTACTGGTGAAATTACAGATCTCATCCCCCAAAAAAGTATGCAAGCACACATTATTTGCTAAATGCAATGGGATTCAAGTTAACCAAGTTTTTACAGATTTTTACTTCATTTCATTACATATCTCTACCCTTTGATTTTTCCTGTCTTTTGATTCCCTGGTTATCAAGAAAGTCAAGTCATTCTGTACCATTAGGCCAGTGATTCTTAGCTATTTTTGTATAATAAACCCTTTGGCACTCAAAACATTTAGACAGACCCCTTCTTGGCATAATGTTTTTAAATGCATGAAGTAAAATTAATAGGATTACAAAGGCAACCAATTACATTAAACTATAGTTATCAAAAGATTGTTTAAGCAAACAAGTTAACAGAACCCTGGTTAAGAAACCCTGCTCCAGGGGTCGGCCAGGTGGTGCAGTGAGTAAGAGCATCAGCCCCAGAGTCGGAAGACCTGGGATGGAATCCGGGCTCAGATACTTAGCACCACACCCAGAAATAACTGGCCGTGTAACCTTGAGCAAGTTACTTAACCCCAATTGCTTAAAAAAAAAAAAAAGAAAGAAAGAAAGAAACCCTACTCCAAGCTTTATATTTAAAGTCAGATGGGACCCCCGACATCCCAAATGGTAATCCTTCTCTGTTCCCCTACACAGAACAATCTCCTTGAACATCAACCCTTGATCAACTTTCACAATCCTCTCCTTTACTTTTCCTTTAAAAAAAAGAAGTCAATTTTTAATTTTTTTCAATTATTCACTATTTTTTCCCTTTCCCTCAAGTTGTTTTGCTTGACTCCACACATGTTACAAGGATTTTCTTTTCTTTCTGCTCCCTCCCTTTCAAGTTTTTTGTAACTTCTTTGGGGCTACTTAGCTGATGTCCTTTCTACCTGTCCTTCAACTCCTTCAATCTGGACCAAAAACTGTTCTCACCTCCTATTTTTTCTAAAGAACTTCCTTTTTTTCTCCATCTTTGCCTGTTATCCCATCGCTAATCACCATGGATGGTCCTTCTGCTTTCCATCAATATTCTTGCCCTGGAAGGCCTTTGGGCCCCAAGTGTCTGTCCATGTTGTCCATACCTTTCGATGTTAGCGCTCTTAGAAACCATACGGACAATTAAAATTGTTCTTGTTTACTTATACAGTAACAGCATTAAAAAAAATGAACAATTTGGGGCAGCTACATGGTGCAGTGAGTAAAGCACTGGCCCCGGAGTCAGGAGGACCCGAGTTCAGTTCTGGCCTCAGACACTTAACACCCACACACACACAAAAAATCTAGCCTTGTAACCTTGGGCAAGTTACTTAATCCCAATTGCCCACCAAAAGGCAAAAAAATAAAATAAAATGGGCAGGATCAAGTAATAAAAATAAATAATAAAAATGAGCAATTTTGAAAGACTTAAGAACTCTAGCCAGATCAAAGACTAAATCATGATACCAGAAACACAGCGATGTTCCAAGTTACTCACCTCCCAACAGAGAGGCGACCGATTACAAATGCAGAATGAGACATACATTTTTGGATGTGGCCAATATGGGAATTTGTTGCCAGAGTTTTGTTTTTCTTTCCTTTTCTTTTTTCTTAGTAGCAGAAGAGGTAGCAGAAAGAGAAAATAAATGCTTGAAAACTGAAAAAAAAATATGAAATATTGTTCCCATTTCAGCCATCCAAGGGAATGCTTGGGTGCACATCCATAGTACGACTGGGGTGAGAATATGCTCTTCACAACAGATCTTTCATACAACACTTCTTCTAATAGCTTCCCTTCTTCTTAAAGTTAAATTTTAATTTTTTTCAATTAACAAATACTTATTTTCACTTTCTCCCACATTCTTCCCCCTCTCTGGAGGAGGGGAGGAAGAAAACCCTTGTAACAAATACACATTAACAAAACAAATCCCCACATTAGTCAAGCCAAAAAACACATGTCACATTCTGCATGTTTAATCCATCACTTTCCTGTCAAGAGGTGGGTAGTGTTCATCATCATTGATTTCCATGAATCATGTTTGGGCACCATGTTGGTCAGAGTTCTTAAATCTTTCAAAATTGTTCATTTTTACAATGTTATTACCTACATAGTTCTCCTGGTTCTGCTCACTTCACTCTGTATCACTTAAGAAAAACCTCCCTGGGTTTCTCTGAAATCAAGAGGACTTCATCATTTCTTATAACAGACCAGTATTTCACTACATTCATATAATTAAGCCATCCCCCAACTACTTATACCCCCTTACTTTCTATTCATTTCTTTGCCACCACAAAAAAAAAAAAGATCTGCCATAAGTATTTTTTACATATAAGTCCTTTTCCTCTTTCTTTGGTCTCTTTGGGGTATAGGCCTTCTAGTGGTATCATTGGGTCACTTCACAGTTTAATGATTGGGGGAAGATTACAAATTTCTTTCCAGAAGGGCTGGAACAATTCATAATTCCACCAACAGTGCATGAATGTATCTGTTTTCCAGAAGTGCTTCTAACAGGTGCTTAATAAATGTTAATTGATTGAACAAATCATCTTCCTTTTTCATCAGTCTTGCCAATCTGATAAATATAAGGTAGAATCTTAAGAGTTGTTTTAATTTGTATTTCTCCAATTATTAACATTTTTTTCATGTAGTTGTTGACAGCTTAGATTTCTTCCTTTTAAACTGCCCTTGACCATTTATCAGTTGGTAAATGACTTTTTTCTTGTAAATTCAAATCTATTCCTTATATATCTTAGAAAGGAAATTTTAATTAGAGAAACTTGCTGAAATGCCTTTTCCTTATTTAACTGTTTCCTTTCTAATCTTAGCTGCATTGGTTTTGTTTGTGCAAAAACTTTTAAAATTTTATGTAATCAAGGTTTTCCATTTTATGTTCTGCGATCTTGTCTATCTCTTATTTGGTTAAGAACTCTTCCTCCTATCCATGTAGATGAAAGGTAATTTCTTCCTTGTTCCTCTAATTTGTTTATGATGTGATCTTTCATGTCCTAGTCATTTGGACTCTATCTTAGTGTAAGTGTTGAGATGTTGGTCCAGACTTTATTTCTACAAGACAGCTTTCCAGTTTTCCCAAATCTTTTTGTCTATTAATGATGCTTTATCCCCTTAGCAGCTGGGGGTTTTGAGTTTAAGTAAGGCTAGGCTACTAGGTTTGTAGTATGTACCTAATGTTGTACTTAACCTGTTCAATGTATTGACCTCTCTATTTTTTAACCAGTACTAAATTGTCAGTCGATAAATATTTATTAAATGACTTCTATGTACCAGGCACTGTGCTAATTGCTGGGGAGAAACACATTAAAAAAAAAGGAAAAGACAGTTCTTTCCCTGGAGGGGCTTACAAGCTAAAGGGAAAGACAACATGTAAACAGCTATGTATTAAGAAGCTATGTACAGGATTAGTAGGAAATTATCCATAGAGGGACAGTACTAAAATCAAGCCATATTGGGAAAGGCTTCCTGGAGAAGGTGGGATTTTAGCTGGAACTTGAAGGAAGGCAGAGAAGCCAAGGGGCAGAAGGGAGAAGGAAGAACTTTTCATGTATGAGGGACAGCCGGGGAAAAGGTCTGAATTTCAGAGATGGATTGTTTTACAGGTTTACTTTATAGCTTGAGATCTGATGCTACTAGACCCCCTTCCTTCCCACTTTCTTTCCATTGCTAGCACATTGGATAGAGCCAGGCCTGGAGTTAGGAAGACCAGAGTTCAAATCCAGCCTCAGTTACCTACTAGCTATGTGACCGTGTGCATGTCACTTAACCTCTCTTTGCCTCACTTTTCTCATCTCTCAAATGGGGATAATAATAGCACCTGCGTTCATGGGTTTGCTGAGGATAAAATGAGATATTTGCTTAGCATGATGCCTAGTACATAGTTTTTTAATATATGTGTGTATAGGTAGATATATGTGTATATATGTTTGTATGTACATACATATGTTATTTCCCTTTAAATTCTTGGCCTTTTAATCCTCAGAGAGTCCCCAGAGAAGTTTTATTCAGCTTTCCCATTCTCCCATTCTATGTCTAACATTCCCTGGAATGGAACTGAGGAGAAAATATTTGACCTCTCATTTGTGATCCCTAGGGAGAGTCCCAGTTCACACTCCTGGAGCCCTTGCTCAGCTTTTGGGTGGAGAGAGTGGTGCTTCTCACGCCCAGAAGGTCCTGATTCTTCCAAATGGATGCTATCAAGTTGCATATGTTTTTTTGGGGAAAAAATTAGACTTACAACCAAAAGACCTGGGTTCAAATCACTGCACTGCTTACTTCCTTTGTGACCACTGGCCTCCCTGGAGAAAACAACAAAAACCCTGTCTGAGGCTCAGGTTCTGTGTCTGTAAAATGAATGGGCTGAGCTAGACACTTCCTAAGATTCCTCCACTTTTCCAGATCTGGTGATTCTATGAGTTTTTTCTTTAGCATATGAAAGATGCCACACCAAGGCCCAGTCCCACAGCCATCTCCCCAGGAAGCATGGTCCTGGGCTGACACAGGCCCTTGTTGAAAGCGTTGGAATCACCCACCTGGGCAGAGGAAATACAAATGATTTCTAAATGAGGAATAGCCTGCCTACTGTTTTCATACCAGCTTCTCCCTGGGCATTGGTGGGTTTTCCCAACCTCCACATCTAACAAATGTCTCCTGCCTATTCGTACTGTCAGAGCTCTTTGACTCCTCAGCCAAATCCCCCAGTCCTGGTGCTGACCCCTCAAAGAGCTCTGGTAACATGTGGCTTATAAGGGGTGAGCTTTGTGACCTTTAAAAACAGCAGAAAATCCCAGGCTGTATAGCAGCTGTTCAGGTACCTGCAGGTGAATGCATTTATGAAAATCCAACTGTCATCGCACCTCTCTCCATCACATTTTTCACCCGTTCCCTGGCCGCCTACCTGTGGCATGTCTTGACAATGCATTTGTTAACACAGTGGAAAATTCCCAGGTTCAGAGCCAAGGATGTCGCCTCTGCCTCCCTGGGTGAGGCTCTGCATGACTTCCCCACCCAGATGATTTCCATGACTTTGTGGTGCTTCCTAAAAACTCGTTACCCTCCATACTTTTAAACTGCTAAGTAAAAACAGAGGTGAGGACATAAATAAGTAGACAGGGCCAAGTCTTATAGGGCCCCATTCAGTGAGAAACACAGAATTTGTCTCTTCTCCTGCCTCTTTAGGGACAACCAAATGGGATGTTTGAAGCATTTAATGTTGAACTTCTCTATAAGGACTACATTTGGGGGGGGGGGGAGGAAAGGAAGGCAAGAGACAGAGAGGGCTATAAGCAGAATATGAAAAAACAGGCAGAAGGGGGAAAGGAGTGAAGAAAATATAAAGAAAGAAGCAGAAAAGAGAGGAGAGAGAAAAGAGGAAGGCTGTGAGAGAGGTAGGAGAGATAAGGAATACAATAAGGAAGGTAAGAGAGAAAGTGGAGGGTGAAAGAAACTGACAAAAAAAAGAGGAAAGGGAAAAGGAAGTAAAGAGATGGAGACAGAGACTGAGAGTAGAGTTGTAACTAGTACAGGGTAAACAGGGCCTTGACCCAGGGTGCTATAATTTATAAGGTTTGCACTCCTAGAATTAAGGAGCAGCTGAACTTACAACTTAATTTAGCAAGAATAATTCATTAGACAGAGTCTGAATGGAGATTGAAGCATATTCTTTTAATTTCTTTTTCTTGGTTTTGGGAACTTTTTGGTCTGTTCTTTTCCAACATGGCTCATATGGAAATATGTTTTGCATGACAGCACATGTATAATCTATATCAAAGTACTTCCTTTCTCAGAGAAGGAATTTGAAACTCAAAATTCTCTCAAAAGAAAAGAATGTTAAAATTTGTTCCTATATGTAATTGGAAAAAATTAAATGTTAATAAATACAACTGCATAGGGGGAAAGAATTCATTAAAATAAGGCACTACAAGATGGTGAATCTGTCACAGCTACACCCAAGGTCATCTCATTTTGCCTCAGCCAAGGTGGTGACATTCCCCAAAGTGGCCTCCTCTGCCATCCTAAGATCATAGG
>NW_027185777.1:23286989-23302223 GCF_028583685.1 Petaurus breviceps papuanus
AGTTTGACTCTGAAAGAAAAAGATTTCTGCTCAGAGGAAAATGGGAAGAGGTGACCTGGTCCCAAAATATTCTCCCTACTCTTGACTGTGGAGAAATAAGAGTTCTGGCCTTAAATCAAAATATCAGGGAAAAGTTAAAATTGGCCACTCATTAATAAACTGATTATAGGTTTTGGCCCTCGAACTGTGGGGCATTGATTCTACAGGCAGCCTGGGGCCACCACAAATCTTTCCTTAGAATGGAGACTTTTCCCGTGGGAATCAATCAATGTCAGTGAGGCAGGTTTCAGGCTGGGTAGGAGAAAAAGCATAGAAGGCCATGCAGATTTACTGCCTTGGAGGTTCCCACTGCTTTCTGAGGTTCAGGGCTCTCATCATCACAAATGTGTGTTCTAATATCCCAGATCACCTACCTAACTCTGCAAATAAAAATGTGAACTTGGGCAAGTCTTCAACTGCCTGGGCCTCATTTTCCTGATCTGTAACAGGAGAAGTTTGTACCAGAAGACTCAGTTCTAGGGCTTTAATAGACCGAAGGGTCAAAAAGACAATATAGTGAATACCAATGGGACCTAAAGCCACATCAAGACAGTTGTGACATCCAGAACAGGAGAGGTGACTGTCCCACTGTCCGTAGTCTTTACTGCATCGAGTTCTTGGTGCTACATTTCGAGAAGGATGTTTTAAAGGAAAGTGACCAAGAGTGTGAAGCCCCTACCGCCATTACACTATAGGAACAGAGATTGAAGGAACTTGTAATGTTTAACCCAAAGAAGATTTAGGGGTAACATAGCAGCTGTCCTCAAGTATTTGAGGAACTGTCACATGGAAATGGAACGAAATTTTTTGCTCCTTGGCCCTTGAGGACAAAACTAAAGGCAATGGGTAGAAGTTACAGAAGTTTCAAAGCAAATATCAGATTGATGTAAAGAAAAAGTTCTTAGCACCTAGTACAGGTTCCCCATCCTTGATAGAGCTATCCAGAAGAGGAATGGACTTTCAGGAAGCTTCCCGCTTATTTAAGGAGCATAAGAGAAAGTTGAATGTCCACTCAATGAAGACATTGGAAAGAAGATCCTCAGTCAGGTATAGGAAGTCAGTCAATAAACATTTATTAAGCTGCTCCTACATGCCAAGCACTGTGCTAAGTGCTGAGAATACAATGGGAAGAGAAAGGCCTTGATCTAATGGGTCAGACAGCATGGGAACAACTATGGAAAAACAGGTTATATACAAGATAAATGGGAAATAATCAACTGAAGACAGGCACGAGAATTAAGAAGGATCAGGAAAGGCTTCCTAGAGAAGTTGGGTTTTAGATGGGACTTCAAGGAAGCTGAGGGTTCAGGTACTTCAAGGAAGCTGGGCGAAGTTAAGATGAGGAAGGAGAGGATTCCAGGGATGGGGACAGACAGAGAAAATGACTGAAGGTGGGAGATGGAGTGTCTTGTTTGGAAGACATCAAGACGAGGTGGGGCAGCAGATACAGTGCCAAGACCTGTAGTTAAGGGGACCTGGGTTCAAATCCAACCACAGACACTTACTAGCTGTGTGACCCTCAGCAAATCCATTAACCCCCAATTGCCTTTAAAAAAAAAAAAGACAGCAAGGAGACCAGGATTACTGGATAACAGAGTACATGGAGGGTTAAGGGAAGAAGGTGTGGGGAGAACTTCAGATCCAGTCTACCTAGGAATGAAATGATTAGACTTGAGTAGTTTGTCGTTGGTTCACATCAGTAAATAACTCAACATTTACCCCCCTACAAGGACCTGTGGGGTAGGTCAAACAGCTGTTACTTCCTTTTTACAGATGAGTGAATGAAGGCTCAGAGGCTAAGTGACTTGCCCATAGTTAATGAGTAATGACAATTTTTAAAATGTCAGGGCCAAGATGTAAAGCCAGGTCTCCTGAGTCCAGGTTCAAAATGCGTCTTTACCACACCACTAAAGATACTCCTGCCATGAGAACCCAGAATGGGATCCGCCAGATGGGAATTCCTCTGCCTGAGAACTATGTCTTCTCCCCATCCCTGTGCTCTCTACCTATCCACCCAGCTCTGGGCAGTTGTCTTGGTCCAAACCTCTAGGTGGGTCTCACTCAGGACTGGTCCTCACCAAGGCAGCTCAGACTGTGCCAGCAAAGGGCCTTCATTTACACTCCCTGATTGCTGCCCTCCCCCAGGTCCTGCGGATCAACATTTGCCTGGCCCTTCAGATCCTCCACCAGCTGAGTGGGCTTTGTTTTGCTTACTTTGGGCCTGGTGCTTGTGTATCCCATTGTGATTTTGCTCTGGCCTCTGGTATCTATAAAATGTTTCTTTCTGTGATTTCCCAGGTTTCTATCTCAGTGCTCATCAGACTTCTGTATTACAGGTAGCCCCAAGTAGTCCCCCCCTCTGCCTTTAGCCACTGTGGGCCGGCCTGACAGTGTAGGGGGTGCTGTCCCACCTTTCCTTCTAAGCCCCAGAGGTTTAATGTGGAAGTCCCACAATTCCCCTTTCCCATCTTCAGTCCCTTCCAGGCTCAGTTGGATCCCTGGGGGTGCCAGTAACCTCATCACCCCCTCAATGGTTAGTATCAACCTGAGTCTTCTACAAAAAGCATTGGACTTAGAACCCACAAACAGGCTGGACCTCTGCAAAGTCGAGGCAACAAAAAACTGTGTCTCTTCACAGAGCTATTGTGAGTAAAGCAAAAGAATCAGAGACAACAAGGATAGTTTCAAAAAGCACATGTGGAATTTATTATATACTTAAAAAAGAAAAACAGACTCCGGAGGCAGCCCGGTGGTGCAAAGGATAGAGCGCCGGGCCTGAGGTCAAGAAGACGAGTTCAAATCCAGCCTCGGAAAGTTACTAGCTATTAACTTCTCTCTGCTTCAGTTCTTTTATCTGTGAAATGAGGATGATAATAGCAACTATTACCTCAGATGGGTGATGGGTGTAAGGATCAAATAAGAAAATATTTGTAAAGTGTTTAACACAGTGCCTGTTACAGACTTATTTCCTTCCTTCTTTCCAACATAATAGAGACTGGCCATTTCATGTACCTCTGTTAGACAATATATTACATGAAAATATTCATTGTATTTGGTGTTAGTTAAATTCAAAATTTTAAAGAGAAAATGGAAAAGTGAAGTGTTTTAAAAACCATAAAGTGCTAAAGGAATGTGAGTTATTATTGTTAGTGGTGTTAGTTGTGGTAGTAAAAGTAAGAGGAAATACAGTGAAGCGGTCAGACAGCTGACTTCAGAGTCAGGAAGATGTGGGTCCTGGGCCTGCTTTTGACATATCCTAGCTATTGAGGAAGTTACTGAGTTTTTGGCAGAGTGGAGGGCAATCCTCAGTGGTAAAGAGAGGTTCCTCACTGGGAGTTCCCCATACCAGTGAAATCTCAGGTCTGGTCCAAAAGCAACATAGTAATAACATGCCCAAAAAGGCTCAGGACCAAAGTAGATTTCTCAAAACTAATGTAAACCAATGGGAGTCCGACCCTCTCCAAATCTACCCAGGGCAGGGGCGGGTACTCTGTCTCACTGTGACTACTGGCCACTTACAGGCCAGGAGTTAGATGGCTGGTCTGCCAGAAAAAGCAGGAAGTTAGTGAAGCTTTCACAGATGCTATCAAGGTATACCAATTTAACCAATGTGGGGACTCCAATCCAGGATGCCCTCTCCACAACAAAAGTTACTTGGACTTTCGTACCTGACCATCCCTTCCTGAAAGAAGACTTACTGAGCTTGGGTTGAGCCAAGCAAGTCAAACTCTAAGTCTGCCTGCAGCATAGTTTGCTAAAGCCTGGGAGCAAAGAAAGTATCTTCAAGGCATCCTCCCTGCCCCAGGCTGGAAAGAGCAAAGGGCTAATTTCCTCCCAAATGACCTGGAAGTCATCCAGCTCCTTCTCATCCTTCCTAGAGTAGAGCTAATGCTTGATTATTCAAATACCCTTGCAAGGAATTTACATGCAGCGAGAGTCCTGATTCTTAATATTTCTTTGCAAGAAGGGGCTAGGGGGGGGGGGGGGGGGGGGAGGGTTTTCTTTTGCTTTTCCCAGTCTAATAAACCAAGTATTTAGGACCTCAGCTTACAGATCCTCACTACTAACACCAAATTAAAACCATCTGTACAGATAAAACAGTTAGGGGCCTTTGTACTATATTGGGACAGAGATGTGTAGTTCATTCAATTTCAAAGGAGCCACTTTATTTGGGTGTGTGTGCATGTTTTTTTTTTTTCTCCCGATACAGAAGAAGCTTCAGTCAGCTCATAGGAAACAGGAAGGAACCTGTTGTTTTAAATAGCAGAGGGAAGGAGAATTGACTCATTATAGTCTGCCCATTCAGTGAGTGACTGAGCAGCTCTGCAAGGCAGGCAGACTGGGTCTGGGGCCTAGGGCCCCACCCCTCTCCATCCCCAGAGCTGGTGCCTCTCTCCTTGTCCTTCCCCAAGCTGCTGGTCAAGGTCAAGGGCTGGGCTGGGGGGTGGGCATACATTTTAACCCATCAAGATCAGAAGAATCCCTCTCAGGCCCTTTCAATGGTAATTATTAGAGCAAGATATCCCTGAACCTTAGAAGCAGCTCTGTGACCCTAGCTCTGAAGAAGAGGAAAAAAAAGGAGGGGGGAGGTAAAAATCCTATAAGAATACCTGGAAGTTAGACAACATCCTGCCCTCCTCTCCCTTCCCTCCCCACCTCTCCCCACCCATACCTTGTTTTACTATAAGGGCTGAATTTTCCTTGACAACTGTGTGTTTTCACCCTTAAGGAAAGCCCCAGGAGGGACTGTCCAGGGAAAGGCAGCAGGGGGTGAGGGGTAGGGGCCGGGAGGGTGTGGAGAGGAATCTTCATTTGGTTTCATTTCATCCCCAGGGGAAAAAAATCAAAGGACCCCTGAGGGATCCCAAAGGGCTGCTGAGAGGCAATTTTGCATTGTAATCCTCAGGCCTCCCTACCAGACCTGTTCCCTACCCCCATCCCCCAAAAAGCTAGCCATCCTATTGCAGGAACTTGATTTTATAAAAATATAAAAATTTTTATATTTTTAAGTGGGGATGCAGGTTTTCTCCTAAAATGCAGGAGGAACATGGTTTGACACTCTACTTGGCCTCTCTCTCCTTTCGAGAGAAAAACTACTTATCCTGGGGCCTCATTTGTGAAGAAGCCCTTGGGACCAAGGTCATGCACTTAAAAAAAATTTGAGGGAGGGAGCCAGGGAGCCTTGGGACTGACAGATGTGAGTTCTGTTTCTAAGGGACTCCAGCTGTGATCACCAACAGAGCTCATCACTCACAGACCTGTCCTCACACAGGCCACTCATTCTGGCTTACAGATGAATTCTGGCCCCTCAGAACTGCAGCTTCACAGATGCTTCGTTCAGTAATCACGGAGGGCTTGGGGGCCTTGTTCCTTAAGTCGTGGATCCATTTCAATGGACAGTTTGACCTAGAAAACTTGGCTGCTCTAGGGAGAAGGGGGTAATTTGGTCAGAAGATTCCAAACGGGCTCAGATCTTTGGCTTTGCCCCTTCCTTTCTGTGTGATCTTAGAGGAGTCACTTAGACACTTTCTGGACCTCCGTTTGCCCATCTGTAAGATGAGGAGTTTGGGCTAGATGGCTAAGATTCCTTCCCAATCTTATTTCTATGATCTTGTGACTTGTGTCAACAGCAATGAATAATTAATCCTCTAATAGCTTACATGGATGTATTTTACAAAGTGCTTTTCTCATCAGTATGCTGTAAGGTAAATAATGCAATTGTTATTGTCTAAATTTTATAGATGAGGAAATTTAGGGCTGAACTGTCTCTCTGTGGGAATAAATGAGGCTCAGAGAAGCTTCAGTGACCTGTCAAGGCTGAATGGCTAGCAAATACAAAGACAGAAATCAAAGCCGCCTTCCCTCTCCATGTCTAGGCATCTTTCCCCTATATCCAGGGATATACTGGAACCAACTGGAGAGCTGATTGTTAAATTTCAGTGTGAATATTTATTCCTTGGAAACAGGCAAATGTTACAAATCAAGGTTTGATATATTACTTTGTTGATTGTCAAGAATTAAGAAAGTGATGGAGAAAATGGCAATAATGTAGATTAAACTTCAAAGTGTGTCATGTATACACTTTGGGGGAGGGGAGCTGATTGTTATACAATTGTTGTTTGTTGCATCCAACTCTTTGTGACCTCATTTGGGGTTTTCTTGGCAGAGATACTGGAGTGGTTTGCCATTTCCTTCTCTAGCTCATTTTACAGATGAGGATACTGAGGCAAACAGAGTCAAGTGACTTGCCTAGGGACACAGACAATAAGGATTTGAGTTCAAATGTGAGCTCAGATCTTCCTGACTCCAGGCCCAGTGCTCTATCCACTTCACTACCTAGCTGCCTCACACAGTTACCAGCACGCTACTGACTACACCTGATCAACTTCCAAAAATTCCCTTTCTGTAACTATACTGTATTTCTATCTTCCAACTGAGGTGACCAGATGTTGTCATAGACACATGAAACAGCCACTTGTAGAAAGGTAGGTAGTCAATGCCACAATCGATAGACAAGTCTCCTTCCCCACAGTATTGAGGATGGGCTGATTTTTTTTAAAAGACAAAAACAAAACAAAGTTTCCATTTTCTACAAATACATTTCCTGTGCCTCAAGGTATTAGTACAACCAGTAGAACAGGGAGGCTGAAAAGGGCTTCAAATAAGTGCCAGTTTGGACTGTCAGGTTTCCAGAAACTGGCTTTTCAGTTTGGGCTGTGACCTCAAGCCTGGGCTGTAGGGTTGGACCGTCTACACCTATGCCCACCAGCAGAGGAGCTGAACTAGCTGGTGCTCCCTGTGAGCTGGGGGTAGGGGTGGGAACGGACAGCTGCCTTTGGGGCCAGCGTGGGAAAGGTCTGGGTTTGCTTTTCTAGCCCAAGCTGCCTGCCTTGCTCAGTGGAGGAGCTGAGCTTCGAAGCTCTGACTTCCTCTCCAGCTGCAAGAGCCCACATACATCCAATGAATCTTGAAGCCAGGATAGCCACTTCATTCTCTTCCCATTGGTCTTCTCTGAGAGCCAAACACAAAAACCCAGGAAGTTTCTCAGATCCATTCCTCCTCTTACCCCTGAACAAAAACTGAAGCAGGCTGGTCTCCTCCTTTGTTCCTTCTTTTAGTCCCAAGGAACTGGTTTTATAGGTGCCTGCGATGCCTCATCTCAAGACCCTTGACAAGGCAGGTGCAAGAGTGATGATGCAGAGAAGATTTCAGTGTAAAATAAGTATAATACCCAAACTCCCAGGCAGCTTGTTCCCTGAAGGCCAGCCTGTGATATATGATTAGCTGAGAGACATCTGAGCCAGTGACATTGTTATAGGATTGCTGACTGGTGGAGAGACTTTGGAGAAAGAGAAAGAGAAAGGAAGTTTGAGAGAGATGGGGCTGGTGAGATCTGAATAGCTAATTGAAACCCTTGACCAAAAGACATATGGGAGAGGCTGCACCCCCAGCATGGCCCTTGTGCCCAACATCAGTACCCCTGGAGACCATTAAGAACAAACTTCCCCTGTGAGACTGTCCTCTCTTTGGATGAACTGAGATTTATCTTACTTTTGTGTTTTCTTCTGCTTACTCTAATCTGAATAACTTACCTGATTTCTATTTATTGTTCAGTTAGGTAAGTGGGTTTGCTCTCTATCTGAGATAATTTTTTGTGTAATAAGCATTTGGTGGGAGGGAACTCAGCTGAATAGAGTTGTGACCCTCTCTTGAGTGACCAGGAAAAGTGGCTTTTATTCTGAACCCCTATAAGAACATCATATCTAGACTACAAATATTTGAAGTATGATAGATAGAATTCTAGCCCAATACCCCCTTTGGAAATAGGAGAGTGAAGAAGTGCTTGCCTAGTCAGAGTTGTCTTAGATCCTGCCAGCCCCTCCCCAATGAGGCTATTGATGGTGCAGGAAAAACTCTTGGCTTCCTCTCTGCAAAGTTGGAAATTAAAGTCTCCTTTATGGAACAATACAGATAATTGCTATTTTTCTATCCATGGCACATGTGGGCCAAGCCAAATCAAGTCAACAAATATTTATTAAGTATTTACTACTGTGCTAAATAAAAAAAAATATTTTTTCTTCTCCCATATATATATGTACATACATATATACACAAATATACACACATATACACATATAAATATTTATTGTGTATATGTATGTGTATCTACATGCATGTGTATATGTATATGTATGTATGTGTATGTGTATATGTATGTGTATATCTATATCTATATGTTACGTATATGCGTATACAAGCATTTCCCAACAGAACTATCCAAGAGTGAATGGTCTGCCTCAGGAGGCAGTGAGTTCTCTTCTTTGGAGGTCTTCAAACAAAGGCTAGATGGCCATTCTTTTGGAGAGGTTGTGGAGGGGACTTCTATTCAGATTGGGTTGCTCTGCATGGCCCCTGAGATCCCTTCTGATTCTGGATTTCTATGAGTTTTCTCCTCTCCTTATCAGGGTTATAAGAGCAATTCTAACCTCTCATATCACTTCACGGCTCAGATGCTTCGCTGGCTCCAGGGTGCTTAAAAAAAAGGGCCAATATCCTTAGTCTGGTTTTCAAGCCTCTATAATTTGGTTCCAATCTAGTTTTCCAATATTTTATCCCACTAGTCTCCCTCGTTCACCTGATGTTCCAACCAAAACTAATCATTTGCCATCCTCCAAACAGGTCCTCCACTTTCTTGTCTCCATGTCGTTCCCTCTACCTAGCATACCCTTGTCCCAGCTCCACTTGCCAGAATTCTACTAGCCTTCAAGGCCCTGCTACCTCAGATGTCTCCTCCTCCAAAACTTCTTCCCTGATCATCCCATTTGCAAGTGAGCTCAGCCTCCTGTGCCCCACATAGCACTCAGCTAACACTGATGGCATTTACTATATTCTGCCCTAGTGATTTATGTACAGACCTTCTTTCTCTTAAGACAAGAAACTATGCCCAATTCCTCCTTGTATTCCCTGAGCCTTCTGAGTCTCACCTGTAGCTAGCCAATAAATATTTCTTGCATTGAATTGATCTGAATTTATCCCAGCCTAATACTATTTTAGTGAGGAAAAAAAAAACAACTTTATCTTCAGAAACAGAAATAAACAGGATTAATCCTTGTCTCTCCCTGATCCCAAAGAGCTTATCTGTTTGGAGTCAGAGTGGGGTGGGGTGCCAGCTGCTTTATTTCTGTCCTAAGTCAAATGCCTTATGGAGAAGAACCTTTTCCTCTTTCTCCCCTTTCCCTTCAACCTTTATTCCAAAGTTTTCTAGGGAGACCAGAAATAGGAGAAAAATTTAATGAAAAGAAAAAATTATTGAAGAGCCAGTGTCCCCTAGCCTAGGAGACTGACCGAACTTGAGACAGCTCAGACAGAAGGGCTGTTGATTCAGTAAGAAGGTTAGCACACTGCATTTGGAGCCAGAGGAAAAACTAGGTTCAAATCCCAGCCCTGCCGCTCACTACCTGTATGACTTAGCGTCAGTAGTTTAATCTCTCCTGGCCTCCTTTTCCTTGTCTATAAAGTGAGGGGACTGAATAGATGGCACCGAGGTCCCTTACAACTGTTGCCTAGGATTCCAAGATGACTTCAGTGATTCAACAATCCCCTCTTCCCTGAGTATTCTCTCCTTTCCTACTGCAGAGGAAGGAGAACGACCATGAGTGATAGGCCCTAAAACCCCAAGACGCTAGAACAGCTAATGCATGGAATTCTTAGAGAGTTAGAAGATAAGGGAGATGATGGGTCCAACAGCTGTAGATTTCATGGGATTTCTTCCTTCAGGCCCACAGACAAAGCCTGTTTTACCTGCAGTCCCACTAAGTAGCAGAAATGGTAGGTACTCAAGGCCAGGTAACCAAACCAGGACCCTATGGGCATCATCCAACAGGCTCCAGTCATAAGGACTGTCTTGTCTTCCTGAGGCTGTGACAATAAACAGGCCCCACTAAGCACATTCCAGTCAATTGGACAAACATTTATTAAGTGCCTACTATGGGCAAGGCATTGCTCTGCTAGTGCTGGGGATGTAAATTCCCTGTCTTCATGGAGCTTACTGCCAGCTGGGTTGGCTGTCCCTGGCTAGGCCACAATCTGGCACCACCAAAAAGGCAATCATTTTGAAGCACGTGTACTTATTTTTTTTTAAAGCAATTGGGGTTAAGTAACTTGCTCAAGGTTACATGGCCAGTTATTATTTCTGGGTGTGGTGCTGGGTATCTGAGCCCAGATTTGATCCAGGTCATCCCGACACTGGAGCCGGTGCTCTTACTCGCTGAGCCACCTGGCCGCCCCTAAGCAATTGGGGTTAAGTAACTTGCTCAAGGTTACACGGCCAGGTGTTTCTGGGTGGGTGCTAAGTGTCTGAGCCCGGGATTTGATCTCCAGGTCTTCTCAACACTGGAGCCGGTGCTCTTACTCGCTGTGCTACCTGGCTGCCCCACGTGTACTTATTTTTGAGGACAAAAACCTTGCGGTTGATTGAGCAGAAAGGAAGCCTAGAAGTGTACCCTTTGTCACTCAGGCAACCATCTAAAGCAGGGGTTCTTAACCTTTTTTGGGACATAGCAGACTGAGTAAGCCTACAGACCCCTGTTCAGAATCACATTTTAAAATACATAAAATCAAATATATAGGAATGCAAAGAAAGCAAATAACATTGAAATAAAGTTATCAAAATGTTTTAAAAACCCAGTCTGGGGATTAAGAACCTTTGATGAAGGGCAACTCTTTAAAAATTGCTTTAAAATATCCACATCTAAAATATATTCTTTCTCCTTCCTCACCTCCTCTGCACCTGCAGGGCATAGGTAGTCTCCAGGATCCTGGACTGTGGTTTCTATAGGGAGAAGTAATATCCTAATATTAGAGTGAGTCCATGCTAGAAGACAATGACAGGATTATCAGAAGAAAGCCCCTGCCTTCCACCCCAAGGTTGTTTCACAGACCAGCAGGCACCCTTTCATTTGGTAGCTGAATCAGAGAAGAGCAAGCTATTACCAAAAACAAAGACAAAAAATGTATTTCAAGAACAGCTGTGAGTGCTTGTAGCTTAAGCCCTAACCTATTCATGTGTGGAGTTGAATTCTGCAAAGGGAAAGAGGAGCTAGAAAATGGAAGCCAAACAGTATGAACACTATACTACAACTATAGTTTATAGTGTGGATAGATTGGAACAAACACTATAGATTAGACTTCTGTCCATTAGGGAACTGGAGAGACCAACTAATAATGAGGTTACCCTTGGAGCCAGGAGCCAACGAAGAGATATTCAATCCTCTCAAGGCTGTCACATCAGGGATTACCTGCTATACATAACAATTGACCTGAGTGCTTTTCCCAGATTGAAGTTTTTAACTAAGGCTAAATTCATAACAGGAAAATCATTCCAATGTTCAGCCATGTAGAATTCAAGACCAGAGATTTAGAGGTACAAAGGTCCTCAGAGATCACAGAATTATAAATTTAGGACCGGAAAGTTTCTTAGAGGTCTTAAAGTCTAACCCTTCATCACAGATGAGGAAACTGAGGCCCAAATAGGTTAAGTGATTCACTTAACAGGTCAAACAGATAATAAGTGGCAAAGCCAGGATTGGAACTTAAATCTTCTGATCCCCAATCTATCGCTCTTTCTGCATACCACAATACTGTATCTTTTAACCCACTCTTTCCCAGATTCTAGACTGGCTTAACACCCAACTGTTGTGATATATTTCAGGTACTTCTCAAAATCTGGTAATGAATTCTTTTATTGATCAAAATACAGGTCACACTTTTTTTAATTTGGCTTACACAAACCAAAGTACAGCTCATAATTATGCGCTTATTATGCAATAGATGGTAGTAAAGATGACATATTGTGGCAAGATTGGGAAATAATGATGACAAAGAGTAGAAATAAAAATGAGTAAAATATCCTTGTTTGCATTGGGAACAAGTATTTTTAAAAACCTTCACAGTAAATATTGTTATACAATACATTTATGTAATTATTTTTGCAATGCCTCTGTATCTTTACCTTTCGAAGAGAATTTATATAACGATGTTGTCTTTGGGGATCGCCTTTTATAGCCAAGGGACTCTCTCACATGGCCACCCCAGGTTCAAGGTAAACTTTGGTTTCACCTCTACTCAAAAGCATAGCTTATAACCCCTAACTAATATCCCTCTACTAGACTAACCAGAAGACACACTAATTCAGACCAAAAGACGTGGTTTCACATGTTGGTTAGTTGGTAGGTTGGGGATATGTCCCAAGGAGTACCAGGAACAGACATCCTCCAGTCCTGTCCTCCCCTCACGTTAACTCCTCCTTCTTGCTCTTACTCCATCTCTGTCTTTCCAGTGAGAGAGAACTTACTCCAGCTAGGGCCTGGGAGAGTAGGCAGTCTTATACTGGCATGATTTCTATTTTAAATGTTTTTAAATTAACAAGCATTTATCTTCTCCCCTCTTATCTTACTCCCTGGGGGAGGGGGGAAGAAAAAAAAGAAAACCCTTGTAACAAATAGGTATAGTAAAATTCCTTCATTGACCACCTCCAAAAATTCTTCTTTCATTCTGTATATTTAGTATCATTTCTCCAATAGGAGGTGAGAATATTCTCCATCATGGATACCTTGGAATTAGGCATAGTTGGTCATTGCATTAATCAGAGTTCTTAAAAGTCTTTTGAAGGTATATTTATAATGTTGTTAGTATATAAATAATTCTAGTTCTGCTTACTTCACTTTGCATCAGTTTATGCAAGTCTTCCCAGATTTCTCTGAAACCATCCCTTTCATGATATTACATGGCACAACAGTATCCCATTATATTCATATATCAAAATTTGTTCACCCATTTCCCAGTTGATGGGCACTGACATGATTTCAAGAGCAGGAAGAAGGCCTCCCAGTCCTCAGAACTAGTTCTACAAGAACCACTGGGCACCGACTTTTTAAGGCTTATCTTGTAGCAAGAGAGGTTGAGGGAAGAGATGGGTGCTGTTATCAGCCTATAAACAAGCAAAAACAGCTAGATGGTCCAGAAGATAGAGTGCTGAACCTGGAATAAGTTTAAGTCTGGTCACAGAAGCTTACTAGTTGTGTGGCCCAGCATAAGTCACTTAAGTACTGTCTGACTCAGTTTCTTCATCTGTGAAATGGAGATAATGATACCACCTGCCTCCCAGACTTGTTATAAGGATAAAATGACATAACATTTGTGAAGCTCTTTGCAAACCTTAAAGCTCAACATAAATGACTTATTATTTTTATTGTTGCTATTATTAACTCCTTAAGTGTATCACCAAAGTAAATAGTATTTCTCTCTCCTTAAGCAATTTCCCCTGATACTGGACTCAGAGCCAGGTAGGTCTGAGTTCTAATCCCATTTCAGACATTGGGCAAGTAATTTAACCTCCCTAAGCCTCAGTCCTCCATCTATAAAAGGGGGGTGATGATAGTACCTGCCTGAGATCATGCATGCAAAAACTAATTTTTGTACTTTAAAATGCTTTAAAGTATTATCATAATAGTAACTTGCTTAGAGGAACAGTTGAGTTGAGTTGAATTGTTGAAGAAGTTGAATTGAATTGAAGAAGGGGCCATCAAAGAGTGATCTGACTAGTCTACAAGTAGCTGAAAAGTTTTAGGAAGGGAGGAAGGGTTAACTTATTGTTCCTCATGAATGACCAAACAAAAGGAAACTTAAGTTCAATCGAAACAGAAGTGATTTTAATAAGGTGACAAAATATGGGAATGAGCAACGAAAGGAGGCTATAACCTGAAGATATTCAAGAGAAGAATTAAGCCTGGTTGGTTTGGTCATTTGGTCACCGGCCAGAAACCCAATAGTTTCTTGAATTCCCTTCCAGTATAATAATGTCTTAATTCTACGAATAGCCAGTTTGCCTTTATTAAAGACATTATTAAAGGTACTGTTTTATTATATACTATATAATACATACATATTATGTGTGATTATTAACAAATTTATCATACATTTCATCTGTATAGTTCTTTATGCTGTAAGAAAAAGTCTTCCTTCACTGTCATTGACTACCAGAAGTACTTTTCCACAAATATGCTTGGCTCTGTTCAATTCAATTCAATATTTATTAAATGTTTCCTATGTGTGAGGCACTGTGCCAGGTTCTGGGTGCATTTCAATAAAGTGATAGATCTTTGATCTCATCCACCGCGAGCGTCTCTGCCAAACATGAGAATTTCGGTCCATGATCCTGCCGTGAATCTTCCATAGGGTTCTAGCCCAACACTGGGGGAGAATGAAGGAGCAGTAGGAAAGGTATTTTGAGCAAACTGCCCTAAGAAACAGAGTTGGTAACTGACAAGCATCTCTTGATGTTGTGTGGATAGTCACGGAGCATGAAAGCTACCCATCAGTTATCCATTATTCTCTAGAAATAATACATCTTATTTTTTTCTAGCAACTGTAGGAACAGAACAATATATAATTGAGGTCTTTCCTAGTGTGTATATACTCATATATGTGTGTATGTATATATATATGTATGTATATATGTGAGTGTGTATATAGCTTACATCTTAGTCCAAGACTATAACAATTCATTGACTTCTGAATCATATGTCAGATATGTCCAAACCCATATCCAATGAGTAGAATATCCATCTATACACCCCAAACCTTTTTTCATTTAATGGCCCTTATTTCTTCCTACCCTGTTTCCTCTCTCCCTCACCCCCATTGCTTCCTGCCTCATTCATAGCTGGAGCCTCTCAAATCCAAGCTGCAGAGGGTGAGAGCTCGACACCTGGCAAGTAGAAGGCAAGGACCAAGGTCAAGTGGGGAGCAGGGTCCCAACAGCTGGCAAGCAATCTCTGTGCTCCGGTTGGTCTGGGATACTGTCTACCCAGTGAGTTTTACCTCCTGCAGACTTCAAGGGGGAAAGGAAGGAGGCCAAGGGGAGGGGCACAGTCATGGTGGGGAGCCTCTCAGGCAAGGCATCTGCTTTCCCGGCCACCTGGGCTGAGTGGGAAGATGTAAGGGGGGAGGAATGGGGGTCTTTGTTGGTCAATGCAGCCTCAGCTTGGGAATCCTGCCAAGCATTGGCTCTCTCCTTGGTGGTGGAAGCAGCCTGTTCCTTTCAGTGATCTCCCCCCCCCCCCCCTTCAGCTGCTGTCTCCAGGGAGGCGGAGGGAGAAGAAGGGGAGGAGGAGGAGGAGGAAGAGGAGGAGGAGG
>NW_027185777.1:23302323-23487365 GCF_028583685.1 Petaurus breviceps papuanus
GAGGAAGAAGAAGAGGAGGAGGAGGAGGAGGAAGAGGAGGAGGAGGAGGAGAAAGAGGAGGAGAAGGAAGAGGAGAGGAGAGGGAGGAAGAGGAGGAGGAAAGGTATTTTGAGCAAAGAAACAGAGCTGGTAACTGATAAGCATGTGGTCTTCTGTCCCTTCCTGGAATCCCCACTGCCACCCCAATTCAAGCCTGGACTGTCTTTTTCCTAAAAGTCCCCACGCATTCGAGCACACACATGAACACACACACAGTCACTTTTTCTTGGGTTAACTCCAGCAGGGTCTCCTAATAAGTCATCAGTAGGAACCTGCCCTCCCATCTCCTCTCCTCTGCCAAGCCTGCCACCACCTGCAGATGGCAGGGGTGGAAGGGGGTGGGGAGGGTTGATTAGTTAATGAGATATTTATCGTGCCCAAAATCCACTTGTACTAGCACCTAGTCAGGAGGAAATAGCAGAGGGGAGGGGGATATCCCACACTTTCTCTAAATCAAAGGTCTGGAAACTTCCCCAGAGATCCTAGACCTGGCTTCCTAGGTCCCTGGGCATAGCCCAAACGGCTCGCAATCCCTGCCTGAGTGAAGATTTTGCTCTCTCTCTTAACCAGAGAGTAGAAGCTGAAACTAGATGACTTCAGATTTCCCTTCCAACATTGAGTCTATGATTCAGCGCCCGTGGGTTCTGGGGATTTTCTTTTCCTCTGTGGGCTGAGGGATTGGCCACTTTTTTGAAGTTGGTTAGCAGTAAAAATGAAATAAAGTTTGGCACCTCCTTCTGATAGACACAGTTTGGTGATGGGGGAAGGAAGGGGACAGGGAATCAGTTTCTGGTCCTTAGCCCTGCCAGAAAGAACTTGATTTGAATGACTTGTCTGGTCAGGACTCACCTTCCTACCCCAATCTTGGAAGTAAGGAGAGGGTTGTCCCTGACCCTTCCCCAAGCCCTAGAGCTAACTGGGGAAGGTGCTAAAAGCAAGGGTTTGTTGTTCGTCCTAGTCATAATTTGTGGCATCTATCATGGATGCAAAATGGTGACAATTCACCCTTTGTTTGGCTCCTGCAGAATCTTCACCTGAGTCCCTTACCTCGGAGCTCCCAGAATGCTCAGCGAAGGATGCTAGAATTCTCGGAAGGTATAAGGGGGTTACCAGGAGAGGCTGACCATCTCTCAGCGCCAGGTGCCCTGTAGGAATCTCCTTCCCTTTATGTCTAATTATAGGTGACAGCTTTTCTCTTAACCAATTGAGTCCCATGTCCCCTTCTTATCAAGAAGCTCACTCACTGTCACACCAGGCTAAGTGTGACCACGGACTGTTCGCCCAGGATAACCACGGTACCCAAGCACACATCCACAGAACCGACATCTAAAAACCCCACTGGGGTGGGGCCCAGCCCTCCGTACGTCCTAGGTGCACGTGAAATGACAGGCGATAAGATGGCCATTCCCTCCCATGCCTGCCGCCTGGACGTTTGGAGCCCTGACCTTTGTAATTATTCCTGCCCACTTTCTTCCTAGTCTAGCTGGGTTCTGCAATTCGGGCAGTCCCTCCCCTCTCTCCCCCCGCCCCCCCGCCCCAATCAACTCCGGTGATTCAGAAACATGTCAGATGCTGTCTGAGAAATTCCCAGACAGTAAAATCTTAGGGGCTGCTGCCCCTCCCGGTCTATCTCCACAGCAACATTCTTCCCCTCTAGGTCTGGGCAGGGAGGGAGCCCTCCAGAGCTGGGAAACCGTGGGACCAAGCGCACTTTTTCTCTGTCCCAGCTCATTTGCATTTTCTCTTATTGACTATCTGTCGGGACCTCCGATAACCACGAGGTCTGAGGAAATCTCCCCTCCTCCCCCCGCCCCCAGCAGAGTCATAAATATATGGGCATTACATGAGCTCAGCGCGAGATGGGGAAGGGACTCACTCAGGTGAGGATGGCACAGCAGCCAAATAAAGGGTGTGTTGTCATTAGAGCCATAACTAGGGCATTTCACATCTACGACAAGTACCTTGACCTCGGACTAGGGCAAGCCAGACTAACTGTACCCACAGATGATGGGGGAGGGGAATGGCGAGGGGGGGGGAGAGGAGAGGGAGGGGAAGGAAATGATCAAAAAGCAGGTGTTAAACACTCTCAGCAAACCTGAAGGTGCTACTTAAAGGCTACCTAGTACTATCCCGATTTGCCTGGCACTATCCTAAGACTTAAGAGCCTGACCCTCATTGGCGCTGCTGGAGAGATGTTGGAGATGGAGCAAAGAGGGGGTAGGGCAGGAGTTCTCCCCCCACTACGTGGGGCATCGTCCTAAATTACCTATTTTTTATGCTTATTCAAAATTCTCTGTTCTTTCCGCCTTGCTGAAACAAAAGTGTTGTAAGCACCTTCTAAATTCATCTCCTTGGGGCAAAGTCCAGTCCCCTCACCCTAGTTACAGGTGTAAACATCCCCTCCCCACCCCATCTTTATCTTCTGCCCTCTTCCTGTGGCACTATCTGTCTCCATGCATCTTCCTCTAATCTAAACCCAGATGAACAGCTTTCAACCCCAAATCCCTCCTCTTACCCTCAAAATTATCATGCCTCCGCTATTTCTCCTCAAGCCCAAATGGAAACCAAGACCACACTGCTTGCCAGGAACAGGGCCTAGAGGCCCCACCCTGACATGGACTCCTGGGGTTTCAAAGCTGTGGGCTGTACCAAAGCAAATGGACTATGTATTTTTAATATACCAAATGTAAAGCTTTTAATAGAAAGAAACACATTTTAAAAAACACTTAGCTGAACTCATAGCATACTTTTTTTTTGGTATTCCAGAAGAGTCCATTGGAGAATAGAATGTTAGAAGTGATCGAGGTAGAAGAAAGAGAAAGAATTCTTCTTCCTGTATTCCTTGCCCCATCTTATTTGGCTCCCTCAGCCCTCCTGATGCCACCCTACCCACATCACTGAAAGCCAAGGAAGAGGGAAATGCTTGCAGGTACTTATCCTTTTGGTTTGGTCACCCTCTTTTCTCTAGAAGATGCCCAGCCTCCTCAGCTCCCCCCCCCAGTCCCCAGCCACAGTGCCCCACCCACACCTTCCTTAGCTCCAGACCTCTCCTATCATTCCTTCTATCAAAGCTTATCTGTTTCCTAAGTCATTCCCTTAGACGAATTTTTCCTTCCACTCAGAAAGAGTTTGATAAATGAATTCACATAAAAGTGTTAATATCTGGTGATTGTTTGTGTTTTGATGGCTCAGAGTGAGTATACATAGCAACTGTTTCTGTTCTGGCCAGAAACTCTGAGGGTCTTCCCCTCCAAGACAGATTCTTTTGTGAAGTCAAACTAGGCCATCTTTCACCTTGATTCTTACCTAGCCTTTAATTATCAAATGGGCATCGCCTGAGACAAGCTAACCTGGCTTGAAAAGGCCAAAGTCTCCCAACTGCATCTGGGCCATCACTGGTCATCTTGACCTACACCTTGCCACTCGACTCTGATGACTGTAATGGACAGAAATGAGTCTGATGACTTTGCACAGCCCTGCCTCACTATCACCCTCCTGATGTTATCAGTCCTCTTCAAGAACAAAGGGCAAATGACAACTATAGTATCCGGTATAACTTGACTCCCATTCAATCAGGCATGGGGGAAAGGCATCCAGAGGAGCTCTGATTTCTGATGATCAGAAAAAAATCATGAGCTGGTTCCAGAGAACATTTGGAAGGACGCATAGACAAGGGACATTCTGTGAAGGTAGTGAAAGAAAGAGACTGTGGAAAATGGAACATCCGTGGGGACCTAGCCCCCCGGGTTCCTGGACTTGTCTGAAATTCTTGAGACCACTGAGAATGGATTTTCTCTGGGTGAGATTGTTCTCTTACTCTCTCTTGGTTTGAGTTCAAATCTTATCTTGTTCCCAGATGAAGAGAGCTCATTCACTCTTTATATTCTTTGGAATATTAAAATGTGTATAGCCTTTTCAACTTCTGTTTACTGGTTTGTTTGGATAAAAGGTTTGACTTGATATTCACTCTTTGTGATGGTCCAGGAGCTAAGCTGGAAAATAGAGGCTTATAAATAAAAATAAATAAAATAAAACAAAACAAAAAAAAAAGAAAATAGAGGCTCAGGGCTACCCTCCCCATTTAAAAACCCCTAGTCTACCAGTGTTTGAGGAGGGCAGATTGAAATTATTCTGGCCCAAATCTCTCTAAAGACTAAAGGAAGGAGCACCAGACTTCCACGGTGCTCAGGACACACCCCTGCCCCTCCCAGCACAGCTTGCAAAACTGTCTTTGGCTCTCCTCTCTACAGAGCTGGGCCAGACTTCAGACTCTATCTTTCCATGCCACCGTATCTATATCTTTCAACAATCCTCATGGATACATATCATACGCTGGTAATGTTTATAAGAATTTTTTTAAAGCTACAAAGGACTTTTGAGATCATCTACTCTGACACTTTTTACCTTCCATTTTAACAACTGACTTATTCCAAAGGAATCTATGTCCAATATTAGAATTCTAGGCATCCTTGTCTGGCTGGCAGGTGAGACTTTTAGGGGTGGGAGTAGGGAAAGGATCTTGATGGTGATCAGGCAGTCACTCCTCTGTAGCAGTCCTGTAGCTTGAGCATGGTGAGGAAAACAGGAGGAATAAGGAAGAGGAAGTACCAAATGGGAAAAGCAGAAGCCATGCAAATAAGGTTTTTAATATTTTCCTGGGTGTTCCTCCCACCTCAAGAAAACATCTCAGAATCAAAGGTTATCTTTCAGTCTTATGTGGAGAGAAATTACCCTAGAGACCACATAGGCAGTTGCTTTGCCCCATAGTGTGTGTGTGTGTGTTGGGGGGATACACCTTGTAATCTTCACTTTTAGATAGAGGGATAACCTGTCACCCCTAACTACTCCAAATGAGAATTTTCCTGGCCTGCTTTGCAGCTGCAATCCAACCAGGGTGACAAAACATCAAAAACAAGTATATGACAGAGGAGATATGGTTTAACAATTTATGTAAAAACAAACAAAAAACATGGGAGTTTTAGTTGACTGAAAGCTTCTGTAAGTCAGTAAAGTTATGTGGCTACAAAAAAGTTAATGCCATTTAGATCACATTAATAGAAATACAGGGCAGGTAGAAGTTCCCTCTGTACTTTATATCAGTCAGACCAGATTTGGAGTACTGTCTTCAATTCTAGGTGATAGACTAGGAGACAACATGATACAATAGAAAGAGTATCAGCTGTGGAATCAGAGGTGGTTGTTGCTCAGTTGTGTCTGACTCTTTGTGACATTTGGTCACAAACATTTGGTGTTTTCTTGGCAAAGACACTGGAGGGGTTTGCCATTCTCTTCTCCAGCTAATTTTACAGATGAGGAAACTGAGGCAAACAAGGTACAGTGACTTGCCCAGGGTCACACAGCTAGGAAGTGTCTGAGGTCACCTTTGAATTCAGGTCTTCCTGACTCCAGGCCTGGTGTTCTATCTACTGGACCTGGTTTCACATCCTACTTCTGATGTTTATAGTACCTGTGTGAACCTACACAAGTTACTTAACTTCTTTGGGCCTCAGTTTCCTCATCGTAAAACCAGAGGGTTGAATTTGATGTCTCTGCTGCTAAGGTACTATGACCATTAAGTCACAGAGAAAAGGATGCCATGAAAGGGTCCAGAAATAATGTCATTGAAGGTTGAAAGAAATGAGGATAGAAGGACTAGAAGGGCCTTAGGAAAGCAGAGCAGCATCTCATCTTCAGATATCTGAATTACTATCTGTGGAAGAGAGTTTAAATGCAGTCTAGAGGGCCTGAACTAAGCCCAGTGGATCAATGATACAGAAAATCCTATTTGGGCTCATTATAAGGAATAATTTTTAATAGAGTAGGAAGACCTTTTAATGGATGGATTCATCTACACAAAGAAACTCCGAGTAGGATTATAATATCCCAGAAGCTGAGAGCTGAGAAGCCCTTAGAGGTGTTTAGTACAGATGTAATGAAAAACCTTTTTAGCAATTAAAACTGTCCCAAAACGTAATGGGGCAGGTGGATTGTGAATGCCTCATCATCATAATGGTCAAACCCAAGCCACTAGGAATGTGGTGGAGGGGGATTCTTGTTTGGGGAATATCCCTAAGATTCCATAATTCTATCTTGCCACGCCCAAGTTCGGTCCCTCCCTCTGGGGAACTCTGTGATCTTGCACAAAATCCAACTGCCTACTTCAGAAAGATTACACTGGGATCTTCCTGTCTGTTATCGATTCAAACCAGGACCGGGCCACTGGCAGAAAGAAATAATAAGGGGTAGTACCCTAGCCTGGGCAGACATGTCTGTGTCTTGAATAGTGGTAATTGAGAGGACTGAGGCTCTTGCTTGACATGCTTCCCAGCTTTATTTTTCAGGCAGTTTTTGTGATGCCTGTGAAGTTTCTGTTTTCCCAGAGAACCTTGCAGCAGCAACCTGCCTTTGCAGTTTCAGACCTGACACCACCGTGTTTCTGTCACTGGGAGAGCGCAGAACCTTCCAGAAACTGTAATCTTTCCTCTTTCTCTATTTATAGTCCCATTAGGGCGGCGGGACACCAGTGCGCTGGCCATTCTCCTGGTGTTCACAATGACTATTGTTTATAACGACTAAGGTGGAGTTAAAAGGTAGGCAGCCTTCTCCCATCCTCAGGTCATCCTGCTTTTGCCGGTTCCATTCACTTCCTTTGTGTTTGCCTTTGCCATCTCACAACCTATATCCTCCCTCCCTCCACCACCCCCCTCGAGCCCTACATCCTGCTCACCAACTTCCTGCCCTAGCCCCAGGGGCTGATTCCTTCCCCCGACTCTAGGACCAGGCTGAAGGCAAACCATGAAGTAGGCAGTTTCTTTTCATTTCCAGCCTTTCCCCTTTCAGCATCCCCACCCTTCATGGAGCCTCTCCCACCCCTGCCCTCACACGACCGCCTGAGCCGGCTTCTGTTTTCCCGATCTTTCCTGATTCCTAATTCTCCCTCTCCCCATTAAAACCAACCATCCTTTCCTCACTGTGTCTCCGTTAGCTGTGCCTTGCCAATGAGTCTCTCTGTATCCATGCGTAGATATGCCTCCGTAAGTGGTACTTAACCTGAACGTCATTAAATTGGTTTTTAAAAAATAATTTGATAACTGTACTTCTACATAATTGGGGGTTTTGTAACCTTACGTATTTATGCATTTAAAAACATTATTCTGAGAAGAGGTCCATGACATTAAAATGGTTCAGAACCCTTGCTTACCACCTTGTAACTAGGTGTGCTTGTGTGTTTCGATCTATTCAAGTGTGTCTGCTCTCATGTGTGACTCTTTGGGGTGGGGATTGGGAAGAGGAAAGTGACAGTTGAACAGCGCCTCTCGTTTGCTCAAGTCCCGGGGTTTGGGGAAGTCTGGTAGTCTGGGTGTAGAGAGGTTGACTTCAGGCGTGCAGTGTACCTAAGCCTTCCTTAGGCTTCTGGGGGAGGGGGACAACGAGGGGAGGTGGTCTGCACTGTGGGAGTGTCCGCACCTTAGGGTCTCAGAAGCCAGCCAAGAGCGCGCTCCAAGCAAGGATCCAAGGCTCAGACGGTTCTCCGGTTTCATACACGTAAGGTGGTGTCAGCAAGAAAAAAAAAATCACCTTGAGCATTTTGCCACTTCACAGCACTTCCTCAGAACTAATCAATCCTTAGACTGTCGAGTTGAAGGAACTGGAAGGGTCATCTAAAACCAGGATCCCCCCAAAGCCTCTTTCAACGTCACTCCTGTCTTCGCTGTCTCCTTCCGACCCTAACTTGGCCAGCACGTTTTCTAGACAGGCCTAGATTCCAGCCAGCCCTCCCAGATCTTTAACATGCCAATTAATTCAGTCCCTCCTAGACCTCTCCACTCCCGCTCCGCCCCGGGGGCATCTCCAGCTCCCTGCTCTCAGCGCGCTGTGCGCCCTGCGCCGTGCGCCCTGCGTCTCGTGGCGCACAGTCCTGCGCCCCGCCTTCAGGCTTTGTTTGGCTTCACTTTATCGTACCTGCGCAGCCCCTGCCCGGCTTTCCGGAGCGAGCTTTGATGTCAGGCGGGGTTGTGCCGCCTGGGGGCTGCTGTGGGATGGACAGCAGGGCCCGCGTTCACCCTGGGAAGTTAGATCAGGAGCCAGCATCCTTCCTCCCTGCTTCGCCTAGGCGAGCCGAGGTTCATGTCCCCGGGAGCGAAACCCACCCATCTCCAGGGCTGGGCATTTGTGTACTGGACTGCCTTATCTGCCCCAGAGCTTCCTGAGCCGCCTTCCATCCTGCCCTGGAGAGAGGTTACAGTTTCCTGGCGGGTTTGGTTTTGTTCCGGTTGCGTAGGGCTGTTTTTCTTCGCTATTTTTATCGCCGGCCTCAAGTTTCTGAAACCGCTTTTCCTCTGCCCGTGGGCTCCTCCTTCTGTCTGCCTTCAAACATTCCTCTAGCTTTGCCTGGGGCCTCCCAGCCCGCACCGCCCACTCCAGCTGCTGCTTAGCCGGGGCCTAACGGAACAGAGACTGCGGCCCGACTCCTGCTCACTAAGGCCAAGCTTGGCTCCTCCTCCATGATGGGATCCAGGCTGCCCGGACTCCCTGGTCCGACAAATAGTCAAGGGCGTTGATTTCTCTGCGGCTTGAAAGAATGCAGTGCTTTACAATGCTAGGTGGCCTGGATTGGGCTTGGAGTCAGAAATCCCTGAGTGTGGATCCTGCCCAAGACCCTTAGTAATGGCAAGACTCTCGGTCTCCCTTAGCCTCTGTATGAGTGTTTAACTTACTATTATTTTAAACTCACAACAGTCCTCCCAGATGCCGATAGCAAATTTATTAGTTCCATTTTACGGATAAGGGAACTGAAGCCCAGAGACCTCAAGAACTGTGGTTTCACAGCTAGTAAATGGCAGGTGGAATTTTAACCCAAATTTCCCTGACTTTCACTTCAGTGTTCTATCTTTACAGCCCCATTTCAGTTGTTTTTGTAGTTCAGTACTGTCAGATTCTGAGTTCATAACCCTATTTGGGGTTTTCTTGGCAAAGATACTGTTGTAGTTTGCCATTTCCTTCTCTAACTCATTTTACAGATGAGGAAACTGAGGCAAAAAGGGTGAGGTGACTTAGAGTCTGAGGCCAGATTTGAATTCAGGAATATGAGTCCTCCTCACTCCAGGCCCAGCCCTCTAACCACGTTGCCACCTACCTACATCATAGACCATACTGGTCCACAAACAAGAAATAAGCCATCCCATTAATGGCAATTAACATTGAAACAGCATGGAAACCCTAGTCTTTAAAGTAGTTTGTCATGAGAAGTGTCCTCCCTCACCCCCCAAAAGGGCCTGGGCTTAGAGTAAGGGTGGGGAACTTGTGGCCTTGAGGTCACATATGGCCTTCTACATCCTCAGTTGAAGTCCTTTGGAATTCAAACTTCAGAGAACAAATCCTTTTACTAAGGAAATTTGTTCTGTGAAATTTGGATTCAGTTAAAAGGCCAAATTTCCTGACACCGGCTGAAGGTCCACATCCAAACCTCACCTCTGACCTGTGTGACCTTGAGCAAGTCACTTCATTCCTCTGGGACTCAGTTTCTCCATCTGTAAAATCAGGGGTACCTTTTAGGTCTGCAATCTTATGATTCTGTTACCATAATTCACCACCAATCACATTAGCACCTCATAGATTTTATTAAAGAGTGTTAGAGACCAGAGTGATGTTAGGGATTGTCTACTCCAACCCTTTCATTTCATTTTATTTTATTTTTGGAGGTGGGGAGGCAGAGCAATTGGGGTTAAGTGACTTGCCCAAGGTCACGTGGCTAGTTTTGTGTCAGGTGTCTGAGACCAGACTTGAACTCAGGTCCTCCTGACTCTAGGGCTGGTGCTCTATTCACTTCGCCACCTAGCCACACCTAACCTTTTCATTTTAAAGATGAGGAGACTGAGATTCAGAGAAGTCAAATAAGGGCCTCAAGGCTACACATAAGAAGCAGAGCCAGAATTTTGCCCTTGTTCTCTCTTGAAAGGAGCAGGCCCTGGCTTCTCCCCTCTATTTACTGCCTCTCCTATCTATCCTGTATATAACTTGTTTGTATATAGTTTGCAGGTTTTCTCTCCCTTTCGGTTGTGAGCTCCTCAAGGGTATGGGTTGTCTTTGGTCTTTCTTTGTATCCTTGTAATGGGAATGTAAATTTGAAGATTTTCCCTGCCCCTAGGCTAAAGTGCACCTGGAGCCTGGGGTGGGAGGCTTGTTTTTCAGTAGATACTTCTTGATTGGCCAGTGAGTCAATAAGGTTGTTACATTCTCTGAGCCAGGAGAGGGTTATATAAGCCCTGATGTGAGGCTTTGTTTTGAGGCTCACTTTGAGAAGTGTTCTGTGATTTGATGAAACTCTGGGCTAGCCGTTGTCCAGAGCCCCCTGGCTTTGAAAAACCCAGATGTTGAAACTCAGATGTTGATTGGGTATGGATGTAATGGTTGGACAGTTTGGAAATCTGTCTACTTGATCTGTTTCTCTGACTTGATAATTCTGTCTGTGTATTCTGAAGTTCAGGGTGCTGACCTTTTTCCCCTGAACAAGGTGATTAAAGTAAGCCTGTTAACCCATTTTGAGTTGCTTTCCTTTATCAAAGCAGATCCAAGAACCTGTATTGGCAGCAAACCCTGAGGACGCTTGGGGTGCCTGCTGCTACAAAATGGCGTCACGAACAGGATATGCAGAGTAAACAGTTGTGGTAGCTGTGACTCCGTGGAGCAGTGGAGCAGGAGAGAAGAATGGCCTACATGCAGACTTTGCTGAGCTGAGAGCAGGAATGGTGAGCTGCCTGCATCGGGACCTGGGCAGAAGCCAGGATCGGCTGCCACCTTCGGGAGGAGAAGGAACCTAGGAGTTCGGAATTCAGCCACAGGAAAAGATAAGAACTGAGCAGCAAAGCAGGGGCACTGAGTGTGTTTCCTGGCTGCATCCAACAGTTTGGGACTCAGGGGAGGATGGACTTGTGACTATGGTGGGTGGGATGAAGTGCCGTGGACCCCCAAGGACCCCACCTTGTTGGTTTTGTTGCACAGCCCCCTCTCTGTACTTGGAAGCTGAGCCTGGAGCTGTGTGAGGGGAAGGACACCCCTCCCCCCAAGAGAACTTTATTTGGACTCTTTGTTTTGAATTGAAGTGGTAATGCAATGTACTTTGTGTTTAAGGCCCTGTGACCACTTTGGTAACTTCAGTTATGTATCTTGCAAATGTGACCTATGATTGTTAATGCTAATTCAAAAGTAAATTGTCTATGCTATGGGCATGAAAGATCTTGGGGCCGAATGTAATGGGAATGTAAATTTGAAGATCTTCCCTGCCCCTAGGCTAAAGTGCACCTGGAGCCTGGGGTGGGAGGCTTGTTTTTCAGTAGATACTTCTTGATTGGCCAGTGAGTCAATAAGGTTGTTACATTCTCTGAGCCAGGAGAAGGCTATCTAAGCCCTGATGTGTAGCTTTGTTTTGGGACTCACTTTGAGAAGTGTTCTGTGATTTGATCTGAATTCTGGGAAGCCATTGTTGAGAGCCCCCCCTCGCTTTGAAAAACCCAGATGTTGAAACCCAGATGTTGATTGGGTATGGATGTAATGGTTGGACAGTTTGAAATCTGTCTACTTGATCTGTTTTCTGTCTTGATAATTCTGTCTGTATATTCTGAAGTTCGGGGTGCTGACCTTTTTCCCCTGAACTAGGTAAATGATACATATTTGACTGATTAAAGTAAGCTTGTTAACCCATTTTGAGTTGCTTTCCTTTAACAAAGCAGATCTAAGAACCTGTGTTGGCAGCAAATCCTGAGGTCGCTTGGGGTGCTTGCTGCTACAATCCTTCAGCTTTTAGCTCAGTGCCTGCACATAGTAGGCCCTTAACAAATCCTTATTGATTGACTGACTGACTCAGTGGGTAACCTTGGGAAAATCACTCTTTATGAGTTTTAATTTCACCAATAGTTAGGTAGCTTTGTCCTAAACTGCCCCTTATCCTGCCTGGAAGTTAGCAAATATGTAAGCCAAAAGGGCTGCTAATGACCAGGATACTGGGTTCTGAGAGTAGAGAGTGTAGTGGGAGGAGAAAGACTAAAGAAAAGGGGAAGGAAGATGGGTAATGGAAGAACCAATGAGGAGAAGAAAAAATTGTAATGACTTTTTTTCTGTAACTTTATAAGAAGGAAAGAAGGAAGGAAGGAAGGAAAGAGGGAAGGAAGGAAAAGAAAGAAGCACCTGTGCCAGGCACTGTGCTAAACATTTTACAAATATTATCTCAAATGATTCTCACAACAACCCAGGGGGGTAGATGCTATTATATTCCCATTTTTTCAGTTGAAGAAACTGAGGCAGACAGATCCAGTCACTTGCTAAGACTCTACTTAGCAGAGCAGGTGTTCGTTTGCTTTGGCAGAGAGTTCTTCTTCCTTATTTTTTTAAAATAAGTTTTATTGGTGTATTTGTGGTCACCACCCCCTCCCAAAGATCCAATTTATAGAACAGATAGTATTTTTAAAGAAAAAAAAAGAGGGAAAATCAGTATAACTGATCAATACTTTGAAAAAGTTTGCAAACAGGTGCTAAGTATACACTTACGGACCTCCTCCCTTTTCAAGGTGGTGGGGTGGGAGTGTCTTCGTATAGCCCTTCTTGTGAGCCATGCTTATTCTGTGTAATTTTGCAACATTCGCTTTTGAGTTTTGTGTGTGGTTGTTCTTTCTGTTCACCTTGTTATAATCACTGTGTACATTGTTTTCTTGGTTCTGCTCACTTCACTTTGCATTTGTCCACATAGATCTTCCCCTGCTTCTCCATATTTGTCACATGCATCATTTCTTACAGAGCAGCATTGTATCATTACACTCATGTAACATTATTTTTTTAACCATTCCCCAGTCAATAGGCATCTACTATTTCCAGTTCTTTGTTATTACCAAAAAACAAAAGGCTGCTATAAATAATTTGGTTTATATTTGGACTTCCTTTTTATCAATGACCTTCTTAAGTTAAAAGCCTAGCAATTGAATTTCTGGGTTAAAGGGTATGGACATTTCAGTCACTTTATTTGCATAATTCCAAATTGCTTCCTGAGATGGTTTACTGATTCACAGCTGCATCAGCAATGCACCGGTGTGCCAGTCTTACCACAACCCCTCCCATATTGACTTGTCCCAACTTTGGTTATCTTTTGTTCTGAAGTGAAATATCAGGGTTGCCTCTATTTGTATTTTTCTTATTATTAGTAAAAGTAGCATACTTTCATGTAGCTGTTCATGCTTTATAATTTTTCTTTTGACATGTTTGTTCATATACTTTGACCAGTTATCTTTTGAGGAATAGCTTTTGCATATATGTGTGTATATGTATATATATATATGTAGGTGTCCATATACGTATATGTGCGTATACAGATATAGATATAGGTATACACTCAGTCATTTTTGGTAATGTCCAACTCTTCATGACCCCATTGGGGGTTTTCTTGGAAAAGATAATGGTGTGCTTTGCTTCTCCAGCTTATTTTACACACAAGGAACTGAGGCAGAGTTAAGTGACTTGGCCAGGGTCATACAACTAAATAAATATCTGAGGCCATATTTTAACTCAGTAAGATGACTCTTCCTGAGGCCAGGCCTGACACTCTATCCATTGTGCCACCTAGCTGTATATATACGTATAAACACACATAATGCATATATATGTATATGCAAATATATGTGTGCACATATGTGTATGTGTATTTGTGTATATATGTATATTGCGTGTGTGTACATGTATATATGTGTGTTAATTGTTTACGTAGCTTAGATACCAAACCCTTATCAGAGAATCTGACTTTTCAAACAAATATACTTTTGAGTTCTCTCTCCTTCTGTTTTAGACAAAGCTGCACTTGCTGAGCTCAGGTTATGCCTGGAGTGTCCCCCCCCCCCCCCGCCCTTTTTCTCAGCCAGTTGCAACCAGTATCATAAATCTAAGGGAGAAAAGTGCAGCCATAAAATGATTTTGATGTCTTGTTCCCAATCATCATGACATCCAGGCTAGATCCCCAAAAGAGCCCAATCAGTCCCTGATGAGGAACCAGTCCTTCATGATTTCCCAGAAGTCCTGCCTCAGTCTCACCTTTCACTTGACTGTGGCTAGTCAGAAATGCATTTTTGCCCATTCTCTGGTTTTCTCAGATAACCAGTCCTGCTTAGTAACAAGCAAGTAAGACCTTTCTCTTGAATGAGGACTCTTCCAAATTCTTTTACCTGTGTTTCCGTATTTCATTCTCCCAGCAAGCATGGTTGATAAGTACAGCAGAATTTATTTGACAGGTAGGAAGATTGAGGCTTTAAATGTTAAGTGATTTGCCCGAGATCCAACAACAAATTAGTAATGGAACCAGCCCAGGTATACTGTATCCCAGACCTGGAATGACACAAACTATTTTCACTGTCAGCTGCAATCCTGCTCATGGCCCGGGTTACATGGTGTGTGTATTGACTCCCTGAACTTTTTTTCTTCTGGACCCCTTAGGCAGTCTGGTTAAGCTTAAGGCCCTTCTCATGACAGTGTTTTTCAGTGCATAAAATAAAATACATGAGGTGACAAAGGAAACTAATTCTATTGAAATATAATTATAAAAAATGTTTAAAAACAAAAACAAATAGATACACAGTTCCCAGATTAAGAATCTCTGTAACAGGAAAGAGCCCTGGATTTGGCATCTGAAAGCCTTGAGTTCAGGTTGTGCCTTTGCCAAATTATTAGTCATATGAGAAAATATGCCACACTTCTGTGGTATTGATTTCTTCTCCTCAATAGCATGGTGTAGTAGCAAGCACCCCAGCATCCTCAGGGTGGCTGCCAATACAGGTTCTTGGATCTGCTTTGATAAAGGAAAGGAACTCAAAATGGCTTAACAAGCTTATTTTAATCAGTCAAACATATGTATCGTTTACCTAGTTCAGGGGAAAAAGGTCAGCACCCTGAACTTCAGAATATACAGACAGAATTATCAAGACAGAGAAACAGATCAAGTAAACAGTTTCCAAACTGTCCAACCATTACATCCATACCCAATCAACATCTGGGTTTCAAAGCCGGGGGCTCTCAACAACAGCTTCCCAGAGTTTCAGATCAAATCACAGAACACTTCTCAGAGTGAGCCCCCCAAACAAAGCTACACATCAGGGCTTATATAGCCTTCTCCTGGCTCAGAGAATGTAACAACCTTATTGACTCACTGGCCAATCAAGAAGTACCTACTGAAAAACAAGCGCAGGCTCCAGGTGCACTTTAGCCTAAGGGCAGGGAAGATCTTTAAATTTACATTCCCATTACACATGGGAACCTGATAATATTGGGGGTGGGCAGGAGAGTCCGGTAGATGAGGACCTGGAAGTGGTGCTATCTGCAGTGATAATGTAGATTATGTGACAGTATGGATTTATATGAAGGTGGGGAGATATTCATGCAAAAATATATGGGGAGAAAATAGAAATAGAAACCATGGGTGGCTAAAGTTAATTGTTTTCATTTCTGTCACCAGAAGGGAAACAGAGCCCCTATTTCTCTCTCTGCCATTTGGAGTGGGTGTATGAAAAAAAAAAGGTTCCTTTGTGGACTTTTGTGGGGTAATCAGATAGAGGAAATAGCCTGTGAATCAATAGGACATGTGGTTTAGTGATGCCCCCCTAGGTAAGGATAGGGCAGAGACAGCCATACTGCCTGAGGTAGGGACCATGTACAGAGGCTGAAGGAGATTAATATCATCTGATTGATTGACTGTCAGGGAGGAGAGGCTGATTATAAACCTACCAACAGTCTAAACCCAGAGAACTTGAAACTAGACGAGTCAAAGGCCACAGTCAGTCCTGAGAAGGGCTGTTGCCAGGATAGGGTTGGACAAGGAGTGAGGAATGTCATATTAGAAGGGGTTAGGGATGGGTAATAGCCAAGGCCATAAAGCCTTGGTCCTCATGAGAAGGTGTGGAAAAACAGCTGTCCCTTTATGAACTGAATGGATTTATTACAAAACTCCTTCCAAATTCATTTCAAAGCATGTTGTGTTATGAAGCATCTACTATATACTAAGTCCTGGGTATACAAAGACAAAATTTAAAAAAAAAAAAAGTTCCTGCCCTCAGGAAACTTGTAGTCTCTTGACTTGTACATTAGAAAGGATGTAACAGAGCATCAAGGTGACTTAGAAAGGTCCCTGGAACTGGAATCAGGAGACATGGGTCAGGTCACAATTCTGACTTTGACCAGTCATATGACTGTGGGCAACCTCCCATTGAACCTGTTTCTTCATCTATAAAATGGAGATCTAGTTCTTGTAGTTCCCATTTTTTGCAGAAACACAGCTAGTTAGGGGCAGCTAGGTGGTATAGTGAATAGAGCACCAGCCCTGGAGACAAGAGGACCTGAGTTCAAATCCAGTCTCAGACACTTAACACTTACTAGCTGTGTGACATTGGGCAGATCACTTAACCTATGCCTTCCTCCTTTCCCCCCCAAAAAAACACAGCTAGTTGTGAGGAAAGTCATTTGTAAAAATTTGAAGTGCAAAATTAATAAGTTGATTTTTTTTTATTCTGTGCTGAATCTAGATATTAGGATTCCCTTTGTTCCAACAAATCCTTGTGCAATACCCCTCACTCCCATTAGAAAAGTTGTGTAAGGTTTGCTGATTGATACTCAGAGGAAACACAGTGTTCTATCAGCATTTGCTAAAAGGTTCTGAGAATTTCTGAGAAAGGAACCCATTCCTGGAATAGTGTTCAGGCTGGAGAAGGCAGAGTGATAAAAGTTTACTGTACCAACTTAGAAGATTCCTTTAAATAGAAATATTTCTCTTGTGCATTTAAAACAGGATTTGATTTACAAAAATCTTATTTTGCATAACTTTTCAGGAATGTGTGTTGTGTCAGGAAAAGTAATACTGAGCCACTATATTTTCATGTCATCAGCTGGACCTGAAGCTTGGGGAAATTTTCCCTATCACTCAGACTGTTGCCCCCACCTTCCCAGATCCATTCCTCCAGATAAGAAATGGTTGTTGTTTTTCTGTGATTTTCAATCATGTCTTTTTCTTGGCAAAGATATTAGAGTGAGTTCCTTTTCCAGACTTTTTACAGATGAGGGAAACTGAGGAAAATAGGGCTAAGTGACTTGCCCAGGGTTACCCAGCTAGTAAGTGTCTGAAGCTAGATTTGAACTCATGAAGATGAATCTTCCTGACTCCAGACCTGGTTCTTATCTAGTGGATCACCTTGCTGCCCCAGACAAGAAATGGGGGAGGTACCAAATAGAAGAGAACTAAGGCAGAGGATGTTCTTGAATAGTGTGTACCCATCCATGTACAGTGAACTGAAAAGGAAACCCCATTCTATCACAGTTCAAGCACTTACTGGGTCATAAAAGCCCAGGACTATTACATAACTTAGACAAAGGTTAAATTGTTACTTGGTCAGATCCCAAAATAGGATCTAATCTTACACATTTAGCACATCCCAGCCCCTCAAGGCATTTGGCATTGATATGGTAGGCAGACCCTCCCAATTGAACCAATCAATGGATAACTGTTTACTGAGTATAGACTGTGAAAGGCACTGTACTATGCACACTCCTATCCTCAAAAGGACCTTATGATATAGTTTGGAAGACAAAAATAACACATGGCCAACAATTAAGTGCTTAATTTTAGTGGAGGATCTTGCCTTTCAGGGCTTCAGTATACAGTTCAGGTGACGCCAGGTTCTTAAAGGCTATCATCCCCAAAGAGAACAAATTTCAGTAAGGTCTCTGAAGCTTTAAGTACAGGTTGTCTATAGTCTATTGTCTGGCTAAGTGGTGAAGCAGATCTTCTGCACTGGGATAGAATAATGCATTGAGAGTCAGTATTCTGGCTTCAGACACTTAGTAGCTGTGTGACTCTGAACAAGTTGCTTAACCTCTGTCTGCCTCAGTTTCCTTCTCTGTAAGATGGAGATAATAATAACATCTACCTTTCAGGGTTGATATGAGAATAAAATGAGATAATATTTGTATATTGCTTTGCAAACATTAAAGTGCCATATAAAGGGTTGTGTTGTCGATGATGATGATGATGATTATGATATTCAAGGACTAAGCTAGATAAGTTGATAAATACTTGTCACCAGTTTGACTAAAAGGAAATGTATTTTGGAGGCACCTTAATGGTCTGAGACCAGCTACTAAGTTATTCAGAAAAAGGGTTATGATCTGTGTTTATGGAAAGACAACCTGTGTACCCAGACTCTGTCTAGACTTGCGGAATGGCTAAACCAGGTGGGACTGATTCTCACTGCTGAAGGAAAGTCTATGGAGGCTGCCAATAGAGGTGGGCTCTGAAGTATAAGGTAAGGATCCCTAGAGGAGAGGACTAGATGAAGGGGAAAAGTTAGAGCAGGGGCCTGAAAGTGAGAACAAACAGGATTGCCATGGTTGGTAAAGAGAATGTTCTGAATAGTCATTTAATAAATATTTATTAAGGGCCTCCTGTGTGCCAGGCACTATGGTAAGTCCTGGGGATATAAATAAGGCAAAGAAAGATATCCCTGCTCTTGTATCATTTCAGTCACGACCCACTCTTTGTGACCCCATCTGGAGGTTTCTTGGCAAAGATATCGGTATGGTTTGCCTTTTCCTTCTCTAGATAATTTTATTATTAAAGGCAAGCAGGGTTAAGTGACTTGTCCAGGGTCACACTAGGTGTCTGAGACCAGATTTAAAGTCAGGAAGATGAGTCATCCTGACTCCAGGTCCAGCAGCCACTGTGTTTTGTAGCCATGCCTAATTGAATGAATATCCACAGAAACCCCAGATTCTTGAAGTGTCCCAAGTATAGAATGAAAGTTGATATATTTGGGACCATTCCGACACCTCTATCCACTTTGACACCTAGCTGCCTCTCCTGCCCTCAAGGAGGAAGGGGAAGACATACATGAAAGGAAGCTGGGCGGGGGGGAGTGGTACCAAAGGGTCCCTGGCTTTGGGATGTGATATTCATGGAATCAAAACCAACCAGAGCAGCTGATGGAAAATGGGTAGAGAGAACACAATTGGAGAGGGCCTTGATGGCCAGAATAGGGGAAGTTGGATTTAGTGCATTAGGCAAAAGCAATCCATTGTCTGTTTATTAATAGAAGAGGGATCAGCCACAGAATCTTGAGTCAGAGGACTTTCTTTAGTGCAAGCACCAGCTCCCCATTTATTGCCTGTGTCACTGTGGTCAAGTCCCTTCACTACTCAGTCTCTGTTCCTTGGCTATAAAATAAGGGGGTTTGTCTGATAGCTCCTAAAGTCCCTTCCAGCACAAAACTGATGGTCATTTTCTGTATTCATAAGATGACCTTAGATGTTATCTGGTTCAATCCCTTCATTATAGAATGAGGAAAATGAGGCCTAGAGAGGCCAAGGGACCATAGTGCTACAGGTCAGCGCCTTTCCCACCACTGTACGGGATGGACCATCTTCTCTGTGGGATCCCAAGGCAAAGTGTGTGAGAGTCAGGCCCCCCATGGTAGCATTTCTGTCCTCGCCTTTCCTTGGCATCATCCAGTATGCTCCCCCTCTTCCTCCTCCCTGGCCCTTCAGTAGAATATTACACATTTAACATCTTATTTTCAACTTGAAATAATTCTGTGTGGGTATACTGAGCTGGAAAAGCACTTATTTTACACAAAATTAAGAGGAGAGGAAAATAACCCTGAAATTCAAATTTAAAAATCCATCAGTAAACATTTCCGTAGCCAGACGCTGCTAGGTGCTGGGAATAATCCAGTAAATATACTGAGCAATGCACTGCTCAGACCTACTCCCTTCCTCTAGGCATCCTGTGGGAAGATCCAAGAAAGGTCTTCATTTCTCTTCTTTCAAAAGGAGCAGACGGGTCTCAACGCTATTGTTAGAAGGAGAGTCATCTACGACTCATTTATTTCCTCCACCTAGGACAATGTCAGGGGGCCGAGGTGATGGGGAAGGAAAAGGGTTAATTCTGGCTTTCAGCATCTTCCTCTCAGTAGCGACGGGAGGGGGTGGGGTGGAGAGAGAATGCATTTCACATTAGGAGCACCAAGCAGTACCAGGTTTTGTCATGAGAATAGGGTATCAAGACGCTAGGGTCGGCGAATTATGGAAGTGAATGGCCCATTTCTGACCTTTTGATATGCCTGTGTCTGGATTGGTTAGCTAGGCGCCCCTCTCTGCGGAGGTCAGAAGGGCTGCAAATACGAAAGAAAGAACAGCCAGGTAATCAAACCGGGCCCATTTCACTGCAATAATGCAGTCAGCAAGAAGAAACTGCATGTGAACCGAGGGACACCTGAGTGCTTAGGCCAAAGAGTCTCTTTCTTCCTATGCGTCTCCCCTGACTAGGAGAGAAACCTGCATTACCTTACTCGCCAAACAGAATGAAACCCTAATGCTGGTGGTGGAGATGGGAGGGGATGTGTTCGTGCGCAGAGGAGGAGGTTTGGGTGTGTACCAGTGGGTGGGCATCGAAGCTTACCTGTGGGAGTCGGGGCATTTGGGGTACCTATGGGGAGGGGGGACTGCGTGTCTGGATTTGTGTGGTTTAGTGGAGCTGAGCTCTCTGTGCGAGTGGGTGAGGGGCTGTTTGGGTGTTGGAGGTTGAGGCTGCCTGGAAGGGTGTGTCCGCCTGGGTGGCTTTATGGCAGAATGTCGGGGGGTAAGCAGAAGAGCCTCCTGTCTCCCTCCAAGCATCTTCTGCCCTGCATCTCCCTCCAGTTCGTAGTCGGGTCTCCAGCAAGGGGGGGCCAACGTGCCTCTGTGGCGAGGTCCAGTTAGGTGAGGTCTAGGTGACATCGCTCAGGGAAAAAAATGGTTTTCGCTTTATCTCTAGCGGCTGGGGTTGGATCCTCAGCCACTTTAGCAGGAAGATCTGTTAGGATCCGAGCAAGGAAATATGTTCCCCTCGGTTTAGAAAAGAAAACCGCAACAACATTCCGACCTGGTTGCTGCAGCTACTAACTAAAAGCTCGAAAATAAGAATGCACCTTACAGGGTGGGGATTTTTTTTTTTTTAATCTAGATAAGGGGCTGGAGTTGTATTAAGTTCCGAACCCGCCACCTCAGCAACGCGGTGTCAGGGCATAATTAATGTTTACTTATAATCAGCAGCTTTCGGTGCCAGCAATCAGGGCAGGCTGCGGGCGAGCAGGGGGAGCGGAGCCCCGCGGCTTTCAGCTGTCTGCAACAATAATTACCGAGTGCCGCCGCACCTCTGTGAGGAGGGACCCCATTTATCCTCCCGGCCGCTCCCCATTGGTCCCCTGGCCCGGGGTAATCCCCGAAGTCACCAATCCCCGCCGTGATTTCCTTACAAAAGCGGGAGAAAAGGAGGAAGGCAAAAGGGGGGATGGGGCGAGGGAGGGGGGCAGAGAAAGCATCTTTGCTCTGCTTTGCGAAAGCCCGGCTGATGGCTTAATTGAGGTTAAAATAAGCCCCAATCAGAGACGTAAAAACCTAACAGGGACTACTTAATCTTATATAAATACAGGAGCGATACAAGTGCCTGAGCGCGGAATGCTAACTGACTCCAGTCGGGTTTCTATGGAGAATAATCATTAGCCGGGCACAGAACAGATTGGATTGTGAGCAGACACTGTTTAGCATGCAGGCCCTGGCCGCCGCAGCACCAAAGGGGAGGCTGATTTGAATTTTTTTTCTTTGCTTCTGTCTGCAAGAGAAAGCAGCGGTGGCGGCGGCTGCGGACTCATTCTCTCCTCAGACTGCCCAGGATAAAAATCAATAGGTGTTTAATCTGCAAGGGAGTTGGATTTCTCTCCTGCTCCGTGCCCCGCCCCAGAGGTGGAGGATGGGGGGCGGAATTAATAGAAAGCAGGGATTCTAAAGCTGGAGTCTCTTGTAGTCAGACTCCATTCTTCAGATGAGGCTAACTGAGGGCCGAGAGCCTTAATTGATCGCTCAAGTCTCGCGGCTAGCAAACGGAAGAGCACCGATCAAACTCTAAAGTCTACTTTTCCTTTTCCCCACCACACCAGTCTTTTCACCAGTTGCTTGGGAACGCGCAAATCCGGAATTTGGGCGTTTTTACATGAATGACTCGGTAACCAATTCACTGACTTCCTTCTGCTCCCCCAAGAGGCGGGTTACTTGAAGAAATTGGGCAGAAACTTTCTTTAATTTGGCAGGGAAAGCCTGCCCACCAAAGGAGTCAGTCCTAAGGCTGCAACCGGCAGCCCTCTCTAACCTTGGGTGGAGGTTTAACCTTCTGGAGATCGGGGGCAGCTGATTTTGCAGACATTTCAAAGGGTTTAAAGACCTTTGGAATTAACATGACAAAGGCCCCAGGGTGGCCGTGAAGTGTCTGATTTCAGGATTTGTCTGAGCCCTAAGCACTTTCCTTCCAAATGACCAAAGCTGAGCTTCATTCAGAGCCATCCCCTTTCTCTTTCCAAAAATGAACAAAAAAGGTGGGCTGGGTCCTACACTACCGGTTATTGGCAAAGCCAGCCAGAGGAAGGTTTTTCTGGACCAAAAATTAATTCATTTGTGAACAAATGCAAAATCCTTTTGCAAAATCTGAGCTTCCCCTAGACTCTCCGGCTTTATCCATGCCAGGATCAACGTGTACTCTGAAAGGTCTTCCTTGCCCTGGGCCCCAGACATTGTCTGTGGCTGCTTGCCTGTCCTCTTCAGCAATAGACATTTATTGATCACCTATTGTTTTTCGTGGAATTTTACAGACGCTCAAAGATAAAGAGTTAGGTAGTCCTGTCTTATTTTACAGACGAAGAAACAGAATCCCACTGAGGTAATCAACTTACCCAAGGTTACAAAAGTAGGAAGTGTCAGGGAGAAAACCAGATGTCTGACTTCAAGTGTATACCAATTCTGCTTCTCTAGTCCAATTTCCCTCATTTTTACAAATGAGGAAACTGAGGCTCAACGACACCAAATTACCAAGGACAAAAATTTTAGGCTACTGACAGTGATGTGCAGAATAACAAAGGCAAGCTACTGCCTTTGAGGAATTTACAATGTGGTTGAGGGTGCAGGACACACACAACAAAAAGATAATTAATCATATAGGGTTGCTGATACTGAATGATAAGTGAGGGGCACAGATAATAAATGCCCCGAAAGTTTAGAGGAGGGGGAAATCGCTGAACACTGGACCTACTAGGAAAGGAAGGCCACATGGAGCAGTGAAAGAATTGAACTGAGACTTGATGGTGGACAGAATTTAACAGTTATAACTAGAGTGGAGCAATCAGGGCTTTGTGCCAAGGTGCCAACATTTATAGGAAGCTGCAGCTGAGTTTAGCATCTAGTTAGCAAGATTAATTAGTTAAAATCAGACACTACCAGGTGGTTCAGTTACTCTAAAAAATAAAAAAAAGTTGATTTGTCCTGAGTGCCATAACTGCAGCTTATGGATTTGGGATCTAGATAAGCATAAAAGAAGAATGAGAGAATCCCAGGGAGGAAGGAAAATTTAAGCAATGTCAGGAAAGTAGGAACACCCAAGGTAGGTTTGGGGAAATAATGATTAAATCGGTTTGGTTGGAGCAGAGGCCAACTTACACAGAGACTTGAGTGCCAAAATAAGGAATTTTTAACTTTATTCTGTAAGCAGTGAGGGAGATACTAAAACATTTTGAGTAATCAGGTTGTATGCAAAAAAGAGATGCTTTTTTTGAAGATTAACCTCCATTGCAATGGAATGCAAGGAGGAGAGACTAGAGGCAGAAAGGCTAGCTCAACCCAGACCCTGAATTGAAGAGGAACCACATTTGCAACAAGTTCAAGCAGGAAATTCCTTTCCTTGACCTTGTTATAGAATGTCTCCCTTCCACTCCCTCTCCCATCTCCACTCATTTCTTTTGGGAGTGAGAAGGCTCACATCAGTGCTACATATATAACATTTGTTTACAATATGCATTGTTACATACTTTTAGCATTCTGAGTTTTTAAATTACATTTTCTTTCATCTTCCTTAGTTTTTAAGGTAATTCAAAATAAATTACTGATCATTTTCCCATTTGATTTTTTTTCATTGAGCTGTGAGCTCCATTCATAATTAGAAGGTGGAAAAAGAAAATGGAGCTAGAAAATGTGGAGAAGGTGTGGTTAGATGATCCCCTTTCTACTAGCCTCAGTGACTCAGAGTATGGGAGCTTTGAACCAAGTAGACAACACAATGATGCCTGCATTTTTACTGCTTTCATTGAATATGTTTGGACTGTGTTGATTTCCAGGGAGTACCTAGAGGTATTAATTAGATACAGTCCTGTATCATTCTACAACTATTTCATATGTCTTATCTCTGAAATTTACTCTAAGTCTTTAAGGACACCAACCATATCCCAAGCTTCTTTGTAACCTCCAACAAACATTTATTGAGCACCTACTTTTTATCAACTCATATAGCACCTCCAAGCTAAAATACAGCTTTTAAGGCCCTTTTCAACCCAACCCTAATCTATTTTTCCAGCCTTATTGGATATTTCTCCCCTCCCATCCCCATGATCCAGTCAAATTGAACTTCTCTGTACCCCATATACCACACTCAATCTCCTGTCTCCCTGCCTTTGCATTGGCCATCCCTCATGCCTGGAATACATCCCCTCCTCACCCCTGCTTCATAGACTCCTCTTCCTTCCAAATACAACACAAGCATTTTTTCTACCCCCTCCCAAAACTACCAGTCTCTATATTGAGTCTGTCTACACAAACATACACATACATATATATGTATTTCTTGCCTGCCCTATTAGAATATAAATTCTTTGAGAATAGGAATTCTTTTATTCTTTGGATTGGTATCTCTGGTACCCAGTATGATAAAAATCCTGGAGAGATGGACTGAAGCAAGACTTCAGAGAGCTTTAGCTATCATATCAGACAAAATGCTCAGGTTTTGTTTGTCAGTAGGTGATAATGAATTATTAGAGGTAATACAAGGAACTAATAAGGTCTGGCCTATACATTAGGAAGATTACTTTGGTTCTTGTGTGAAGAATGAATTGGGGAGGGGAGAAATTACCATTACAATAGTCCAGTGAAAGATAATTTAGGGCCCAAATTAAGGTGATGGCTGTGTGAGGAGAAAGGAGGAGACAGATTGGTCAGAGATACTGGGGAGATAGAAACAACGGGGTATGGCAGCTGATTGGATGTGAGGGTTAAGGGCAAAGGCACGGTCAAAAAATGAATGCCCATCTTTGAATATGGATGAGTAGAACAATAACAATGCCATCAACAGAAATAGAGTGGAAAGGCAGTTTTTAGGAGGAAGAAGATGGTTCCAGATTTGAACATTGGAGCTTGAAGCATCTTTGGGACATTTGGGTGGAGACGTCCAGCAGGCAGTCATTGAAAATGTGGGGACTGGAGTTCAGGGAAGGGGTGTGTGTGCGTGTGTGTGTGCATGTGTGTGTACATGTGTGTGCGCGTGCATTTCTGCATGGACGTGATCAATGGATCAGAGATCTAGAAATGAAAGGGGCTACAGAGACCAATTAGTTCAGCCCCCTCACTTTATACTGGAGTAAATGGAGACCCAGGGAGGTTACGTGACTTCGGCCGTCTCTCTTCCACCTCATTATCATCCTCATCAACAACAAAAAGCATTTAGTAAGTTGTTACCATGTGCCGAGTCCTGTGCTAAGTGCTGGGGACAGAAAGAAAACAAAAACACATTTCCTGCCCTCAAGAAGGGGCAGGAATTTTATATTATAAATTATATATTTTATATATTTATTATTATTATTAATATTATTATAAATATAATAATATTATTTATTTTATATATATTTATATATATTATACATTATAAAGGGGGCAACATCAGTATCAGACATTAGAGACAAGATCTGAACCTGAGTCGAAGGACTCCGGAGCTGCCGACGCCACGGCAATAGATGGCATTGCCAAGGGAGGCCAGAGAAAGAGAAGAGAGAACACTGGAGGACGCCCACAGTTAAGGGGGAGAGAAGGAAGATGTTCTTGCTGTTGTTCATCCTTTGTTCTCAAAGAGGACCCATGACATCAGGAGGGTGATTTGCAAGTGAATTGGGTATCAGTGAGGCAGGGCTGTGCAAGGTCACCAGCCTCACTTTGTCCTCCAGGGTCATTAGAGTCCATAAAAGAGACAAAGAAGGACTGGGCTTCCTTTCATGGCTAAGGGGAAGAAGAGAGGTAGGATGAACCAGGAGAGGGAAGTATCACAAAATACAGCGATGGAGAGAGCATCAGGTGTGTTTGAAGGAGGTAGTAGTCAACAATATCAAATGCTATTTAAAAGAGAGACAGAGAGAGAGCAAGAGACACAGAGATAGTGGGGGGGGGAGAGGGAAAGAGAGAGACAGAGAAACAGAGAGAGAAGAGGGTGGGATGGATAGACACACAGAGAGATAGAGAGAAAGGGGGAGAGAGAAAAAGAAAGGGGAAGAGACAGACAGGCAGAGAAACAGAGGGAGATCAAGGAGAAGAATTTGGAAGAAACCACCATCGGTCTTGGCAGCTAGGTCACTGGTGATCTTGAAGAGGAGCCATTTCAGAAGTATGGTGAGAGTAGGAGCTAAATTTCAGGGTTAAGAAGTGACTGGTTAGTGAATAAGTACAGACAGTCCATTCTTAATAAATGTTTATTGAATTTAATTTAACCTAATGACAAATCTAGATTGCTGGGTAGTTGATCTGATTGATTGTGAGGAAATTAGCCATTAATCTGACAAATTAAATCCATCACAAAGTGTTTGATCCCAGGAGCAGATGCTGCTTGGGAAGAGGAGCTCCCCCCAGCCTTGAAGGAGAGCTCCACAATGGGGAGACAGAGATTGATTCCTGATTTGCTTTGGAGCTTGGAAAATGGTTTTCCCTTCCCCTTGTACAATAGGGACAGCTCCTCTATGTGCACAGCCCATGACCACAGGGCAGAAGAGCTGGTCTGAGCTCGTTAAGCACATGATCTTGGAAATGCTAAACATGAAAAGGCCCCTTGGAAATTCCCATGACAAATTCTTTCCCCTTTGGCCAGCACTCCCTGCAAAGGATCCACCTGAATGTTTCTGAGCAAATGATGCACAACAGCTGGCTCGGAACGGGGCCTCTCCCCATGTGCCTGGAAGATGCCAGAGGGGAGAAGGAGGAAGTGCATGGAAAGCTTCATATAAATAAGTCAGAAAGCCACTGTTCCTCATTGATTGCATTTCCCCAGCGATGACCTTCACACAGCCAGGCCTCCCGGGCTCTGGCCTTTTCGGCTGGTGAAGCCTTCCAGTAATTGCCACATTCACATATAGCCGGTGCAGACACAGCCAGGTCTTTGTTTCAGTTCAAAAGCTTTTCTTGGCTTCTGTGTGGGAGAGATGGCCCAACTCATGGAATCTCAAAGTCTGGGAGATAGGAAGAAGAGGGGAATGGGGCATTGGGGGGCAAGGGAGGCCCATGTAGAGTCCCCACCTATCCAAAGTGCCCAAGGGAGCCACACCTGGGATAGGACAGAGTCCAATCCAATCCAATAATTCATTAAATATTTATTAAGCACCTACTATGTGCCAAGCACTGTTCAGAGAAAGGGAGAGGAAGAGGGATAAAGTATCTTAGAGAAGTCAGCTAGTTGTGGTTTAACTAACAGTCTAAACATCTTGGACTTTTCTTGGCTGTGTGGAGGGAGCTAGATGGCAAGGTAAATAGAGCCCTGGGTCTGGAGTCCAGAAGATTTGAATTCAAATCTGGCTTCAAACACTTACTAGCTATGTGACCCTGGGTAAGTCACTTAACCCTGTCTGCCTCAGTTTCCTCAATTGTAAAATGGGGATAATATTAGCACCTATCTCCCAGAGTTGTTGTGAGTCTCAAATGAGACTTTTGTAAAGTGTTTAGCATAGTACCAGGTACATAGTAGGCACTTAATATTTTATTTCCTTCCCTTCCTCCTTTCTTCTCTCCCTTTCTTCTTTCCTTTTTTTTTTTTTTGGAGGGCAGTTGGGGTTAAGTGACTTGCCTAAGATCACACGGCTAGTTTTTGTGTTAAGTGTCTGAGGTCACATTTGAACTCAGGTCCTCCTGACTCCAGGGCTGGTGCTCTATTCACTGCACCACCTAGCAGCCCTTTCTTTCCCTTTTTTCTTCCTTCTTTCTTTCCTATGTACCCAAAGTTTGGGTGACATTTGGGTCTCTATGAAATTGAAGCTGAGAGCCACCATTAATTATATAACCTTGGAGGTGGATTTGAGCCAAGCCTAGATATAATACATCCCACAGTTCTCGAGCATGGTTCAATCCCTTAAAATACCAGCATTCTCCTTGACTTGATAATGACATGGATAGTGCTAGACCCAAAGCTTTGACTTCTGGACAAATAAAGTTGATGAAAATGTTTTGAATTACTGATTTTAAAAGTCTCTGTTTTTGAATAGCTACCAGGTTTCTACTGCTATCAATAAAAAATTCATGCAGCCTATGCTCCTGGATTTTTCACGTTGTGGCCCACTACAGAAATGATTCAGATGGAAGGTGGTGTTATACACTAGGAAAAATACTCTCTTTGGAGTCAGAGGACCAGAGTTCAAATTCTGTTTCTGTCACCTAACATCTTGGGACCTCGGACAACTTGTCTAATCTTTGGGGGCTTCAGGGTCCTTCTCTGTAAATGAGGGGATTGGACTAGGTGGCTTCTTAGGTTCCTTCTACATGTCTAGTCTTACGTTCTCCAAACAGGCCATCCAACTCATTTTGTATATGGAAGAAATAGAATCCCAGAGAAACTAAATGATTGACCCAGAGCTACACAGCTATTTTAGGACGGCTAGGTGGTGCAGTAGACAGAGTGCTGGGCCTGGAGTTGGGAAGAACTGAGATCAAATCCAGTCTCAGACACTAGCTGTGTGACCCTGGGCAAGCCACTTCACCCTGTTTGCCTCAGTTTCCTCATCTGTCAAATAAACTGAAGAAGGAAATGGCAAACCACTCCAGTATCTTTGCCAAGAAAACCTCAAATGAGGTCATGACTAAACAACAACACAGCTAGTTAGTGGCAGATTAAAGATTAAAATTTAGGCTTCCTGACTCCTGGTTCTGTGCTCTGGGTGAAAACGTCCCCCCTTTTCAGTTGCTCAGATAATCCGATTTCTCTTGAAGTCTGGTGAAAAGCTCTGCTTCACTTTGGTAGCAAAAGTCTGTGCAAGGCAGGAATGGGAGCCTGATTCCTGGCCGGAGAATGCTCATTGGGAAAGCAGCTTTCCTGCCCAGGCAATGCTTCCAACAGGAGATGAATGTGTTCCACATGGGCCTAGCGGACAATATTTCTTTCCATTTGCTTTTGATCTACAGATGCAAAATCTTACCTCGTGAGACAGCAGTGTGTAAATAATCATCATCGCACAGATTAGATTTCCAGAAACAAAGCTCCTCCTGGGGGCTAGCTATCTCCAAGGGTCATGGGCCTGTATTCAACATCGGGCTTTTCCCAATGGAAGCTTGCTTCTTGTTTTGGCCTTTATAAATATAAATTTATAAATATAATTGCACTAGGCTCTTGGTGAACTCATTGTCATGACCCATCTCTGTGCCAATTAGGCCCAACCCCAGATGCTGATAAGTCTCCACTAGCATGTGACTAAACTGTAAGCTCCCTGAGGGTAGGAATTGCCTTATACAGTGATATAGTTTTATATCCAACACAGTACCCAGGAAGGGGGTGGAGTCTGCCAAATGGCTTTGAAATATCTCCTCACCCCAACCCTGAGTACACAGACAACCAGCCTTAGGTGGTGGATCCAAAGCAAATTATATTGTATCTTCCACTCACTTCTATCATTTATGCAAACAAGTGAAATCAGGCACAAGGAAATGTTACCCCCAAAGGGGAAACTTGGGTAAGAAAGAATGTGTGAAAAGGGAAGGCTCCTAACTTCTGTGAAGGTTTAGGGGCTATGTATTTAAGAACCCCAGGTCTTCTTTAGCAGAAGTTGTCTTCTTCCCAAGTCAATCAATAAACATTTATTAAGCCCCTACTATGTATCAGTCATGGGCAGCAGTGATAAAGTGCCAGACCTGTAGTCAGGAAGACTCATCTTCATGACTTCAAATCTGGACTCAGACACTTCCTAACTGGATGACCCTGAGCAAGTCACTTAACCCTATTTGTCTCAGTTTCCTCATCTGTAAAATGAACTGGGGAAAGAAATGGCAAGTCACTGCAGTATCTTTGCCAATAAAACCCCAAATGGGGTCACGAAAAGTCAGATATGACTGAAAAATGACTGAACAACAACAAAATGTGCCAGTCACCTTAGGCACTGGGTATACGAAGAATGAAACAATTCCTACCCTCAAGGAGTTTACATTCTACCCTTTCATTGCAACCAGTCTTCTTCCTTCCTCTTGTATCCCTGGACACTCTAAGCATCAACAGCATGGGATGGAATCCTTGAACTATATGACTATGTTCAAAGGACTGGCAATTCTGTTCTCCTCATCCCTGGCCTGGAATTGATACCATAGTCAGTCAGGGTTAAGGCAAGGTCCTATGTATACAACTTGCCCCAATCATATTCTACCTTCTAGCATTCTCATTTGTGTTCATATCTTATTCCTCCTAATTCAACAGTAACTCCTGGAAGGCAGGATTGCTTTAAAAAAAAAATTGTATTCCTAGCACAGTGTCTTTCATATAGTAGATAATTAACAAATATTGCTTGAAATAAATGCCAGTGTTAAAGTATACATGTTATCCTGGAGAAAATTCAGAGATAGGAGTTAAGCACCTTACTGATTGGCACAAATTAGCTTATGAGGTTGACTGAAGGTCATAGGAAGGATCGTAAGAATAAGAGATGGAAAAGATTTTAGTAAATCATTTAATCCAACCTCCTCACTTTTACAGATGAGGAAACTGAGGTCCAGAGAAATCTATACATTTGGGCAAATTCAGTGATTTTCCCAAGGTCACAGGTGGTAAGTGGAAGATGGTGGGGTTCTGACTCCAAACCTGGTGCTCCATCTCCAGGACACTGGATCTTGTAGGACAACAGTGGCTTCCCACTGTGCTCTGGGGAATGGGATCCAGGACAAGTGTCCATTTTGCTGGGGGAAGGGAATGAGGAGGAGAGTTCTGATCAGAGAAAGCAGGCTTAGGAATGCCCTGAGTGGTCAGTTGGCAGCAAGAGGGCCCCTCGGAAAAATGTGTGTGAGGTGGGGAGAAGGGATAGGAACTGACAAGTCTTTCCCAGGTCAGTCCCAATGATGATTTTTGTTTAAGAAATGACATGTGTTTATACAACATCAGTCCTCCAGGAGGGATTTCATAAGCCCTAGTGCACAGAAACCCCCACTTGCCAATGAGAGGGGATTAGCATCTTCTGAATGTCAAGGACAGACAGTTGTTCTTCCTGGGCTGAAAAGAAAAGAAATAAATCTGGACATCTGGCGAAAATTAAAGAACTACCCCAAGCCAGCAGTTCCCAAATTTCTTTTTCTTTTTAAATCTCGTGCTTTTCTTCCTCCTCCAGGTTCCTGTGTTCCCTCTCCCCCCCACATTTCCTCTCTACTGGGGGACAGAAAAAGGGCAGTCATCTGCTTATTTGGTCTTGTCCACGTTAACAGCAGACATCCATTTGGAACTCGGTACAGAGCCAGTGTCACCCTGAGCATTCATCACAGCAGGACTTCAAGGCTGAGAGGGAGGATCTGGGAGGTGAAAGAACTGGGTGAAGGCACCAGCAAATGAAGCCCCCACATGGAAAGCATGACCTTCATAAGGTGGGTGACTTGCTCAAGGTCACATAAATTGTAATCATTAAAGGCAGTATTTGAACTCACATCCTGGGACTAAGCTCTTTCTACTGCACTACAACGCTTCCCTAATTAACCTCTCCAAGTCTGTTTCCTCACCTATACCATAAGGGGTTGTGTTTAATGGTTTCTAAGATTCTTTGTGGCTTGAAGTCTATGATTCTTGATTCAGAATCCTGTGACAATTGCATTTTTTTTTAAGCCATTGGGGTTAAGTAACTTGCTCAAGGTTACACGGCCAGTTATTTTGTGTGGGTGCCAAGTATCTGAGGCTGGAACCAATCCCGAGTCTCCCAACTCCAGGGCTGGCGCTCTTACTCACTGCGCCACCTGGCCGCCCCAGTTGCATTTTTTTTTTTTAAGAAAAGTCTGAGCCCACCCTTGGATCAGTCAACTAGGAAGGGAGGACCTTTTGGGAATGTCTTTTTTCTGCCTTTGAAATCATACCAGTAGGTGGTACAGTGGATAGAGCACCAGTCCTGGAGTCAGAAGGACCTGAGTTCAAATTCAACCTCACACACTGGCTGTGTGACCCTGGGCAAGTCACTTAACCCCAACTGCCTCAAAAAAAGAAATCATACCATGTAAACATTGGCCTGCTGGGTCCTCACCAAACTCTGCTTCTTCATGAGCAAGGAGTACTGCTTTGCCAAAGATAAAACCATTTCCATGTGAAGAGAGCTGGGGCTCAAGAGTTCACTGTCCAAACTAAATTGAATTAAACAAACATTCATTAATCTTCTATGCCTAGTGTGTAGGCCTGAGGCAGGTACAATGATAAATGACAATGCTCCCTTCTAAGTGCTTACAGTCTAGATCAGACAGATGCATAAACAATTATGATGTAAAACAGAAGATAGATTAGACACAGTTCTGCCTTCTCAGAGCTTATGGTCTAAATAAGACAGATATAACTATGATATGGAATAGAAAGTCCTTCTCTGATGTCCAATCTATGGTAAAATAATAAGGAAATAGTGATAAGAACCTACTTTAAGCTTTGCCAAGCACTTTACATATGTTATATGTTAAGGGCAGCTAAGTGGTGCAGTGGAGAGAGGACAGGGCCTGGAGGCAGGGAAGACCTGAGTTCAAATCCAGCCTCAGACACATGCAAGCTGTGTGACCCTTGGGGAAGTTACTTCACATGTTGGCCTCAGTTTCCTCGGCTGCAAAATGAACTGGACGAGGAAATGGCAGACCACTCCAGTGTCTTTGCCAAGAAAACCCCAGATGGGGTGGGACATGACTGAAAAAACCTTAAATAACAAATTACATGTGTTATCTCATTTGTTCCTCAAAACAACCCTGGAGTAGGTGTTATTATTATCCCCATTTGACAGATGAGGAAACTGAGGCTGAGAGGTTAAGAGGTTAAGTTCAGGGTAGCACAGCTAGTAAATGGCCAGGGCAGGATCTGAGCTCAAGTCTTCCTGATTCCAAGTAAAGCACTTTGACAGGGCCAACAGCTCACAAACTCTGTTAGGTCCTTCTAAGTTGTAAAGATTGTAGTATGATCCAGTAATGGAATATATGAGCCTGGGAGCCAGACTAAGTTTGGAGAAACTCATCCCTAGGTTGACTTTAGGGTGACCAACTCTTGAAGACTGTTACTAAGAGGTGTAAATTGTGTCAATGGAATGAGTCATCATTCAGTCATTTTCAGTCATGTCTGACTCTTTGTGACCCCATTTTGGGGTTTTCTTGGTAATGAAGTGGTTTGCCATTTCCTTCTCCAGCTCATTTTACAGATGAAGACACTGAGGCAAACAGGGTGAAGCGACTTGCCCAGGGTCACACAGCTAAAGTGTCTGAGGCCAGATTTGAACTCAGGAAGATGAGTCTTCCTGCCTTCAGGCCAGGCACTCTATGCCCCCATAGTGCCATCTAACTGCCTCTAATGAAATGAGTATCCACAGAAATTCCAGATTCTTGAACCATCCAAGCATAGAACGGAAGGTGATATATTTGTGACTGTTTCCACACTAACACTTTTTGAGCCAGGCCAACCTCCCTTTAGCCTGCCTGAGTTCTCAGGGATTGGGGCCCTCACAGGACGGCACCCCTTGTTACACAATGTCTTGACCTTCTCGGGTCAGGGAGAGGAATTCGGAGCTCCACCAAGCCAAGTAAACACGCACTTTCACTGTCTCTAGCAGACTCTTACAGATGGAAAGAAGGGCCGGGAGCAAATTTAAAAGGCCACCTGGAGAGATAGTTATGATTTTTAAGAGCTAATGCTCCCACCCACGGCTCATTGTTTATCAGCTGCTTTTACTCACCATTGCTATAGTAAATTGTGTATGAGCAGGGAAGCAAGCTGTCTACGTGACCATCGTGGGCTGCAGCTACACCAGAGTGCTGAGGAGGATTTGAAGGTGCTCCGAGGAAGATGCTGACCTCCTCCTGGGTGGTTCTCTGGGCTGAACAAAGGCCAGAGAGGGACGGATGATGTGGGGAGGCAGTGCATCTTGGTTTTTAATGACACCCACAGCTGCATGTAGAATTGAGCAAAGATAGACGCTCTGGTTACAGAGGAAAACGTAGCCAAAGTTATGCTGCCTGACCCTCTGGATATTTCCAAGGCCAGAATTCTCACAGGGCAACCCTTGGAGACCATGAGGGCTTCAACAGTTCAGTTGTTTATAAGAGGAAGAGAAAAGGACAGGGTGCTTGGGGTGTCTTTTGGTCCAAGCCTATGATTTCATTTGTGTGGGGACCACCTGGTATGGAAACTCCCTTCACTAAGGCAACCTTATGCCTGTAGCACTTAAGGATTAAGTAACTTATTCCCTGCTTTAAAGCTAGAAGGTGTCAGAGGCAGAATTTCCTGTCTCTAAGACTGGCCTGAAATGTTCTCTACCCCATGAGCATCTGACTCCATAATGATGAATTAGGAACCTGGGAGATTGTTTTAAAATAATTTTTATTTGAAGAAAATGTTTCACTTTTCTTCTCACAAATCTCTTTCCCTCCTCTTCCCCAATCACCTCCCGAAAACACAAAGGCAGTAATTAATCACTGTTCTCCTCAAACACTAAGGGAGGTGGCAAGCCTGGTCAATGATGCTGATGCATAATTGAGGAAGTAAACAATCCCAGGCTGTATTGACTTCCAATACGGAAGAAACAAAGGGGAGAACAATGGAGGAAGACCAAGGCAAAGAGTGAAAAAGGAGGAAAAAAACAGAGATCCTCAGATTTCCCAGCTTAGATCCTGGGGGTAGGACAAAGGGGTTGGGGGGAAAGGATTATTAGATCAACTGATTCAATTCAATTTAACAAATAGTCATTAAACACTCTCAATGTGTGAAGTACCATCCTAGCTTCTGGGAACACGAAGTTAAAAAAAAAAAAAGAAAGGAAGGAAGGAAACTGTCTTCAAGGGACCTAGGAAAGGAAGAAAAAAAAATTACTCATTAAGTCCTTACTATGTGCCAGGAACAAAACTAAGTGCTGGGGGTACAAATATAAGCCAAAAAAAAAAAAAAAAAAGATAACACCTGCCCTCAAGGAGCTTACATTCTAATCAGGGAGGACAACTGGAAGGAACAAACAAATAAATGCAAAGTATGTGCAAATTAGAGTCAGACTGCCCTGCAATGGGCCAGAGATGTGTTGTCTAAGGACAACGGGGCGGGTAAAGAGGCTGATGACATTTCTGGCCACCACATTTTTCAGACCATTCAGAGGGTTTGCAGTCAGAGTCTGTGAAGGGAGGACCTTCATCAGTTACATCACAGACCCTTGAAGTATGGAGGCAAATATAATCAATCCATTATCGTTTCCTGTTGTTCATTGATACAGATGTAATTTTTCTGTTCTCATGTTTCAGTGTCTTAGAGAGGAACAAAATTTCAATAATGTTGATGTAATGGCCAAATAGATCAAAGAAAACTCCTATTAATTTTGAACCTGAAGAAGAATATACACCCCCTCCCATCCATGTATACCCAATGAGATGGTTTTCTGATGATTTGCAAAGATTTACAGGAAAGTATCACCAATTCATTTTGCCTTCTGTGAAAATAGGTGATTAGGACTGGTTATTTCTGTTGACTTTAATTTCCCTCCTGATAATGGTGGACTTTATTTCTATCTCTTTACTGAAATACTTTCACTAAAATAAAGGTTAAGTGACTTGTCCAGGGTCACCCAGTGTCTGAGACCATATTTGAACTTGGGTCTTCCTGACTCCAGATCTAACCTTCTTTCTATCTGCTTTGCTACTTAGCTGCTTCTGGCTGTCAAGGTGAGAAAAGTGAACCCACAGCAGGGGAGAATATGAAGGGTTCAAGGCATAGGTGTAGGCTTAAGGGAATGAAGGGAAATAGAGTAGGAAGTTGTATTCATCAAAGAGAAACTGAGAGCTTAAGATTCCAGAGAGTGGGCAGTGTGGAGTGGTGGAAAGGGGTTTACCCTTGAAGAACATTTACCTTGTTTATTACTTGGCTTTCCTCCCACATCAACTGTTTACCCTCCAGGTCGCTAGGCCAATCAATCCAATACAAATTTATCAAATATCTATTACTTATAAAAGATTGTAATGGACTACAGGGATCATGGAGGCCGACTGTGCTGAACCTGGACTCAGGTAGCCCTGAGTTCCAATGTGGCTTCAGATGCTTACTAGCTATGTGACCCTGGTCAAGTCTCAGTCTCCTCCCCTATAAAATGGGGATGTTAGTAGTACCTATCTCCCAAGGTTGTTGTGGGGATCAGATGAGATAATTATAAAGTACCTGGCACATAGTAAGAGCTACATAAAAGTTAGTTATCATCATCATCATCATCATTGTCAGCACCTACCTCCCAGTGTGTTTGTGAGAATAAAGAGTTAATATTTGTAACTTTGCTGTGGAAACTGTAAAGCACCATGTAGGTGCTGACTATTCTATTCATAGACCTAGAACCCAACAGTACATCATTGGAAGTCATGTATTCCAATCCCCTCAGAGAAGGAAACTGAGTCCCAAGGAGGTTAAGAGATCTACCCAAGGTTACACTGGTAGGAAATGCCACAGACAGGATCTGAACTCAGAGCTCTCTTTACCCCCATACCATATTGCCTTGAAGGGAAGTTAGGGAAGGCTTCATGGAGGAGGAGATGCCTGTGGTAGGTCTTGAATGATTGATGGATGTTGGGGAGGACAATGGGAGCAAAACCAAGATGAAATGGAAGAGGATAGAAAAATTCAGTCATATATATTTTAATTGGTAAATAATGGGGAGCCACAGAAAGCTCTGAGACAAGAGGAGTGAGCTGGCCAGAACTGAACATCAAGATTACTCGGGCAGCAATGAGAAGGTTGGACTGGAAGGAGAACAGACTGAAGATTATAAGTCCAGCTCAGAAGTTAGTCTGACAATCTAGATGAGAAGCAATGAGGATTGAATGAGGGTAGTTGTGGTGGATTTAGAGATAAAGGAGAGGCACAAGAGATAATCAGAGAGAGAGAACCAATATTAGTCAGCAGTGTATTGAGAACTAGCATTGACTGTCTGGAAAGAACACTAGAAAGCTCAGGGTATAATTGATACAAAAAAATACCATTTTACTTAGAAATAAAGATGGTCATTCTAGTATCTTTATTTCTTTGCCTTATGGATAGAAATAATTTATATGATAAGAATACTATGAAGAAGAATTAACATGGATAGGAATAATATGATAGGAATAATTAATATGGATAGGAATAATATGATAGGAATCAATATGGATAGGGATAATATGAATAGGAATTAATATGGATAGGAATACTTAATTAATAGATGCATTAATTGATACCACTTGACCCTTTCTTAAATTCTCCAGTCCTATTTTAAGCCTCCTGCTTTCCGGGCCAGGAGATCAGAAGGCCTGACATCCAAAGGCTGTGGAATGTCCCTTCTCTGCAGGTAGCTATCTTCCCTAGCACCTCATTAGATGGGCTTTGTAGCTCACCATGGTACCGAAGTACCTGATTATATAACAAGTTTGGTAAAAAAGGATCTAACAGCTGAAGTTTATTCCGAAAGGCATGATTCATCCTTAACTCCATCTTCTAGCAGAGGATTAAAGAAAGCATGCCATGCTTGATCTGTCTCAGTTCAGAAGGGGGAATGATTAATTTATTTTTGTCCTCCCTTCAGACAGCAATGTGGTCTAAGTAAGAGACCCAAAAGAGTCCTTTGCTATTAACAAAGGATGGGGGGGGGGGGCTCCTCTCTCAAATTTTATGTGTAGGCTCAGGAACTAAATTTCTGTTCTTGCTTCCATTGTCTCCCAATGCAAATACCCTGATGTTATTGTTCAGTCATGTCCTTCTCTCTATGACCCCATTTGGGATTTTCTTGGCAGATGTCGGCATGGTTTGCCATTTCCTTCTCCAGCTCATTTTACAGATGAAGAAACTGGGGTAAATAGGGTTAAGTGACTTGTGCAGGGTCACCCAGTCAGTAAGTGTCTGAGTGTAATGGGAATGCAAATTTGGAAGATCTTCCCTGCCCCTAGGCTAAAGTGCACCAGAAGCCTGGGGAGGGAGGCTTGTTTTTCAGTAAATACTTTTTGATTGGCCAGTGGGTCAAGAAGGTTGTTACATTCTCTGAGCCAGGAGAAGGCTATCTAAGCCCTGATGTGTAGCTTTGTTTTGGGACTCACTTTAAGAAGTGTTCTGCGATTTGATCTGAATTCTGGGAAGCCGTTGTTGAGAGTCCCCCGGCTTTAAAAAAAACCCAGATGTTGACTGGGTATGGATGTAATGGTTGGACAGTTTGGAAATCTGTCTACTTGATCTGTTTCTGTCTTGATAATTCTGCCTGTATGCTTTGAAGTTCGGGGTGCTGACCTCTTTCCCCTGAACAAGGTAAACGATATATGTCTGACTGATTAAAGTAAACTTGTTAACCCATTTTGAGTTGCTTTCCTTTGACAAAGCAGATCCAAGAACCTGTGCTAGCAGCTACCCTGGGAACACTGGGGTGCTTGCAGCTACACTGAGGCCAGATTTGAACTCAGGAAGACTCTTCTTCCTGACTCCACTGTGGCACCTAGCTACCCCATGTGATGGAAATGTTTTGCTCAGTTGGCCTCAATGTACTATTTTAATTTTATTCTCTGAATATCCTTTACGTGTCAGTCACAGGATTGTAGGAATGTAGAGCTGAAAGGTCTCAGGGCAATTATAAAATCTTTGCCTTATTTTATATTTATGGTGACCACTAAGACCCACAGAGATGGGGTGATTTGCCTCAGGACACTCAGCTGATAAGTCACAGAGCAGATATGCAAACTCAATCCTTCCAACTCCAAATCCAGGGCTTTCCTTACTACATCCCCCTTTCTTTAGGACAGGAATAGGTGGTTATAGTTTTAAAAAATATTTTCATAACTATATTTCAGTATAATTGATGTCCTTAGTCATCTTTTGTATTTTATTTCATGCTTTTAAAAACATTATTCTGAGAAGGGATCCATTGGTTTCACCGAACTGCCAAAGGGGTCCATGTCATCAGAAAAGATTAAGAATGAATTGATTAGTATGTCATTAAGGTCTTTTATCAAAAGTTCTCTGAGAACAGTGAAGGTATCTAGTAGAACAGCATGCAATTCATCCTTAAGAAATGCTTTCAAATAGTGAGGGTGAATTTCATATATGGAGTCACTTTAGTAGGCATGGAGAGAATATCTTGAAGATGGGCCCTCAGAGGTTAGCTCTTGTGTATTGGATGGAAAAGCCAAGCAGAAAAAGTAGTCAAGTAATTTTATTTATAGACAACTAAAAAGGGCTCTGAGTAAATGGCCATTTTCCTTTAAATAGCCAGCCCAAAGCTTGCCCTCTGTAGCATATAGGAATTTCAAACTCCCACTCTAAGCTCAAATAAATTAAAGAAGGAAATATATACACCAGTACTGCAGCTGGTTTTCTCGCCAAAGATAATGAACAGCGCAGACAAATCAACCTGACAGGTAATTTACCATTAATGGTTTGATTTCATCAGTCTGGCCACAATGCATTATGAACTAGGAAAATTAGACAAGTTGAGAGCATGATAGCATCAGTGTTTAATGTTTATTTTCCATTACCTGGCAGCAAAATTATTCTTAATAAAATATCACTATTCTCTAAGTGAAAAACTTCAAGAGTTCAGCTATTCCCATTAGTCTGACTCTGTCTCTAAGCTGTCTCAGCTCCTTAAAGGAAAGTGTCTTTTTGGGGGGGAGGAGAGGAGCATGGATTACCTGGTGTGATTACTAGTATGGAGTGCCTGGTAAACACCATTTAGACAAAATGTAATGAAACAAGACCCCCCTCTGGATAACTTTCACACTCACCAAACAAAGGTTCTAAGTGTTTCCCCTATCCCATTAGATACAAAGGATAATCATTTTTAAATGGATTACTTTGTGTGGATTACTTCAAGTACAAAGTAATGGTGTAAGAGGAAGTTGATGAAAATCTCAAATCTCAACAGGTAATGTCATTGAAGGTCACCTGAACTCCTGACTTTCTAGCTCTGATCTGAAAGGTGATTGAGACTGGAGTCTGAGCAGATCCCAAGACCAATCCAACTTTTCAGCATCTGGGCTTTCAAACAAAGGCAAGTTGGTGACTCACACATCCTGGCTATCTTAGGGACAACTCTCTTTCCAGCCACTCCACTGGAACTGTACTTCTCTGTGAGATGTGTGGAATATAACTCCCCTCTAATCAACCCTGGCTTTTTCCACTTCAGAAGGGATTTATGTGTTCTGAATGAACTATTATGCAAGCTTCCACATAGAATATGATCTTTGGGATCACAGATTAGAGCTGAAAGAGGCCTTAGAGATCAGTTCTAGACCAAGTCCCTGATTTTACAGTTGAGGAAAAGGAGACCCAATGGAAGTTATTTGCCTAAGGCCCTACAGGTGACCTAAGCTTCAGCTTTGATGCACACTGTCACTAAATGAAAGATTTCTTGTTGTTGTTCCATTGTGTCTTACTCTTTGTGACCCCATTTGAGGTTTTCTTGGCAAAGATACCAGAGTGGTTTGCCATTTCCTTCTCCAGCTCATTTTAACAGATGAGGAAACTGAGGTCAACAAGGTTAAATGACTTACCCAGGGTCACACAATTAATAAGTGTCTGAGAATGAATTTGAACTCATGAAAATGAGTCTTCCTGACTCCAGCCCCAGCACTCTATCCACTGTACCACCTAGCTGCCCCAAAGTCATAAAAAATCCCATAGGTTCAAGTTTCTTCTCTGATATGTACAGGCTGTGTGACCCTGGACAAGTCACTTAATCTGTTAGTACTCTAGTCAAATACTTTTAGACTAAGTTTCAGCAAAGGGCCAACATGCATTTGTGGAGGGAATTCCCCACACCAGTGAAATCATGGGTCTGATTCCTATCCTGCAGCTGTTAAAGTAGGCAGGGCCATATTGAGACTCTGAGGTGTGTGTGTGTCTGTGTGTGTGTTCGGAAGGAGAGAGGCCCAGCCTCCAAGGATGAACAAGGTCAGGCATCTCTTCCCCCACCACAGAAGACACAAATGACAAAGGGGCTGATAAGATCACGAAGCTGCAGAAAACTTGAGAGAAGGGTTTACTCGGAAACTAATCATTTATTGACGTTTTTTCACCTTTTCATGCTCCATCACTGTCCCTAGCACTTCTTGAATTGAGATGAACATGGTAAGAACAGCTTGGTTGCATTTGAATAAGAAGAGAATCAAAGATTCCTTGTTCTAGGCTTTTAGAAAACACATCTATCCATTGGGACACTGTCTAGTCCCAGAAAAATTCAAATATGGTTTTTCTTAGAGCACAAGGGAGCTGGATACTACTACCTGATGGTCAGAACTCAGGTCAGCCAGGAAAAAAAAAATGATACTGGTTGAACAAGCAGAAACTATTCAAACCCTGGTTCAATACCACTAACAGTTTTTCTCAACTCTTGGTTCAAAATCCCCATTTGTGGATTTTATATTCAACTCGTTCAAGGCAACAAGATAACAATGGCTTATCTTTTATATACCAACATTCTAATGGACAGAAGACTGGATTTGGTATCCAAAGACTTCTCTAATAGAATGAACACAGGCTTGGGGGTCAGATCCTACCTCTGACACTTACTACCTGTGTGACCTTGGCAACTAGGTGGTGCAATGAATAGAGTGTTGGTCTTGGAGTCAGGAAGTCCTAAATTCAAATCCAGCCTCAGACCACTGTGTGACCCTGGGCAAGTCACTTAATCTGTTTGCCTCAGTTTCTTCAATTGTAAAATAGGGATAATAATAGCATCTACTTGGCAGGGTTGTTGTGAGGATCAAATGAGATAATTTTTTTTTAAGCAATTGGGGATAAGTAACTTGCTCAAGGTTACACAACCAGTTATTTCTGGGTGTGGTGCTAAGTATCTGAGCCCAGATTTGATCCCAGGTCATCCCCACACTGGGGCCGGTGCTCTTACTCACTGTGCTACCTGGCTGCCCAGAGATAATATTTTTAAAGTGTTCTTAACACAGTGCTTGACATTGGCAAATCATCTATAAATGCTTAGTCCATTTCCCTTCCCTTGGGCAAGTCACTTAATCTCCAGGACTACACTTTCTTCATTGGTAAATTGAGGGGGCTTGGACTGGAAGTGTCCTAAGCTTCCTTCTGGCTCAGCCCCTTTGATTCCATAACTTGCTTTAAGATTTGTGTCAGTTTCCTCATGTATAAAATGGGAATAATTCCTAGATTGCCTAACTCACTCCATTATGAAGATCAAAAGAGAGAATGAATATAACGTTTACATGGTTGTAGTGGATAATCAGAGTTGGACTTGGAGTCAGAAGACCCCTGATTAAATCCCAGCTGTCCAATTTCCTACCTTCATGACGAGGCAATTCACTGAAACCCTACACAGCCTGACTGCAGTCTCATTTCGAAAGCCTCATATGGAAGACTTGCCTCCTGGAATTCCCACCTCCCACCAAAGCTCATCTCAAGTACCACCTCCTACACAAGACCTTTCCCAATTCCCCTAGTTCTCAGCAGTCTCTTTCCCCCCTGCCCTGTAAATACTTTGTATACACATTGTATTTGTTAGCCATCTCTTTTTCCTTTGGTAAATACTTGGTATAACTGTTGTATTTACTTCTCTGGGTACATGTTGCATGATACAAAGGTCTTGGAGACCAAGACGTGTTACATTTTTTTCTTTGTGTACCTGGCACCTATTGAGAGTCCAATGCCAAGTATCTCTATAACAAAGAGTACTGATGGACCGACCATATTGGGTCCACAATTAAAAGGGAAGAAGAGAATGGGGTGGCTTGCCTTAGGGAAACAACACTGTCTTAATGACCTTTTCATATGTCAGCATTCTTGTTGTCACATGGCTATGAGATATGGAGCACAAAGGGCAATGGAGGAGGGTGTGGTGGGTGCGGGCAAGCTTCAAAGCATAACCAGTGAAGGACTCCAAAGAACAGGAATAAGGAATGCCGTTAGGAGGATGTATGATGGGGGGGAGGGGGGATATGGGCAGCTCACTTAGCTTAAGCAGGGGTTAACAGGTAGACAAGTTGAACGCTCCACTGGTATCCTTGCAAGGTCAAGAGAAAGCAAGGAAAGCCTCCAGACTGTTGGGGGGACCCCTTGTGGTGAGTCTGCGGGAGTGCATGGATAAGAGCTGTACAGGATGGGAAGGAGAGGAATGGGTTTCTGAGATCTGCGCTGTTGGGAGGGAACATTCAAATCAGCGACTTTACACATCCCTTTGTATAAGGAATATGAGCATCCTCGGCATCTGGCACAGTGTCCAGCACATAGTAGGTGTTTAATGTTCGTTAAGATACAAAACACAAAAGAAATAATCTATTAATTTGTATTAAAGTCCAGTGCACACACAAGCGAATGGATTTTTGCGACCTGGTGCAAAGGTCTTCTCCCTACCGCTCCTGTCACCAATCTCTAAGCATTTAAACCTTGGACCAGAAAGATGTGAGCAGCTAATGTTCACTACTCCTCCCTCCTGAAGGCACACTGAATCCCTCTTGACTGGAAGACACTTTCCAGGTCACTTCCCTGGTATATCCTATTCCAACACAGTCTTCAAGCAGGTACATATTTTAGAGCTAGGAGGAAAGAGTATTCTAGAGCCAGAAAGGAAGCTTAGACAGAGGCAGTTACTCACGGAAAACAAGGGGAAATGGGTTTGAAGGGCAGCAGAAGGTATCTGAGTTGGATATACGGGCAAATTTTCTTTTCCAAAATATTAAGCATTTGAATTGGTTGCTGAGGAAGTGCAATCTTGCTATACATGAGGTAAAAACAAGCATCTGTAATGGTTTCCATCATCTTGTGCAGTGACAGGAAGGTCCCCTCCACTCCTCTTACAATGGTTCTGTGATATTCTTTTTGATGTATAGGAAAAAAATAAACGTAGAGAGAAATGGCATCAAGCTATTTACCAATAAAAAAGCTGGAAGCTTGGAAATTAAGATGATTTCCTTTTGTTTTTTGGTGAGACATCATACAATTGATCATGCAATTGAATTAAAAGCCCTTTGAGATGTCATCTTCCCCAAACTTTCACACAGTATATTGTATTACAAAGAATCCACTGGAACAGGGTCAGGTAACTGGTCAGAAAGAGATTAAAGGAGATTCTTTGCTGGCATTGGGCACAGCTGGTGCTGAGTGGCAACTCTATTCTCCATAAGTAGTTCTGGGCCACAGTTCCAGGGTGGAGATGAGCGCTGGAGGGTGGATCACAAGGGAGAAAGGGCCCTGCTCATGGTTCCAGGGCCAAAAGGAGCATTAGAGCTCACAGCTGCAGGGTAGTAGGGTAAAGACAAGAGGGAAGATCAAGAGAGCTGTGACTCCATCTGTCCCCTGATCACATCACCTCGGAAGCACTGAAAACCTGCAGATTCTCAGAACTAGCTCTGAAAACAGAAGCATGAAAAAGCCTGAAGCTTAGGACAGTGCCTCTCCTCCCCCAAGTGAGCAAAGCCTAACTTTAACATAAAATTCAAAGTCAAGAAATAGGCAGGAAAAATTAGCAAACAACAACAAACTTTTTTGGGGGGCTTTTTGCAGGGGGGAAGGCAGGGCTATTGATTGGGGTTAGGTGACTTGCCCAAGGTCAAAAGGTTAGTAAATGTTAAGTGAATGGTAATGGATTTGAACTCAGGTCCTCCTGACTCCAGGGCAGGTGCTCTATTCACTGTGCCACCTGACTGCCCCAGCAACAAAGAACTTGACCACAAAAAGCTATTAAGGTGGCAGAGAAGACCAAGACATAAACTCAGATGAGGGCAACAACATGAAAACAGCTACAAAGTTTCAAAGAAAAATTCTAACTGGACCCAAGCCCAAGAAGAATTCCTGGAAGAGTTAAAGAAAGATATAAGAGTAGTAGTGGAAAAATTGGGAAAATAAATAAGAGTAATGTAAGAAAATTATGACAAGAGAATTAACAGTTTGGCAAAAGAGGTACAAAAAATTCTGAAAATACTTTAAAAAAAGGATTGGTCTAAGGGCAAAAGAGGCACAAAAATTCACTGAAAAAAAGAACTCCTTAAAAAGCAGAATTAGACCAAACAGAATTCAATGAAGAAAAGAATTCCTTATAAAGCAGAAATGACCAAGTAGAAAACTAGGTACAACAGTTCACTGAAGAATTTGGCAAGTTGAAGCTAATGACTCCATGACACATCAAGAAAAAAAAAAACAGAATCAAAAGAATGAAAAAAAGGAGAAAATGTGAAATATCTCATCAGAAAAACTGACCTGGAAAATACATTGAGGACAGATAATTTAAGAATTATTGGACAACTTGAAAGCCATGATCAAAGAAAAGAACCTAAACATCACATTTCAAGAACTTATCTAGGAAAACAGTCCCAATATCTTAGATCCAGAGGGTAAAACAGAATTGAAAAAAATCCACTGACCACCTCCTGAAAGAGATCCCAAAATAAAAACTCTCAGGAGTATTATAGCCAAATTCCAGAAGAAAATATTACAAGTAGCCAGAGAGAAACAATTCAAATATTATGAAGCCATTTAGGATCCCACAAGATTTAGCAACTTCTAATATTAAAGGAGTGGAGGGCTTGGAATGTTATTCTGGAAGGCAAAGGAGCAAGCATTACAACCAAGAATAATCTACCCAGCAAAATCGAATATAATCCTGGGGGGGGGGGGATGGGCATTTCATTCATGAAATAGTATAGTGGAGAGGAAAAGGGGTGGCAGGTAATGCTTGAACCTCCCTCTCATCAGAATTTGTTCAGAAGAAAGAATACACACACACTCAGTCGAGTATAGAAATCTCTCTTACCCAATAGGGATATAAGAAAGGGGATAAGAGATATAAGGAGGAGGGGATGATAAAAGGGAGTGTAGATGAAGAGAGGCAGTGGTCAGAAGCAAAACACTTTTGAGGAGGGACAGGATAAAAAAGAGAGGATAAACAGAAGAAAATGGGATGGAGGGAAATGGGCAGTAGTCATAAATGTGAATGTGAATGAGATGAGTTCCCTTATAAAACAAGTGAATAGGAGAATGGCTTAGAAACCAGAATCTAACAATATGTTGTTTATAAGAGACACACTTGAAACAGAAAGACATACAGAGTTAAAATAAAGGGCTGGAGCAGAATCTATTTATAGGTTCAGCTGAAGTCAAAAAAGGTCAGGATAATAATCATAATCTCAGATAAAGCAAAAACAAAAATAGACCTAATTAAAAGAAATAATCAGGGGGAGGCGGAGTCAAGATGACAGAATAGAAACAGGACTCCCTCGTGGCTCCAGCTTTCACCTTCCCCAATTCATGTAAAAGGGGACTCTGAACAAACTTTGGAGCTACAGAACCCACAAAATGACACTGAGGAGCTAACCTCCTGCTGAGGACAGCCCAGCAGGAATCGGCCAGCAGCACTCTGGGAGCCAAGCCCAGGCCAGTGTGAGCCGGACGTTTTAGTCCCAGGGAGGGCCTGACCAACCACCAGCTGGAGGGACTCCAGATCACCAGCAGCTGTGGCTGTTTCCAGATTTATTAACACATAGATGCTAAGGACACAATGAGAGGTCAGTGCAGTGTGGACTTTGGGATCTAGTAGTTGGGAGTGCTTCAGCTTTTGCCCTCAGGGCGAGAAGCTGCTGAGACACCTTGGTGCAGCCAGCGCCACGTTGCAGCTTCAGCTCCTGGCCTGCAGACTGTAGTGGGACCAAGCGACCAGTCTGAGGGGTAATCGCTCTTGCTTTAGCCTGCTTGGATCTGGATGGCAGTCTAGGGTGGAGGTCCTGGGGTGTGTGACCAGCTTGCCAAAGCATGTGGAGACTTCAGAGAGGGCACCCATCTAATACCACACTGCCTGACAGGAAAATAACACCTTAAAAAATAGACTAACTCAAATGGCAAAAGAGGCTCAAAAAGGCAATGAGGAGAGGAATGCCTTAAAAGGCCAAATTTGCCAGATGGAAAAAGAATCTCAAAAGCTCACTGAGGAGAATCATTCCCTCAGATTTAGAATGGGCTAAGGGAAGCTAGTGACTTGAGGAGAAATCAAGATGCTGTTAAACAGATCCAAACAAATGAAAGAATAGAAGGCAATGTGAAATATCTCATGGGAAAAACCACTGACCTGGAAAATAGATCCAGGAGAGAGAATTTAAAAATTATTGGACTACCTGAAAGCCATGATCAAAGTAAGAACCTAGAAATCATCCTCCAGGAAGTTCTCAAAGAAAACTGCCCTGATGTTTTAGAACCAGAGGGCAAAATAGAGGTTGAAAGAATCCACCAATCACCTCCTGAAAAGATCCCCAAAAGAAAACTCCTAGGAATATTATAGCCAAGTTCCGGAATTCCCAGATTAAGGAGAGAATATTACAAGCAGCCAGGAAGAAACAATTTGAATATTGTGGAAACACAATCAGGATAACACAGGATCTGGCAGCTTCTACACTGAGGGATCGAAGGGCCTGGAATATGATATTCCAGACGGCAAAGGAGCTGGAATTAAAACCAAGAATCACCTACCCAGCAAAACTGAGTATCATGTTTCAGGGGAAAATATGGTCATTCAGTGAAATGGAGGACTTTCAAACATTCTTGATGAAAAAATCAGAGTTGAATAGAAAATTTGACCTTCAGATACAAGAAGCAAGAGAAGCATGAGGAGGTAAACAGGGAAAATAAATCATAAACCACTGCTCAAAGTTGAACTATTAACATTCCTACTGATGAAACTTTTCTCAAGCATGAAAATAATTGAAGGGAATATATATGTATGTGTGTGTGTGTGTCTATATCGGAGGGTATATAGGCGTATGAATACATATGTGAATGTGTGTATATATGTTTACAGGTATACATAGAGAGAGGGCACAGGACCAATTTAATAAGAAGGGATGATACTTAAAAAGTGAAATTAAGAGGTGAGAGAGGAATATAATGAGAGGTGATGGAGAGACACAGAATGGGGTAAACTATCTCATTTAGAAGAGGCAAGGGAAAATGGTTACAACGGAGGGGAAGAACAGGAAGGCAAAAGGGGATGGGTCAACCTTATTCTTATTGAATTTGGCTTGGGGAGGGAATGAAATGCACACTAAATAGGGTACCTCACCCTACAGGAGAGTAGGGGGGAAGGGGATGAGAGGGGGATGGAAAGGAGGGCAGGCTGGGGGGAGGGAAGTTGGAAGCACCCACTTTTGAAAAGGGACGAGATCAAAGTAGAGAATAGAACAAGTGGGAGGTGGGATAGGAGGGAGGGAAATATAGTCAGTCTTTTACAATATATCTACTATGTTAATGTTTTGCATTAGCTACACATATACAACCTATACTGAACTGCTTATCTTCCCAGTAAAGGTGGGTGACAAGGGAGGAAGGAAATGAATCTGGAATTCAAAGTTTTAAAATAAAATGTTTAAAATTATATATATACATATACTATTATTAATATTATTCTACATGTAATTGGGAAATAAGATATACAGGCACTGGGGCATAGAGATCCACCATGCCCTACTGGAAAAGTTGAAGGGGGTATGGGAGAGAGCAGATTGGAGGAGGGAATATCCTGTGGGATTGCTATTTTCGGGTGGTTGGTAGGGGGAAAACGGGGAGAAAATTTGTAACTCAAAATCTGGTGGAAACTAGTGATGTAAATCAGGAGTTAATAAAGCATTTGAAAAATAAAAAAAAAGAAATAATCAGAGAAACTGCATTTTGCTAAAAGTTACCATTGACAATAAGTATCAAAAATTTTTTACACCAAGTTCCTCTGATAAAGGCCTTATTTCTCATATATGCAACTGAGTCAAATTTAAAAAAAAGCCATTCCCCAAATTGTCAAATGGTCAAAGGATATGGAGTCAGTTTTCAGAAGAAGAAATCAAATTTATCTATATTTATGTGAACAAAATGCCCTAAATTACTATTGATGGGAAGGGCAAATTAAAACAACTCTAAGGTACCATCACACACCTATCTGAAATGACAAATGCTGGAGGGGATAAAGGAAAATAGGTACACTAATGAATTGTTGGTGAAGTTGTTAACTTGAAAACAATTTGGAACTATGCCCAAAGGGTTACAAAACTTTAAATACCCTTTGACTCAGCAATACCACTACTAGGTCCGTTAACATAAAGCGACCAAAGAAAAATGAAAAGGACCTAAATATATGAATATATTTATAGCAGTTTTTTTTTATGGTGGCAAAGAATTAAAAATTGAGGGGATTGTTTAGCAATTGGGAAATGGCTGAGTGAATCGTGGCACATAAATTGTAATGAAGTACTATTGTGTTATTAAGACATAACAAGGCAGGGTGGTTTTAGGGGGAAAAAACAACAATATGGCAAAATATATATGAACTGTACAGAGTGAAGCGAGAATTGGGAGATCGTTATGCACAGTAACAGCAGCATTGTAATGATCATCTGTGAAAGACTTGGCTACTCTGATCAATATAATGATTAATCCAAGACAATTCCAAAAGACTCATAGAGAAAAAAATGCTATCCATTTCCAGAGAGAGAGAACTGATGAACTCAGTGCAAAACAGAAGAATAATTTTCTTACTTTTTTTGCCTTTTTTTGGTGATGTGGCTAACACAAAAATGTTTTGTGTATAATTAATATCATTGTATTACATTATATATTAATGTATAATTAATATCATTTTGCCTGCCTTTTCAGTGTAAGGAAGAGAATTTGGAACTCAAAATATAAAAAATGCTAAAAATAAATATCAAATTTATTTTTTAATGGTATCTAATCACTGACAAATGGGTAGCCACCCTCTACCTGGATATTTCCAAGGACAGGATAATTGACTACAAATTTTGAAATCTGTATTTGCAAAGTATTATCCATAACCCTCTGTATGCAATTGGTAGTCTGTACTATAGTACCAGAACTATATAACTTCTCTTTTACTCCAAATGTAAAAAATGTCCCTCTTTATACTTAGTATATTCAGGTTCATGAATTTTGGGGTCAGTGAATAGCTTTTCACACCATGTTATTTTTCTTTACCTTCTAACAGATGTCTTTTTAATAAAATACTATTTCAGTTTCCACATTCCAGTTATCATGCTCATGCTGACAATTCCCACAGATAGTTAAAGAAATACCTAAAGAGTTGTTGAAGTAAACTTCAAGGGATACCTGCAGACAACTGGGAGGCAATAGGAAATGAGCAATGGACAAATTAATCCAGCATGAAACACAACAGGGTTCTTTTGAAATAAAGGAGTCACCAAGAACAAAACCAATGGGCAAAGATGCAAGTCATGGTAGGCCTTGCAAAGACAGATGATGTTCACCTTGTGTTACATTTTTAAGTTCACTTTGTTATCTCTATTTTATGTTATAGCTAAGGTCATGAGCATTATTCCCAACTCAGTTTCCCATTAGAATAACTAGACACTTCTCTCTGTATACTGCTTTTTCCTGTGTTACACATATCATTCACCACGGTAAAGGGCTTGAATTATGTTTGGGCTTTTCCTTTTAATTTGCTTTCAGAATTCAGCTCAGTGACCTTTAGATCAAGTACTGTTAGATGCCTCATGTCCCCTACCAGAAGTCCAATATTGCTGCTTATGTTTTGGGGATGCTATATTCTCATCACCACCACCTAAGTAACCAGCTAGTCTTTCTCCACATCTTCCTTTTTCTTCTAAGCTTCAACTACCAATAGAAAGAAGAGATTCAAAGCCAGGAATGAAGTGGTTGTCAATGTTTTCCTAGCCATTTGGAAGAGCAGACAGCTGTCATCCCTAAAGCAAATGTATCAATGATGACCACCAGCTCTGAACAACACCTGGGTTTACATCCCTAACTTAAGATCACTACCCTGCTCATCAAGCTTGATGTTTAAAGGAAGTGTGGCAAATTCTTTTGCACAGTGCATCATCCTACTAAAAGGATTTTTTAAACTTATATTTGCAAAACTAATAAGTTTGCTTAAAGCAAGACACACCTGCACACAAGGGCCTTTAATTTTGCCACAGAAACCGTCATTTGCAAAGCCTGTCATGAATTACATTTTTGCCCACTGGTCTCGCTCCTGGTTATCCTGTTGCTTCATAATGATTCTTGTATGTGCTGGGCTGATTTGTCCACCGTTCATTTCCCATGGCCTACCATTATCCCCTGACATTGTATTTCCCTGTCTCCTTTAAAGTATCCCTTCTATGTACCCTGCTTGCTCTTCCCCACTTTGGCTCTCCCTATAGGAGATACTTCAGAATTCTGTTATTGTTTTCTTTATGTCTGGCTTAGCAGTAGTTTTGAAACAAGCACCACCTCAATACTGGTTGTGGGCTGTGTGCTAAGATTTCTCTCCCGGTCTGAGAGCACCAGCCAGACTATGTATTGTAACTCCAATTCCCCAGGCCTTCTGGGTCTTCAATAAGCTCCACCCTCAAATATCACTTTGTAGTATGAACGTCAATCTCCATGGCTACACAGCTGATTCACTGAAGGGGGGCCCCTTCACTTGCTTTAAGTGGATAGATGAGCAGGCTCCCTCACAGTCCTCCACAGATCCTCTTCCTTAACATTCACAGTTAGACAAGGCAGAATTGTTACAGAAACTCTGTTACAGACAGAAAACTAGTCGTTATCTGGTAAGCTTCAGATCTGAAGATAACAATGGCTGTGGGATCTCGCCCTCACATGAGTGCCCCCCACTCAGTGCCACTACGAGGTGACTGTGAACCACCACCTTTTGTCAATATGGTTGATTTATGACCTTCGCCTAGTGCACATTGCTGGGGAGCGGTACCCATTATGTCAGCACCTCAAACCTTGCTACATTGTCTGACTGTGAAATCAATGAAATGGAAAGATTCTATTAGGGACAAAGAGCCTTAGAGAGATTTTGAAATTTTTGAAATTGAAATTTTTCAAATTAAGAGACTAACTCTTAAGTCAACAATGCAAACTAGAATCAAGATTATACATTTAGAGCTGGGAAGAACCTTAAAGGCAGTCTAGTTCAACCTCATTACTTTACAAAATGAGGAAACGGAGACCCAGAGAGATAGAGGGAGACTTGCCTAATATCCCACAGGCAGAGATTGATGGCAAAGCAGCCGATTCTAAATTCAGAGGACTTTCTATTACTCCAAGAATTTAGCCTAGATCTTGTAAAAGAAATAGAGCTGTGGGAAAAATGATTTAAGAGAAATGTAAAATACCACCCACAGCATCTGCTCCCTTCTTTTTCCAATTCCTGCTGCTAATGGCCATAAGAAGCTTCACTATGACTTTGTTAAATATTACAAGGACTATACATGCTTTGAAGCTATCATCAATTTATCCAGGCACCTTGGTTGTCTTGTTCTCACTCATGAGAGGGCAGGGAATGTTTACTATTACCACACCTTGGTTATTCTTGATAAAAAGCAAAACCGATGAATGATAGACTATTATCTAGATGTTTAGCTGGCTGTTTCAGACAAGAGGTTGACAATAAATCCAGGGGATCTTCCTTCCCCACATACTCTGGCTTTCCCAGTAAGTGAATACTCATATACTTAGCTTCCTAAATATGGCATGGCCAACTTATGAAATACCAAATCCATAAGAATTCAGCAATGCTAAGTTCTCCAAAGAGGTCATCTTTTGAGGATTCTTTTCAGCCTTAATTCCAAAATGGCTGCCACCAAAGAATTTGAATGAACTTTGGTATATCTGTGACCACCATAGGCACAGATATTAAAGTGTGATCTCAACTGCTATTTTTCTTTCAAAATGCATCCAATGCTTGACTCAAAATTTCAGAGTTTTAAAAGAAACCAGTAACAAAAAAAGGGGGGGGGGTCGTCTAAAGGAAGCTAGGAGCTAGCAGAGTTCTAACAATTTCTGGAGGCCATGCCTTTCTCATGTTCAAGTTTTATTGTTTGGCCCTTATCACAAGTTAGGTGACAGGTGACATCTCACACCTATCCTACACATCAGGGGCCTGACCTACAAGATGACTGGTCAAGGAAATCAGTTGGGAAAACAATCCAAAATAAGCTCCTTTGAGTTCTGTTGGGTTAACAGGCAATCAGTCTACTTCTCTATTAAAAATTTCCCAGTTAAGAACTGCGGTCACTGACCCATCAGATCCCCAAAAGTACTATATATACTAAAATATAGTATATTGAAGGAAAAATGAAGCATATTCCAAAGTTATCAAAATCAATTCTATTCTTAGATACATGATCACAATAGTTGAGAGACCAAGTCAAATGGTTCAATTTTATTAAGCCAACTAGTTATGACCACTGCTTAGGGTTTGTAAGAATTTTAAAACACAATAAACACAGTAGTGCAAAAGCACACTTAGTACATGGTGTTATATGTATGAAATTACTACTAGTGGTAGTAGTAGTACTAAATCTAGACATTTCTTCCCATTTAGCACTCCTTCCTTTCTCTCATCACAACTCTGTCACTACTACTACTTAAGGGTATGACTCCCTCTCTTAAGGAAAAAAGAATGTTATTCTAAGATCTCTTCCAACTCTATTCTATAATTTCCTCGATTTCATTTGACTTATGCTGGGTTTTCCCTTCCTTTTTCTCAACACTGCCTTATTATTCCCAAGGAGGGGAGAGTGAAGATAGGGTTTAAACGATTCATCTTCATCATTCACCACCTATGCACTAGGGGCTGGAGACAGAGCAAAGAAGTCTCTATCTTTACCTCTAGAGTTTATTATATTCTGTAGGGTGACAGAATATGTTCATATAAGTAAATTTTTTATACAATGTAATTTGGGCAGCATGCACTAGCAGTTTTGAGAGAAAAGAAGAAAGTAGGGATTAAGTGGAAGTGAGGAGAGTGACTTTTCCAGGTGTGCAGGACAAGCTAGAAAAAGGAGCAGAGGTGAGAGATGGAGGAAGTTCAAGAGAGTGAGGAGTAAGAAGGCTAGTTTGGGTGGACTGTGGAGCTCCTGAAGGAATAATATCTAAGCCTATTACAGGGCGGTTGGAGGCAGATTTTTGAATTCCAGAAATTTCTACTTGATTCTTGAGGTAACAGGGCGCCTCTGGAGGTTCCTGAGTAGGGGAGTGACATAGAATGACCTGGGTGTTAGGTATATCACCTTGAAAACTACGTGGACACATTGGTGAGACCAAATGGAAGACAGGCAGGAGGAGATGGAAGCCTGACCTTCAAAGGTGACCCTATGAGTAGAGGGGAAGGGTTTGAAGAGATGTTTGAGAGGTAGATTTGAGAAGATTTGATAACTGTTTATGTGGGAAGAGGGAAATTGAAGATGACTGAAATTATTAATCTAGATAACTGGAAAGATGGCAATGAACCCTCAACTGACAGCTCTAAGAAACCCATACTACTGATACCAGGGTTTATATCTTCACTCTTTCCAATACTAAAGCATAAGCTACTATTGATAAGAGTTCAGGACAAATCAATACCTGCTGTACCAAAGCTGTCAGAACTGATTTCCCACCAAGAGCAGCTTCTGAAGGACTGAACATAAGAAGAGAAATAAAGCCCCGGGAAGGAAGAGGTGGTACAGGAGGGGCCCAAGTTACCCTAAATGATTGTTGTAGTGATTTACTGAACAGTGATCTTGTTCTACAAGTACTTTGTTGATGAGAGCACCAGGAAAGCGCTGGGGGTTCCCCCCCCCTTAGTGAACGAGTTCATTTAAAACTTCATATTCACATGCAGCTAATTTGTAATGGCTCAATCTGGCCAAATATAGCTGCAGCCATGGCTTGCCCACAAAACTGCAGTTGTGAAGGCTAATTGAGATTCTTCAGGAGCACTCCTAAGGCTTAGCTAGTCACACAATGCCTCATTAAGCATTCTGCACCTCCCCCTTCTCCATAGCCCAGTGTCTGACTCGGCTTGGCTGGAGTTTATGGCTTGTTCCAATAGGCCACTGCTAGGTTTGGGGGTGGTAGTTTCTTTTTGATTCCCAACTAAAGTTTCATGTAAAAGAACTGAATTAATTACATTAGGATAGAATAAATGTAGAAAGAAAAAAAAAACCTTCCCTTCCCCCGCAAACTAACATACAGGCAAATTTATATACAAGCCAACTCTATCAAAAACTACATTTAGTAGCTAAAGAGTTTTCATAAAAGCAGATTTTATTATAGTGGAACTGAGGACTAAAGTTCAGAAGACTACTGTACTCATAAAATTAATTTTCTTCTCTTTTCCAATTCTCCATAGAAACTAGTACTTTAATCTGAACAATTTGAAGCTATGTTTTTGAAGCAAGTGGGTCTCTTAATAAAAAAAAACACACACACACACTCACACACACAAACAAAACCACCTTAAACTAAAGCCTGTAGGAATATGCAGAACCAGTCATTATCGGCAAGAAAATGCTTACTTTAAAAGCTAATTACTAACTAAATTTTCAGAATTTCAATTGTAATTTCAGAGGAACATATTTAAAAAAACAGTAAAATGCCCCCAGGCATGTACCTTTCAACACTGGTGCTTAGCTATGTCAATGCAGATTTAAATACAGATTACCTGATTATCTGAAAATATTCCAGTTTTGCTCTTTTCCTAAGACTTATTATCTGAGGACTTCTGTCATTCTGAGGTATTATGTCACCAAATGATTAATATTATCAGGTAAAAATAGTTAAATCCCTTTGATATATGTGGTATTTTAGAAGGAAGACATTTTCTTCCCTGGTGATACATTTAAAACCATCTTTCTTTTCCCGTCTGTTTTTTTGTGCCTTTAAAAAAATATAAAACCAAATTTAGATTTCCCTTGAGAGTTTAAGAAAAAGATTATAAACTGAAATTTTACTTATAACAGATTTTAGCTTTTAGTATGTTTTCTACTGTAAAATGAAACCCTTTTGGTCAGAACACATATTACTAGTTTGGTGGTTTACCAATGAAAGTGACACTGGCAATTTTTAATTCACAGAGGATTAAACACAGAAGACATTCATTGTACATACAATATTACAATAAAAGAGATTAGCCGTGGAACAATGAACACCAAGACAAAACATACATACACAAACAAGAATCACAGGACAATTGTACCTTTTGATCTCTCCATAGTATTTCTATGGCTACAGAGAGAAAAAAAAATGCTTTAAGCCTCACATTGTTTTCCTAGTCTGAAACTGCTATGAAGCCCTAAAGCATGTTGTGCCATTAAATACAATTTTTGCAAATAGGAAGGCTGTGATTTGTCTTGCTTCCCTCTTCCTTTGAACAATCAGTTATCTGACAGCTAGGAAATAATTTGGCATATGTAACCAAATCCACAAGTTCATAATGGCAAACATTTTTACCATTTAACTCAGGTGGAAGGTTTTTAGAAAGATTATACCAAAAATTATTCCCCCCTCCCTACAGAAACCATCCTGTAAAATACAATACATCTGCTTATAAATCAGACCAGTTCAAAATATTAAGACATTAAAAATGGATAGGGTATGAGATGGGGGAAACAGTGATATTTACCACAGGAAATACCAGTTTCAACTGATAAAAAAAACAAAACAGAAAACTGAGGTATAAAGCATGCTTGGAAGTTCAACAAAAAAAATTCATGCAAATCTGTGATGGAAAAAAATCTCTAAATATCTTATTGTTTTCTTTATTTGGATTAGACATCTCATATGTAGCAGTTAGTCTAGAAAAATACATTTTTAAAAAAATCTTCAGCAGACCATGCTCCCTGTCAGAAAATCTTCCAAAACCTGTTTTATTATACAAGTCAATCTACATTAGTACTGTAAAAAGAAATTCCCCAAGTTAGCAATCTCAGTTTCCATTCAACAACCAGCCAATTTACACATGGGTTTCCACTACTATACTGTAGAGTTAGAATTCTGTAATACATTTTCCCAATGTATTCTGTACATATTAAATAACCTAAAAGGCTCCTCATGTAGTGCATTAACCATTTAGCAAGCCTATTCAGTATTTTTCCAGTACCATTTGCATTACAGTGATTTGCCTGCAAATGTAATTATAATCTAAAAGTGCACACAGTTAGCTTTCCCAAATAATAGCCTGTTTCTTGGAGGAAACCTAATATTCACTGGAAGGATTACCTATAGGTAATATAACCATGATTAGAAATGTGTGACTAGAATGTACTTTGAGAATATACAACACAATTATATACACAAGCTGAAGGTCATTAGGTCTTTAGCCTATATTTACAATCAAATAAGTTCACTACCACAGGATCATATCAAGAACTCAGTATGGCAGTAGATAAAGTCAGCATTTAATTAGGATTATTAGCTGTAATTCAGAATAGCAAACAAGGCAGGCCAAGAAATACCTTGAACAACTGACTTATGTTAGAGAAAAATGCCAGTATGTCACAGAAAATATCCTCTGATGGATCTCCTTATGAGTTCAGTGTCTGAAGTACTATTAGCATGCTGCTCTATCAAGCAGCTAAGACATCCAGTCTGGATGCTGTGCAGCAGAGTAAAAGACAGCAAGGCTTAATCAAAGGATTCTATCTGGGGAATTGTAAACTACACTGACCACTGTGAGCACTGGCATGAGACTGACAGCTGGCCACTGCATGCAGAAATCCTGGAAAGTGAATACATAGATTTAAAAAACTGATTCATTTTGTTTTGCTCAAAATGCCCTGAAAGAGTTCTCAAAGTAACCAATAGTGGGTATTATCCTATCAAGTGATGAGCCTAGAAGTGAGGAAAAACAAATCCAGACCATTCAGCCTGGGATCAACCTTAATCTTCGTTTTCTCTCCAAGAAATCCAGTGTATATGCCTATGCTATGATTGCAAATTATAATTTTGACAAATGTTTAGAGGATAAGAATCCAAAATATTCAATGAAAAAGATCAAATAATTAAAAATGTCAACTTGCAATAACAGCAATAAACATGAGGGCCCAGACACACCCTGACCCTCCTCCCAGCCGTCCTTCCCCCTACCCTCCAAAAAAAGTGCAAAATCATCGAGCTGTTGGCTTGGTCCACAAATGTAATACATCATGTACAAAGATTTGCAATCTGATGGATTCTGACTCCCATTTCTCCCTGGTTCCATCTCCAATAAGCCTCAGCGTCCGAAGATGGAGTTCAGTTCCAGAAGAATTAATTCCACAATCTGATTTTGATATACAGTATGAACCGCTATGTTACCAGTTTCTTTCTCTGGCTTTAACAGAGTGGGACCAAAAACAATTGCAACACTCTGATAGGTCATTCGGTTTTTTTCTCCATTTTCTACAACTCTGAGGAAGAAAAAAAAAACACATTTTTTTTTTTTTCAGAACCAGCAATATGTTAAAAAGAAAAAATAAACAGAAAGTGGAGGACAATTTTCTTCCAAATGTATTGTGGTGACAGTAGTTTTCATTTGTAAAACAAACTAGTAATTCTGATTTCCTTCACTGAGGAGAAAGTTACTAAGCCGAGCACAAATACTATATATTTACTCAAGGTAGTCATTCAGTCCAGTTTCATCTGTGACTATTTTGGGTAAGCACAACTTGAATGTATAGCTATAAACACTCTCAAAGAAAATTTTCAAAGTATAGCACTTTAGTCTTTTTTTTTTTTTAAATTAAAGAGCCCCTTCCTGAATTGGGCCTAACTTAAAGACATATGGATCTTGCAAATAACATTTTGCTCATTTCATGCTATTTTTTTTAACTTACAGGGGAAAAAAAAGGTTGCCTCATTTTTTCAGGGAGTGTTTCCAGCATCAGAAGAGTTAACTCTTCAAGTCAGTGGTTATATATTAAGAAAAAACTAAAACCTCCATAACTTCAGTTTAGGGGATATCAACAGCACCTCTTTTTCTAAGATTTGTCTCCTCTTAATGGGGTAGTGCTTACCTTTTGAGGTGTCTGAAAAGAACCTGCATGGTGTCTTGATTTGGCTTTGGCAACTGTTTAATTAAATCTCTGACAGCACCAACTCGCTGCCTTGGTTCTTGTTCTGAAAAAGACAGAAGTCAACTGAAGATTCTGTAGCTGATTCTGAAGGAAGTTAAAGACCACAGGGGGGGTGGGGGGGCGCGGGGGTAGGAAGCAGTGGACACTCGGTAACATACAGTGCCATCTAGTGGTCATATTTGAAATTGCTGTAATTTGAAAACAAAGCTTAAAGTTTAAGTTTCAAACACGGGAAAGAGGCAGAGATAACATTAATTTCTGCATAGAATTCATAACAATTGATCTTTATACGTTTCTTAATGTACTTTATACTTACTAATTGCATTAACAAAGTCATTAAAATGATTAAATGTAAAGAGAGGCTCTGGTAACTCTCTAAAAAACATTTTGAGTGCTCCAGTGATAACATGAATATCTTCCCATTTACTGTCGTTCAAATCCAATTTCTCATCTGAAAGAGAGTAAGAATATGAATTAGTTTATTCAAAGAAGTTACAAAATTGCTCATACCTCTGACTCAGCGTTCCCATTACTGGATTTATAAAAAAATTTACTGAGAATAAGAGCCCTAATTACATGAAAGTATTCACAGAAGCGATGTCTGTAACCTCTAGAAACCGGAAACAAACTGTGTCCAATGACTGGGGAATGGCTGAAGAAAGTGTAGTTTGTGAATATAAATGACTATCAATTTATCACATAGAACAACAAATGATTCAGACATCTGAGTACACTTGTATGATGCAATAGAAGAGAATAAAGCTGAACTAAAACAAAAACATGCATTATTATGCAAATGAAGACAACTTTAAAAGGCAACAAAATCCAGCTCAAAAACCACTGGACATCACTGGACTAGCTTATAAAGCACAGACCCTTTTAATAAAGAGAGAACTACTCAAGAGCCAAGCTGTAGGGACTATCAGTCATAATCACTTTTATGCTATTTTACTAAACAGTTTTCAGGGATTGTACATTGTGGATGATGCTATGGGGAGTACATATGCATGATGTATTAAAACAAAATTTATCAATTAAAAACTATAAATTCAATAAAAATCGTTTTAACTAATTCTACCAAATTACTATTTGTCTTGGCTAGAAGAAACTAAAGAAGCAAGATAAAGATGGTAATTTCCAATTATAGGAAATATCACTGCAACATATAATGTACCACCCCAGTACTTACCATGATTAACTGCAAATCTTAGTTTCTGTATCACTGCAAGATTGCCACTTACTCTGTATATCCCATCAATATCCAAACCTAAGAGACAGATGGAGAATGTGTTTGAAATTCCACACAGGGTTTATGCTAAAAGGGTCATTTGTCTCTCCAGGTTGCACTGTCCTGATTTTGAAATTTAATCATTAACATTAGCCTAAAGAAAACTTAAGAGGCAAATACTTTAACTAAATGGATTTTTGGGGGGAGGGCAATTTTTAATTTAAAAACTGGATTTAGTTTGTAAGAAAAAAACTTACAGGTTAATAGTGTGCCAACTTCATAAGAAATAATCTAAATTAATGTTAATAAAAGAGTGTAATTTTAACATTTATTACTCCTGTTCTCCAAATAGATGAGATCAACTAGTCACTGAAGTGCTTGAGCCAGGCACTGTCCTACAGGACACAAAGAAAGGCAAAAACAGTTTTTGTCCTCAAGAAACTTACAGCCTAATAATGGGAGAGAAAACATAACAACAATCATGTGTAAATGAGATGTATACAAAAGGAGCTGGAAACAGCCATTTGGAAATTTGAGAATGTCGCTGTCACTAATCATAAATTAAAAATAAACTTCAAAAAATATCTTAATAAAAATTAGGCTGACACCCAAATTTATCTTAAAAGGTAAACGTACATACAAAATATTTGTCCCACCTCCTGTCAGCTGAAAATAGTATCATAGGAAAGATAAGTTTGACTTTCAAATTTAATTAAATCAGGAAACCAAATAAATATGAGAAGGGTTGAATTATTTGACAAAAGAGCTTTTATGATTAGACTTAGACCATTCTTCAAATTTACACAATTAAACCAAACAAATGAAGGCATTTTAAAGCTAATGTATGCATTAGTTTGCCAGGAACATTTTATTCCACTGTTAAGCATTTAACAATTAGGTTGTGTGGGAAAAGTTACTATTACTATTGTCATAATGAGAAGAGTTCAAAGGTTGATGAGATACTGTCAAGAATTAAAGTAATAAGAACTGAATATTTTATATGAGCATGTTATTTCTAATGTTCTATTGGTATAATCAATTAATAGAGATACCTTCAATGTACTGCTACTACTATTAAGCCTAACCAAGATACTTACATATAAAGAAACAAAATCAACATAGAGGTTTATTAAATTTCATAGTAAGTTAAACTATGCTAATGCACTTTCTCCTCAGTAACATGACCTACAGAAACACTCCTCCACAGTTAACCTCATCTCCCACCTTCTTTATCAGAAGTGACTGCCAATTCAGACCCACTTCCAAGGGTACTACATATTCCATAAATTATTTGCTGCGATTCAATACCTATTTGTATTATGTTTAGTTTAAAACAAATGCACCCATGGGGCGGCCAGGTAGCACAGCGAGTAAGAGCACCAGCTCCAGTGTTGGGATGACCTGGATCAAATCCGGGCTCAGACACTCAGAACCACACCCAGAAATAACTGGCCGTGTAACCTTGAGCAAGTTACTTAACCCTTGCTTTAACAACAAACAAACAAACAAGTGCAGCCATAGTCAGGGTTCATTGTTGAGTGCCAAAATGCTTTCCATCACAGAACCTAAATCTATTCTTTTTGCCACTTGAATAAAACGCAAGGCAGGTCAAGATCCTCCCCATCCCCACTTAACAAATTCCCAAAGATTAATGTTCTGTAAAGCAATAGATGGTAGGTTATTTTAATTTAAGAAGCATTTATTTTCCCTACCGTGTTCCTCAACATGCTCGATGCATAACTTTACGAACTTTGGCACTGTGCTGTTCTCTTTCTGACACAGATTTGCAAGATTGGAACCAAACACCTGATCTGAAATACAAAAGAAAAAGGCAATTTCAAAAATAATGCTCTTCCAATAACAAAATGTCAATAAGATCCAAAATCAAGTATATGAAATTAGTAAAATTATGGAAATGATAAAGCTTTCAAAGACTGATTTACTTCATTTTTAAAACTTCCCAATGAAGTTTTCTAATTCCAATCATTCAGCAATAAGACAAAAATCTCTTTTAAGAGTAAAAAAAGGGAAAAGGATCTACATGTACAAAAATATTTATAGCCACTCTTTTTGTGGTGGTCAAGAATTAGAAACTGAGGGGATGCCTATCAGCTGGGGAATAGCTGAATAAGTTGTGGTATATGAATGTAATGGAATACTATCGTGCTACAAAAAATTATGAGTAGAAGGATTTCAGGAAAACCTGAAAGATTTACATGAACTGATGCTGAGTGAAGTGAGCAGGACGAGAATGTCATACTCAGTAATAGCAACATTGTGCAATAATCAACTATGATTCTGACTTAGCACTTCTCAGCAATATAATGATCCAAGATAATTCCAAAGGATTCATGACAGAAAATGCTATTTACATCCAGAGAAAGAACTGATGGAGACTGAATGCTGATTGAAGCACACTATTTTCACTTTCTTTGTTTTTTTTTTAATGATTTTTTCCTTTTGTTCTGTTTCTTTCACAATATGAATAATGTGGAAATATGTTTTACATAACTGCACATGTATATTAGATTACTTGCTATCTTGGGGAGGGGGAAGAGGAGAAAGGGAGAAAAACTTGGATCTCAAAATCATAAGAAATGAATGTTGACGGGCGGCTAGGTGGCGCAGTGAACAGAGTACTGGCTCTGGAGTTAGGAGGACCTGAGTTCAAATCCGGCCTCAGACACTTAACACTTACTAGCCTGTGACCAAGTCACTTAACCCCAATTGCCCTCCAAAAAGAAAAAGAAAAAGAAAAAAAAAAGAATGCTGAAAACTGTCTTCACATGTAATTGGAAAAAATAAAATACTGTTTACATTTAAGAAAAAAATTAAGTTGTGAAGAGATGCAAAGCTCAAACATCAGCAATTTAGATATAGTAATTACAAAGCTGAGTGTAGAGCAAGTTGGGATGTGTTTTTGGTTCATTTCTTGGATTAAAAAAAATTCTGAGTTAATTATAACAAACATGCTTTCCTAGGAAATTCATTTGTTTATTCGTAATACAAATTTTTATATGGATATTTCTGGCATTTTATTTAGGTTAGTCAACTAATTAGTTTAATTTTCTACAAAAGTCTTTTCCACAGTCTCTTCTACGAAATTTGTTTATGTTTTAGCTGGAACATAACTGGGATAATGATGGTGTACCTTTATTAAGGGAGAAAATAAATTACCAAAGACCCAGTCTTTGTTGGAAATTACATAATCACAGACAGAACTAAAATAGAGGTTTAGGTGTTCTAGAATGTAAGATAAAAAAGAAACAGTCATGGTAGAAAACTATTATAATAATAGCAGAAATAAGGACCAATTAAGAATAATAACAAAATGGCCATCTCTCCCAAAGTATGTGTCTGAGGGAGCCCTTGGGGAATAAAGATGGGAGGGTAAAGATTAGGTTATAGTTAGAGGAAGGGATTTAATCTGTTCTCAGGCTGGGAAATTGGGGTTGGGGGTTTGAGGGAGTAGTGGTAGAAGGTTGACCAAGAATCCAAATTCCAGCTGTCCTTTGACATTTGTGGGGATTAGGGGCACAGTACCCCGTCAAGGTGAAAAACTGAGAATAACTCTAGGCCCCATCCCAAACATTTATTCTTAATAATTCTGATCATCTTTAACACATAAGACAAGTAAAGCTCAATGACTGCACCCACCTGCTGTTTCTGCAGGAGACAGATTAGTACAAAAATCATGTAACTAAGTCTGGATGGTAGAGACAAAGAGGAGGGATGACTGTATTCAGAATAGGGGAAATAAAGTCAAAGTACCCCCCACCCCCACCCCAAACACCCAGAAAGCTCTAAATCAGGCTCACCTTTTAGGCCAGGCAACCAATCTAGTGTGACTACAGCTGTTCCCGGCCTCCCTTTCCCAATCTCTTCACCTAATTTGTCCCAAATTCCTTTTTATAAGAATAAACTTTTTAAATTCTAAAATTGGAAATAAAGGGCTTAAAATGTAAATGAGTTTGTACGAATATCTTTCTGAGAAAGCATTACCAGATAATCAATTTGCAAGTTTATCTTGTTGCTTTGAGAACAGGAAGAGGAAGTAAAAGAGAAAAGGACACAGAAAGAGAAGACAAGGAACAAATTCAAATTGGAATTTTCACAGTTCTGGCTATGGTCACCGTATTCATCTTCACTCTGAGTAGTGGAAGAAAAATATGCAAGCGCTTTTATCTTAAGTTGTTGAGAAGCAGCCAACTCTGCTTGGAATGGTTTGATATTTTTATGTTTAACGTGGCTGACTTTTCATAGAGAAGCCTTCCCACCAGGGTATTCTTTAAGGCATAATTGTTTTTCAAATTGTGAAAATCTTTTAAGTGAGGCAACATAAAACAGTCTAAAGCAGGCTAGCTTTGCAACCAGTCATCCTGAGTTTGAATCACAATTTTGTCATTATAAAGTTACAATGTCTCTGAGTCTGAGTTGGCAGTTTTTTCATCTATGGGAGATTAATAACATTTGTACTATTCACTACCTCACAGTGTTGTAAATAAAGTACTTTGTGAACTTTAAGGGGCAGTGTAAATTCAGTTATTATTAATTTTAAGTTCTCATAAACCATATTAACTGCTAATTCAGATGATTGAAACTGGGATTATTAATGTTACTGAGAAAAGAAACCCACAAAAACCTAAAGGAGCCATAAAGTCCTGAGTGGGGGAAGAGAACTCAAGAACACTGCTGGTCTTCTCATTCCTTCCAATTAAAAGGAAAAGGTGGAAATGAGAAATAAATAGCTATGTTGATGATGTTTAAGAATACTTGGCTTTCTCAAGTGCAGCTTAAAAGTCAATTCCAATTAAATCACTGTTTATTAGATAACTGTGATACAGAGAACACTGCTAGCACAGTTAAGGCTTCTGGAATGTTCTCTAGGCTAAGCATGATAATGGGGGAAAAAAAATTGGATTTGACCAATGAGACTTGACCACTTGAACAAATGGAGTTAAACTGAAAGTGGAAGGAAGGGGGAAAAACTATCCAGATAAAAAAATGTGTATTTGGACAAAATGGAATACATCCAATATGACACTTAATAGTTGGGAAATAATTGGAAGGAGAGTCAGCAAGACTGGCTGTGCCTCCGGCTCCACATGTGAAAGTGCAGAGAATGGGCTCTGGAAGGTCATTATGCCCTAAGCTCAGTGGGATGGAAATGGAAACCCTAACTGCAATGTTCCTTACTGAGGGAGGGGCACAACCAGCCATTTTCTCACCATGTGTTATGCCATGCACCCTTCCCACCACCAGACAGATCTAAAGAGATGACACTTTTGAGGGCTTAGATGATGCAGTTTTGGGACTGTGATGTGGGCACCTGCACTGCCCAGACTGGGGAAGAAAGAGTGCCTCGGCAGGAAACCCTCAACAGAGATAGGTCGCTCTCTTATCAAGCTAATTCCAGCTATCGCTGCTACTGGAAGGGTGCTTCACTCAGCTCTCTAATGGCTCCACTCACCATCTTGGTGACTCCCTGAACCCTAACACCCATCCACAGCCACAACTCCTCTCTTTGTCGACCTTCCTTAAAGCAGGACTATCTTATTACTGAATTCCTATTCCTAGCAACAGACTCATTTATTCATTCAGTCACAGAAGACACCTTCTGGAAGTCACGAAGAGAGGTATCCGTGTGTCCATCTATAAGAATTCCAAGAAGGGATAAATGGTGGAGAACATTTGGAGAGGATAAAACAAGCAGAGAAACAAAGTGATGCTGCTGAAGCATAAAACAGAATGCCAGGTCAGACAGGGAAAAAGGGCTGACAAGTTTCTGACAAAATTTGTACAAGGTAAAATAAAGTAAATAAAGAACTTGTTACCTGCTTTGCTCAGAAGTCTAAGGGACAGTGTCTCTCTATGACCCTTTTCACAAGGAGTAGTTAATGATGAAAAGGTTAGGAAAAGTGGTTTTTGTGTAAAAGAACAGACTTGCATTAACTGTAAAAAGTTACTAAGATATTGCTGCTGTCACAGCTGATACATAAGCTCTAATATAAGTAGGAAACGAAGTTTGTTTTAACATACAGCACTAATGTTTGTGTGTGAAGAAAACCTTCAGATGAGATCTGAGCAGTTTTGAGGAGAAAACGATCTGTGATATGAAGGGGGGCTTGAATCTTGTATCAACACTATGTAACACTTTAATTCCATAAAGAAAAAGATCTTTTGCTTATTTAAAACTGAAAAACAAAGATAAACACATTCTCAACAACACCTATAAACTTGTGCTTACCTCTGGACTTCCCAACTAATCCCTCACCGGACCATCACCTTCTGGAGCAAAAAGTCCTTCCTCTTTGGCACGCTTACTTCTATCCACTGTAAACTACTCTGCCTCCACTGCTTCTCCCATAACCTCAGAAAGCTGCCAATCTACTGCTAAAGTCTACCCTTTTTTTCCCTTGAGCTTTTCACCTGATACTCCTTCAATTTTCTGGCACTAAGCAACTGGCTGTACCCAGTTATTTTTTCTAATAATATTCCCTGACTCACAGAATCAAGAGTTGAAGGCTCTCCAGAGAAGGGCAACAAGGACAGTGGCAGTTCACAAAACTACATCTTACGAAGATCAAAGTGAGTGAGTGCACTTGGCCTGGGGGGAGAAAAGACATGAGAGATGTCATCGAGCTTCACTTTAAATGAGAATTCATCCTAAGTATAGTTTGTACACATGTGCACATGCACAGATGTGTGTGTGTCTTGCACTACTCTACTGGAGAGGCTTCAGACTAATGACAGATAGAAGTTACAGTGAGGCAGTTTCACACAACAGAAAGAAGTACTTCCTAATGATTACACCTGTTCAAACACACGAAGTATTTATAGCAGCATTTCTTGTAAAAGCAATGAACTAGAAACAAAGTAGATGTTCTTCACCAGGGAGAGAAAAGAAAACATACATGCCAGAGGATACTTACCAAAGTATCTACATATATAGATATGTACAAATATACGTGTATATATCTATATATATTTTACAGTAGGCAAGGAGGTAAGAGGGCGCTAGTTTGTGCCTCCAAGTCTGTATCCTGGTTGGGGCAATATTATGGCTGCACCACAGATGCTTCCTAAGCTTTCCCACACACATTATACTCTCTCCGGCACAGAGTTCCTAGGTTGGTGATGGATTGAGAACAAGGTGCTACATGCCATCTCTGTTTCAAGAGCTATACTGGGGGACTTTTGGGCACAGAAATTGGTGGATAGGGATGAAGATATGAAAAGTGGAATGTTCCCTGGATTATTAGAGGTTGGCTAACAAAAGGGATTTTGAAGGTCTGATCTATGATGTCTGGGCCCAGAAAGACACTTTATTTATAGGGTTATTACTGAGAAAAGACAGACCCTTTTTGGGGAGTGAAAGAAATAAGGAAATTATTTGGCAAGTGCCAGGTGGCTTTGAACTGTTCTCCAAAGGACTTGTGTTATGTTGCTGTGCTTATGTCTTTCCCCATCTCCTTGGGATTCTACATATGAAATGCTAACTAAAATTCCATAGGAAAGTGGGAATAAACTTTTCCTACAAAAGGATCCTACCAAGGGGATAAAGACCTTACTTATTAACAGAGCTATGTAGGAAAATTAATATATCCATGTGTACATTTTATAGTAAATAATATTTTTTCATTAATCTTTCTCAGAGTGAAGGATAGTATTTACAGTTATAAAATTCTAAAAAAGCAAAATCAGATCCTTATATACATGAAAAGACAGGGGCTATTAGAGGACTAGGGAAGTCAAATTCTGTCGCGCCTGCCTCAAGTATTAAAAGAGATTTGGTTTGGCCAACATGCATTTGCTGAGCACTTTCAAAGCCCAGCTATTCTTTCTCTAGTGAAATCTTATTTTACAACGACTAATTTTTCAGGTGGGCTACAGAGGAATTACTGGGTTCTTATTCCTTCTCCTGCTTTGGTGCTGCACATAACTTTATAATTTAGTTTCATAGCCATAAACACAGCTGAAAAATGTCATGCCTAATTCTCTTTATCTGCAGATGAGATAGAACTACACACTCAACTGAACAAAACAGGTATAGTAATAACAGTTAGTGTTAGTTTAAAAGGAGTTAAATCAGTTTCATTTTTATTGATATAAGGTGCTTAAAAAAACTGGTATATTAAAAAAATGACTTCATTAATGATAAGAAACTGTTGTTTTCAAATACTCATTAAATAAGCTTAGGAAATCTATATACCCTCAAAATCCAAAATCACAACTACATGAAATACAAGTTTGTATAAGTAGGTATTGGCATCAAAGCATGTGTGCCAGTGTTTTGATAACCTTACTGAATTAAGAATTTAGCTAAATTAGAAATTTAGATAAATAAGGTAACACCTGCTAAATGAGATGATGTAAATTTACTAATAATTAGAACAAAATCTATAAAAAGCAAAAATTAAAGGCAAATTTTCAAGAATATAATTTATCCTTAAAACAGGAAATTTGATTTCCATTCTCAAACATCAAAATCCAATAGTTTAGTGGAAACAACACTGGACTCAGAATCAGACTGGACTTCGAAACAGAAGAGATTTGGGTATATGTCCTAGTTTAAAATTTTACTGTATGGGGAATGCTAGGCAAGTCAGTTAAGGTCTCATTTCTCTTATATGTTAAATGTTATAATATCTACACTAAACAGCTCATTAGGATGCTGTGAAGAAAGCATTTATAAACCTTAAAATATTTTATAAATGTGGGCTCTTATTTCCTAGTGAACCTTTTTGTTCAAGTGCTTTCCAAACACCTAAATACCTCAGAACTAAAATTTTCATTTTTTTAATAAGACCTATCATTTACATTAAATTAAAAAGGTTTTGTGCAAATAAAACAAATGAAGCCAAGATCAGAAAATTGAGGAAAAAATTTTATAGACAGTTCATCAGAGAAAGGTCTAAATATATGAAGGACTGTCAAAACTATAAGAATACAAGTCAAAACTATAAGAATATAAGTCATTCCACAAATGGTCAAAGTTACAAACAGGCAATTTTCCAGAGGAGAAATCAAAACAATTTACAGTCATACGATTGCTCTAAATTATTATTGATTAGAGAAATTCAAATTAAAACAACCCTGAGATATCATTTTACACCTACCAGATTGGCTAAAATGACAGAAGAGGATGTGGAAAAACTGGGACACTAATTCACTGCTGGTGGAATTGTGAACTAATCTAACCATTTTGGAGAGCAATCTGGAATTATGCCCAGAACGTTATTAAACTGCCCGTTTGATCCAGCAATACCACTACTTGGTCTGTTTCCAAAGATAATTAGGGAAAAAGGAAAAGAACCTATCTGTTCTAAAATGTTTATAGCAGATCTTTTTGTGGTGACAAAGCACTAGAAATTGCAGGAATACCCATCAATTGGGGAATGGCTAAACAAGTTGTGGTATATGATTGTGATGGTATACTATTATGCTACAGGAAACAACAAGTTCAACGATTTTAGAAAAACATGGAAAGACTTGAGTGAAATAATGAAGAACAAAATGAGAACGAAGACGACACTGTATACAGTGACAACAATACTGTTTTAAGAATGACTTCGGACAAATAAGTTATTTTGACTATTATAAATACCTAAATTAACTTATAAAGGACATATGAAGAAAGATGCTATCTGTACCCAAAGAAAAAAGTGATAAACAGAAATATATACAGAATAATTTTACATATATAGACAGGTATACACACACCTAATTATGTCTAATGGTAGCCATCACTAGGTCAGGGTAAGGGGAAAAAAATTACATGATAATTTTGTTGTATATTTGAAAGGAACAGCAAGCTGTACATAGCAGACAGTTTCATATGCAATCATTTTTTATTGTTCTGTTAAAGAAATGCCTGTCTTATTCTATAAAGATTTTTTTAAAATGACCTATTATATTAGATCTAGATGCCTCATTTATTGTACGCTTTTTAATAACTTAGTTTAGTATTTATTACTGGTTCACCATTTCAACTGAAAAACTATTTTTACATGTGAGACAAAAAAGGCAGTTTTAATGACGCATAGCAGTTGATAATCACAACAGTGAAAACAAAAATCTGATAAAACTAAGAATAAAATTAATTGTGACATTTGGAAATACCCTAAGTCACTAAACAGTATATAACCTCTGATCAAATGAAATAACATGCAAAGCACTTTACAAATCTTAAAGTGCTATATAAATGCTAGTTATTATGATTACTGACCAATTAGGCATATACCTCAAGGAAGTCAAAGACAGAGGGTAAACACAACACACACAAACAGCACTTTTTGTTGTTGCTTTTGAAAATCTAGACACAAAATAGGTGCCCTTAAATTACGGAACAGCTGAATAAACCTTGGCATATAAATATAATGAATTATGGTACCATAAAAAAAGAATGACAAATTCAAGAGCTATGGAAAGACTTGTATGAATTGATACAGAGTGAAATTAGCAGAACCAGTAAATTAATTTATATAATAATCATGTCAAGGGGCATGACAATGAAAAATCTCAGAACTCATGACTTCAAAAGACTAATGATCAAACCCATCTCTCTCCTTTTGGTATGTCACATTTCAACATTTTCTGATAGTTTTGAACATTTCTGAGCACAACTGCATGATCTCTCCTTTTGGTGGCTTGCATTTCTTTTTCTTTGACTTGGAAGCTTTGGAATTTTGGCTAGGACATTCCTCAATTTGGGGATTCTTTCAAGAGGTGGCTGGTGGATTCCTTCAGTTTTCACTTTGCCCTCAGGTACTAACAGATGGCAGTTTTCTTTTATGATTTCTTAAATATGGCATCCAGGTTTTTGTTTGGTCACGATTTTCTGGGAGGCCGACTATTCTTAAAGTAGCTCCCTTGACCTGATTCCTGGGTCAGCTTTTCTTTTATACTAGATGACACCTCCCAAGTTCTAGTGCTTCAGTCCTTTGGTTTTATTTTCATCCATACTGTCTCACTGGATCACTGAGTCCCTGACTCTCCATTCCATTTTTGGCAGGAAGTAGACTACTTTGTTTGCATTTTGTCTTCCATTCTAAGCTCTTTATTTTCTCTCCCCTTTATCCTCAAGATTTTTGACTTCAATTCATTTCATTCTCTCATTCCCTCTCAGTCCATCTGACTAAGCTGTTCTTTTCCTAAGGCTCTCCTGCTTCTTACGTGGAGTTATTCTCTTGTTCAGAATTCACCTCTTGGGCTTCCCAACCCACGGCATTTCTTCACCATATTCAGTCTTTTTTATCTTTACTGGCCTCTCCAGCCTTTGTTTTCTAGATTCTGTCCCACTCTTTTGAATGAGGTTTTGATGCCACTGTTGCTATGTTGTTGAAATTCTGAAAAGGATGGCTGGGTTCTGATTCACCACCCCCCCAACTTTTACATACCTCCCCAGTAAGTGAAGGTGAAGGTAAGAGTAGGCCTTCCTTCTGCAGTCATCCCTCATTTCTGCCTTAGTCTCCTAGTGAAGCACAGCAGGAGTGCACTTTGTCTCTACCCTCTTTTCTTGGTAAATATTGAAAGGAGTTCCTCCTGCTGTATTTTGCCAAGAGGTGGGAGCTGGCTCTGTCCCCTGGATGGCCCCCAATGAGCCTCTTCCTCACCCCTATCTCCTGGAGTCCCTGTACAGTCACCAGATACCAGAGATGGCATTCATTTAAGGCCTTGAAGGGGGCCCTAGGTATGTGTGCCCTGCGCCCTCTTACATCCTGTGCCCAGCTGTCTGTCAGGAGGACTGGGATCAGTCAGGACTTTTCACATTGCCAGGGCTCCCACCCCTTGGCAGAGAGGCAACAATGGACTAGGACAAAGGCACAAATGAGACATGCACCTGGCCAAGTGCTGATTTGTTTTGCTTCACCGTAGACCTAAAAGAGAGGGCTTCCAGTTAGGGGAGTAACACAGGAGAGAATGGTATTTAAAGAGTCCTAACAGATGTAGAAGAAAACTTTTTTTAAGAATGCAGAGAAGGAAAAACAAAGTGCACAGAAGAAAACAAGAAAGTGTGGATGGGATACAAACATGGACCAGATTTGTAACTATTTTATAACAAAATAATTATTGTACTATGTTACATATTTTTAAAAAGATACAAGGCTGATGTTTACAAAAATAATTTTTAAAAAGGCATTTTCACTGATTCATTTCCATTTTTTACTTCAGATGTATTAGCTCTGAGGTCAGCACACTGAGAAACTCCCTTCTTCTACATACCTTTAATATAACCTTTTTCACGTACAGCTTGCAAAGTAGGTCGTCTAGTAAGAAACTTCTTCAGATTTTTTTTCGTTTTCTTCTGCTCTGAAGAATCTATACTCAAAATTTTCATTGCTTAAAGGGAACAAACATCAGTGTTTAATAATATATTAACTTTTTTCCTCAACAAACTAGATAATTCAGTTTGCAGTATGAATGATAACCTTATAGATAGTTAATAAGCCACACTCACTTAATCTAACACAATTTAGTGTGATGCACATAAAACATATCTTCTAACCTGAAATTTAAAAGTCAACTGTCAGGATTAGCCCAAAATTAAATGTATTTGTGAACATTGTCTTGTGCGTGGTACTTTTTGTTTCTGTGTCAGTGCTTGTAGGAAGGGCAAAAATTGCTTTTCTCATCCTCACCAAACTAGTAGTCTTGTTTCACTCAGACAGTTATTGGTATTTTAAACAAACTAAGTATCTTCATGGAGAATAGGACAACTTGGAAAAGCTTAAGAATCATTTCATTCATCACTGATATTTTTAATCACATTACTTGCACATCTGAATTTTAATGACAGTTACGAGAGAAAAAAATTTTTTAAGAAAAATTCCTGAAGATGAGTGACTGTGTATGCCCATAACTGAGAAAGTTGAGAGCATATCAAAAGTAATCCCTGGTAGGTTAGCAACAACTTGCAAAAACAAATCATCCTGTGTATATTACTAGATATTCATGGTGTAAGTAACAAATTCAATGTAGAATATGTATCTAACATACACTAGACAATATTTTCTAATCACTTAATTAACTTTAAAAGTTAAAAAAAAAAACAAACAACCCAGCTTAGGTTAAAGGAGATAGGTCAAATTCAAAATGAGCAAGGCCAGAAGTCAATATTTCTAGGTCACTGCCAATGGTCTTACATAACCTTTACCCTGTCTGTGATCTTTGGATTCTGAAAAAACAGTAGAGGAAGGTCCTAAAGGATGCAATACTAAAGTAACTGGTAATAGGGAAGGTACCTTCCACATCTGGTTTTCCAGATCCTATAAGAACCCAGGCCCATTGTGACTACTGAGTGGGAATAAATGAGTGTTGGCTAAAATTATACTGAATCCCAAACATTACTCAAGTATTTTTAAGTGATTAAAGTTTGGTCACCTAAATAGTATCAAAATATAAAAGCACCTCAATACTTCCTTCTACTGTATCAAATCACAGTTATAAAACGACGCCCTAAATCTCCATTCTCTGAACTACTTCATGGGTGAGTTGAACTTCCAACTAGGTTCTCCGGTTACACTAGTAAACCTTGGATGGCTGAAGACTGACCCAAAGTTATATTATAGTAAAGTCATGGCACAAAAGGAAAAAAAAATTGTTTAATCTGGAGACAATTCAATAACAATGACAAAAATGGGTTGAGATGATTCAAATGAAGTGATTTGGAAAAAATTTATGGAAAATTAAGGAAAAAAGAGGGCTAATATATTCAAGATAATTTGCTTTACAGTTTTTTATACAATTGGAGAATACGCAGCATATTTTTTTTAAGTCGGAGAAGAAAACATAGAGCATTATTAAATTCAGTCATATCAGTTGTGTTCAACTCTTAGTGACCCCATTTGGGGTTTTCTTGGCAGAGCCTAGCTCATTTTATAGATGAGGAACTGAGGCAAACTGGGTGAAGTGACTTGCCCAAGGCCACACAGCTATATCTGAGGCCAGATTGGAACTCAGGAAGACAAGTCTTCCTGATTCCTGGACCATAACTCTATACACTATGGTGTTACCCAGCAGCCCCACAGAGCAATGCTCATTTGATTTAAAAACTAAGGTTTTTTTTAGTAGTTAGGGATATAACTACTTAGGTGATGAGCTCAAAAGAATGAACAAAGACAAATGAGCTTACAACGTAGTTTCTTGGAGTCCTTATGATCCTTCTCTTTGTCATGTTTTTCCACTCCTGGGGAATCTGGTACCTCTTCTTCAACTGCTTCATCACATTCTGTGGCCTATTGATTAGAAATTTCCCATTTACATGTTGATTAAATTTAGAACTAAATTATTTTGCAACTCTAAATGAGAAACAACTGACTTTTCTGCAAACCATTAGTTAAAAACAATTATTGGCTCTATGCATGGATCTTCAAAAATTGTTTTTCCTATTCTAAATAACATTTAGTGTTATTTTTTTTCATAAATGTATGTCTACCATCAGCAGGACAGTTATGGATCAAGTTCTAGTGAGAGGTTTGCACTGATTTATTTCTATATGGCCATATGTAATTGAACAACAGTGTCCAACTATGACACAAACAGGGAGGATGTCACACAATGTTAGTTGGAAAGGACCTACAATTTATCTAGTTGATTCCTCTTATTTTCCACATGAGACAATGGAGGCTCACAGGGTAAAAAAAAAGATGACTTTTTTTTGCCCAAGGTCAAAGTACAAGTTAGTAGCAGAAGCAGACTAGAACACCCCTCATATGTCTCTCTTGGAACCAGTGGCCCCTTCAGGAGCATCATAGTCTTCAAGACCATATTTTTATCATGAAAGAGATTGGAAGGGTGCTATCTTTTTATTTTTTTTAAATCACTGTAAATAATTCATACATTAGTCTTAGTAGTTCTTTCAATGTTTAATAGAATTCACTTGTAAATCCATCTTCTTAGAAAGCTCAATGACTTGTTCTAGCTTTTTTTCCCTTCTTATACAGGGTTATTTAAACAGTGTCTCTTCTTTTGTTAATACTTTTGTAAATATTTATCTATTTCCTCTAAGTTATCAGTTTTGTTAGCCTACAATTGGTCAAAGTAATTTGATAATTTCCTTCACTTTCTCTTCAATTTTTGTAATTTTTTTTCATTTTTGATAAGAAGTCTCGTTTTCTTTCTCTCTTTTTTAAGGCTAGTTTTCTGTTTAACTATTAGTGTAATTTAATTTTTAAAAAACCAGATCCTAGTTTTATGTATCAATTCAATGATTTGAGCTTTCAATTTTATTAATCTCTCTCTCTCTTTTTAAGTAGGCATGGATTCGAGGAAAGCTTGGGCCTAGCTTGCACAGGGCAGAGAGTGTTTTACTAGATCTGCCTAGAACATTCCACATTCACTCTCCTATAGCCACAAAACTTGGGCATGGCTCAAGCTTGGTGGGCCTGGCCATCTTGGAGCTCAGATAAAGGAACGATGGGGCTACCTGGAAGGCTCCAGGGGCAGCTGCCTGTACTTCAGCCTCTCTACCTGGCTCTCAATCTGCTTCAGCAGCTTGTCTATTGCAGGATCTCTACAGAACTCTTAGGGTCCCTTCGTGGATTCTGGGCTGAATGAGGGTCTCTAGCTGATTCCCTCTATGGCCAAGTAGAGTTCACTTCTCTAAAGTTTGATGGAGTGAGCGTTTGCAGGGGATCATAGCACACCACCATCTATCCACAGTCCTTCTGCACATTACTTCAATGCTATAGTCAACTACTTCTTTGGTTATGAGTGACCATGTAAATGTATTTAGAACATTGATGAGAATGATAATACATTCTCTGGTCTCTGGGAACTCCTGAACTAAATGGCAAATGTTCTCACACCTTTCTTTAGCAAAATATTCACAATATAAAAATATTGTCCAGTTACAGCAGACATAGAATCTACGTGCACTGAGGAGTAAAGAGTGGCAAAGGGATGCTAGAGAGGAGAGTAAATCAATTTTTAAGTTATAACTTGCATAAATGAAATACGTACCTGATTACTGATGGTGCAATTAAGAACTTTAATCCAATCATTCATAAGAGTGTCATTGTCACACTGAATTAACAGTTCAGTTCCTTGACGTGTTTTTAGCTTGAGAGAGAAGGCATGTACAGCTAAATTAGTATTTGTAAAATATGTAAAACAGTTTTTAAAAACAACTCATGCTTTTATGTTAAGCACCTCCATTTTTGTCTCTTTCCCCAGTGTTTCTCCAGCACGACAGGTGTTTAATATTTGTTGATTAACTGATGTTATCTAAGAAAATTAAAAGATAAGAACTATGGATTTTTAAAAGGCTAGAAGAACTATATTAATTTATTTTTAAAGATTAAGGTATTCTACATAAAGTTTCTTTTTGTAGAAATTTATGCCCTGCTATGTTATTTTATAGTTCTGACAATCATGTCTGCTAATATATTGACACTGTTCATTCTATAAAACCTGGGGTAATGATACAAGTTTGAGAATTAAGTATTCAATCTTTTTTTTGCATATATACCAAGATATTTGTTTAGGAACACAATATTAGGCTACATATAATGTCAGCATGTCTTTGTTTTAAGAATGAGAAATAATCGGGGCGGCCAGGTAGCACAGCGAGTAAGAGCACCGGCTCCAGTGTTGAGAAGACCTGGATCAAATCCGGGCTCAGATACTCAGCACCACACCCAGAAATAACTGGCCGTGTAACCTTGAGCAAGTTACTTAACCCCTATTGCTTAAAAAAAAAAAAAAAGAATGAGAAATAACGCATGTGAATTTGTAAAGAAATAATAGTCTATGACACACTAATGTGTTGAAAATTTAGAAAGGATTTAGAAAGCCTAAATAATTATCCTTTTCTTTTAAAAATGGATCAAGATCTTGTGACTGTCTTAATGAATTATTACATACAACAGAACACAGTAAAATATCAAATAACTTGTAGAAAGGCTACTAAATTGAGTAATTCAGATCTAAAATAAGATACTATATTTAGTAAGAAGCTGAAGAAATAAGAATCAATGCCACATTAATAATTTAGTACTATGTTCTTCCTTAGAAAGTCTGAAGGGAAAATTTGTAGATGCTAAATTCCACATTTCTCACTGGGTGCAATCCTGACCTTTCAGAAGTAATGCTGACAGTGACACCATTTCTCCTGGAGTGGATGGGGGTCAATATTCAGATCATTCTCTCCAATTATCTCTTTATAGAACAGCATCAAATAATAGGTATCCAAGTCTTGGTTAACCATACTGGAGCATTCCTTTGTTTACTGTTAGGTTTTTGTTATTGTTTCTGTTATTGGTGGGGTGAGGAATAGGACCATAAAAGGGTGGTAGTGGTATAAGTCTCCCACAGAAGGGGTCTCAATAAAGAATGAATCAACAATTTATGTAAGTCCAAGATTTTGACACCATAAGTTCTTAAAAAATTGGAGTACTGCTCAAAATAAAACATTCACACAGGAAAACAACATTAAAAAGAAGACTAGAACACTATCATTTTCCAAGTAACTTTTAAAAAAGACAGGTCTATAACCAAGGAGGTAAACTGTACTTAGAAAACATTAAATTACCTCATATACATTCTTTTTGCTGGACTTCTCCTTTGAAGCCAATTCAATCGTTGCCCCTTTTAGGTCCACAGTGAACTCTGGCTTAGACTGATTACTCCCAAACTTCAATTTAGAAAAAGAAAAACACAACTTTTATGCAGTAGCTCATTTACCTTTTTCCATCAGGTTTTCTTTCAAGTTCCCAATACTATTAATAAACAAGGAAGCATAAGAAATATCATTTCTTTTAAGACTGGAAATCACTGAAAAGTACTGTTCCTAGTTATAGGTTTTACTTGTTAGTACTATAAATCTCTGAGTAAGATGGTCAAAACCAAACTGAGATATAAAAAACAAGATCAAATTAGTTCTAGGAAAGCTGGAAAAAGCATTAGTCTAAAAAACTTATCAACAAAAAACAATACATTAAAAATGAAATACATAAATGTTCTCCTATATTAAAACTTTAAAACAATTCCAGAATTAAGTCAATATATTTATTATTTTTGAAACTGGTCATTCCAGAAAGCCTTAATTAAATTACAAATTCTCCTCTTCCACTACTTCGAAAAATTCTCTAAGGTTTTCTATACTGGCAAGGGCATTTTTCCAGACACACTGAAACTTTGTTTTTCTAAAAAAGAAATTCCCTAAATTTTCACTAGATTAATCCAAACTCTTGAAGGTCATGATGATAATCCAAATAATGGTAAGGCAATTATTGTTTCTTTAAAAAAAATATATTACTGATGCTAAAACAATTTATAATAAAATTATTACCCTACATGTAATTATTCAGACCCTGAATCTGAATTAATTCACACGGGTGGTTTGGGTTAGAGATCCATGCTTCTTTTATGACAACTTAGGAAGCATGCAATTATACAAATTCATTCATAAATACGACTATTAAGTCAGACATGAATATTCTAGATGCCAGTTTTTGTTCATCTTTTAGTACAAGCTGACAGTCATTTATTTTACAATGCGTTAGATGTGTTGTCAGTATCCTTGTACAACTTTCTGCAAGTTTCTACTGCCAAAGGATATAAGGAAACTAAAATGGACTCATTCATCAGTTATAAAGATCAAAGAAGAGTCTTATGAAATGGAGCCATATAAATGTATCTTTACTTCTTCAATCACACATTTTACACTAATAACTGTAGCAGGTGCATTAACAATTTCATATGTAGTCTGTGGAACTAAATGACTAATTTCTAAAACCTAATGCTTTATCCTGACAGAAATTGCTATATATGAACAAGACTACTCAAAATAGACAGACTATCTGCATTGGTATGATATGACCAGCGCCAAATGTCCACCATCAAAATTCATTAAAATGATTGCATTCAATTCAGGTCCTAGGGCTTAACTGCAGAATTTCTCCGACTATTCATCCACAAATCCTTTTGCCCAAATAGAATCACTCACTGTAGAGTTCTCTCAAATCACCAAAAATAACACATATATAACATTCAATGTTTTTGAAAAGATAACCAGTCTTTTCCGTGCTGCTTTCTCCATAAATATCATGGTACAAATGAACCAAAAGAACTGTGGTTGGCTCAAAAGTAAACAAACTACTACCTATCACAACCATCTTTCTCAATTACCTTAATAATAGACTTTGTTGATGCGGCTACAACAAATGACCCAACCTTCTAAAATTTTTCTTGTTCTCTCTCATTCTCTTAAAGTTAAGATTTTGGGCATCACAAATTCTCTGTTCCATCAAGACCCTTCAGCTCACTCTTACATACCACCAAAATTCTGAAGCACCCTCCAGAGAAATACCTCCCAGCAGCTTTCTAACCACCCACTGAAACAAAACACCTGAACACAAAACGGTCCAGAAGGTTATGGCAAGGTCCAGGCAAGTCATTCTGCTTTTTCCCTGCTGGGATCACAGTCCTCCTGCTCACTGGTTAGTTCACAACCAAGAGCTTGGGTTCCTCTTCGGACCTCAAGTCCATCTCATCTCCAGCCCAGGAGACTGGGATGTGAAACCTACATGTGTACTCCTTATTAGAACTAAATTCCACAGCAGCAACAACAACAAAATAAAATGATTCGTAAAATTCTTCCAAAATTGTACCCATATTCTACTCAAGGGATCCTTTGCAGATGTTGTAGAGAATTCCTATTCAGAAACAGTCTCTCCCAACAGAGATTCTAATTCTGTATATTCAACAAACAGATTATTTGGATCACAGATCTAGAACTAGAAAAGACTAAATAAAGGTCATTTAGTCCAGCTCTTATCTTAGAGATGAGGTAATCAAGGCCCAGAGACATTAAGTGAAATAGTATCTGCAAAGGGCTTAACACAATGCCTGACACAAAGTAGGTCCTTAATAAATCTGTGTTCCCTTCCCTTTCCCTAACTCCCAGAGGTAAGTAGCATACTCAACAGTCAAACTCGGGTCTTCTGGTTCCAGGTCCAGCACGCCTTCTCTTGAACCACTAGGCCAGGCCTCCTTGCTAGGCTATTTCTATTCATATCACTAGAGTATATATTTCAAAGTAGAACTGAGAAGAGAATTAATAGATACATGACAAAAACACCAAAATTATTTATAAATTTCCCAAAAATTCACTTTTGGGGAATCAAAACTGTTAATTTATAAATTAGGATTAGAAATAACTGCCACATCTAAATAGAAACATTTCTGCAACAAAATTATGAATAAAATGACATGAAATGGAATGCCAGAAAGATTCAATCTGCTTAAAAATTCCTTGTTAATTTTTCGCATCTGGTCCCAGGGACTCCCCATCCCCTTTTTTCACAGAATGGCAGAAAGACCAAATTTGCAGGGGAAGAAACCTTGGAAATCATCTAGTCCTCATCTGGTATATTAGACAGCAGATTTATATTAGTTAGGTGACTCAGCCATGGTCATGTACATGGCAAGTTACTGACAGAGCTGGGACTAAACACCCAGGTTTCTGGGTCCCCAATCTTTTCACAACATCATATTGCCTCCATTTCATTGCTGCATTTATTCCCATGAATTCATGTCAAAGAAAAGAGCATTGTTGTGCGTGGCACATGGCATGCAACAGAACACATACAGTGACAGCTGAAACGGGGTCAGAGTTTATAGAGGTGACAGCAGGCCGACGGCTCACAGAATCTTTCCAAGAAGAAAGCAGCGAGAGTAGGAGCTCCGGAATTGAGCCCCGTGGGCAGAATGACTTGATGGGAAAAGGGAGAGAGGGATGATGTCATAACGATGCATAACAGCACGATGACACATGAGAGAGGAAACCCCCATGGCCCTTGACAGGACAAAGCATGATTCTACAGCAGACACATGACACCCACACAACTGAACTTTGGAGCTCATCTTTCACATCCAGAAGGCAGGGGACACCACAAGATTTGTTTTTTTCTTAATTTGCCTCTATATACATTCACAAGACAGCACTTCATAGGATGCATAAGATACAAAAATCTATTCAAAGAAATGGATGATCATTAAAAATTAATACTTGTACAGAATTTAAAGTCAACTTTACATAAGTAGAAATTTGAGATGGAACTTTTTTAAATGGTGCTGGAATATTTAAATTTAAAATAGCTGGCATCTGGCTATATAACAAGTCACTTTACACAATGATTTTATAAAACTAAAAATGAATGTCTCATGTGGATAAGCCCATTTTTACTGCCCAAGAACTGTTTCTCTAAAGGAGAAAATGGATGGATTCAATCTGCTGGAGATTAGAAGATCAAATCTTGTGTAAGTATAACATCCATGCTCTATTATAATCAAATTCTACAAATCTAATCAGAGATTAGCTAAGAAGACAAAGTTATAATCTTCCAAATCTTGTTCTGTAGAATATAAGGTCCCTGACATAAAGGACTATTTTTTTATTCTTGTCTTTGTATCCCCAGTACCTTGAACATAATAAATGTTCATTGAATTGATTTTAATTAAGCTGCCCTACAAACCTAATTCTACTAACCCTCAATACTTATACTTTTGAAAAGAGTGGCAAAGATGATCCATAAGAGCGTAATAATACCAAAACTTGGAATACAATTTTCCCCAATCTAACTTTCTCTAAATATATAATAGATGTTTTAAATGGCAAAGGGAAATCATTCTAAGATTTTCAGTTTCACCCTAAACGTGACTCGACTACATCCAACAGCTTCCTATACCTTCCACATACTGTGAGACTCTATGCACTATTTTCCACTGTAATGTTTTTAATAGCCTAACTTTAAGCAGTGATTTACACTGTATATTTTTAATTATCATGATAACATGGAAATTTATATTTAATTTTTGAAGGCATCTTAATAAGTTTAAAATGATATCTGAGTCTACACATATAAAAGTGCTTCAGCTCACTGAGTTCTCTACTACATTTCCAGAAGCACTTTCCAGTCTTTCAGACTATAAGTAAATCATGATAAATTGAGAGACAGTGACCTCATCACCTAGTAACCTAAACCTATCCCAGGAATCCTTCTTCAGGACTTTAAAAATTCAATCTTTAAAATTTTATTTTTCAATATTTTTCTTTAAATTTCTCTTTCCAACTATCCACTGACATAACAATTACTTTATTTTCTACACAATTTCCATTCCTCCAAAATCTTCCATTCAATTCCAACTATCAACTGAACAAGAAGTAGATGTTTAGAGTTGTGTAATTCTCTAGAAACACAATAACATAAGCAAAAAAAAAGTATCATATGTTTCAAATAAAAAATAAAAATGCATTAAGGCATAATTATTTAATTTTAACTCTCCTCAACATCTATTTATCTTGAAAACCAAATCAATGGGAATTATTTCATTGTATTGGTTGTACAGAGATCAGATCAGAGTATGGAACAAGAATTAAGGGACATTCAGTAAGTTTGTGTTTCTAATCAGGTCATACTGATATTAAGATTATGCTATACTAGAATCTGAGGGCTAATTTGCCATATATAGAACCTGGTGGAGAGCAATGCTCATATGAGACTATTATGAATATAGACAACTAAAATTTGTTGTAAATGCTACAAACTAGATTTGTTTCTTCACGTAATCTAAGAATCCCTTCAAAGTCACAAATTCCCATTAACTTTAAAGAAACTTAGCCACTGAGAGAAATAATTAGGTAACTGAATAAGATAAAAAATTGATGAAATGTTCATGTTGGAAAGGTAGGCATTTCAAATACATTTAAACTATAAAAACAAAGGCTTCAAGAAAAACTCTTTAATGATTCATGAATAATTGTTAATAATAATTTTTATAATTAAAGTTATTTTAAAAGTTAATTCAATACAACAAGCACTTATTCATGTGCATGGTAAAGGCAGTCTGGCAGTGACAGAAAGCGAATCAAAAAGCCTGGGTTCAAATTTCACCCATGACACATATAACTATGTGACCCTGGCCAAGGTAATCAAACTTTATGTTTGTAAAGCAACTTGGGACTTAACTATTAATTTATAGAGAGCAAGGACTTGATTTGTTTCTGTCTTTGTCTGTTTAGCACATAGCACAGTGACTTGCACATTCATGCATGCATAAATGAATAAATGAATGATCCAGTGATGGGGCTGAGTGTATGAAAGGCCCAGAGAAGGGAGATAGGTTAGAGTTTGGATAAAATGTAGAATGAACAAAGGGCAGCAATATGACACGAAACTGGTAAGGTAGAGTGGAACCAGTCTTGGTGAAGGGCTTCACAAAGCAAAAAGAGAGGATTGCATTGTCTCCTAGACACACCAAGGAGACCATGAAGCCTCCTAAACAGCAATAACGCAGTTACTTTGGTAGCTGTACTGAACAACTGAGGAGGCTCCTGAAATAATTTATGTGATAAGTGATGAGGGCCAGGAGACAGGGCATAAAGATGTTATAAAGGTAAAACTGAAAATACTGGGAAACTAAATAGATAGCAGAGAGTGAGGAGTCTGAGATGATGCAAAAATTACAAACCGATATGCCTCTGTAGTATTTTTTTTAAATGCAATGAGAAAAAAGGTTTCAGAATTACTCAAATTATGATGAAATGTCCTTATTCTTTCATGCAAAGGGGCCTGCAAAAATGACTTTCAACATTAGAAACATATATTAATGCTACAATTAGACTATTGCCCAGCATTCTCTCAATATACAGCATTTGAAGCTTGCTGTGCTATGAGCTATTTTCTTTGTCTTTCAGCTGAGACAATTTGTCTCTCCCTTTTACTCTTTTCCTCCCAATATACCTAAACTTAAGGCCTAATAATTTAAGAGTAAAGTATCTGTGAAGGTATCAACTGATTTCAGTGTTAGAATCCTGGTTCTGAGTCAGGAATATGGTTCTTCTATAATGCAGGGGGAGCCAGATTTTTCTAATTAAAGAATAGAGCAAATATGCAGACCTCTTTCCTCCATTATACAGAAATATATATCAAAATTTGCAAATTACTGTTGAAATTTATGTACAATATCATATACTTTTAAATCAAAGGTAAAAATTACCAGACCTATGGCAGACTTACCCAACTTGTGCTACTTCCTTGGGTTTTGGTAAACAGTAAAGATGAACCTTGTAATACTGCCCAGGAAGATAACCAGTTCTTTCTGTAATTATAAAAAATAACCATTTATGCAAAGGTTCTTATAACATGGAGACTGTGAACTTAAAAAATTTTGATAAGCACATTTCAACACAGTTGATTTCCTTTGTTACCCCATATATTTTATTTTGTGCATCTAAAATATTTTTCTGACAAGGGGTCCAAAGGTTTCACCAGACTGCCAAAGGGGTACATGACATACAAAAAAGCTTAAGAACTCCTGACATGCCAATTAAATCACAGTTATTTCATTTTTTTAAAGACTGCTTAGCAATTTCGCTGGATGATCAATATGCTTTTATATTAACATAATCTACAATCCTGAATTACACAAATAGGTGATTACTAATAAAAGATGTCAGGATTATTTGGAGAAGTATACCATGTGAGAAAGAAATGTATACAGCAGATTTGTGATATGACATTGTTTTATCACTAATAAAAACTAATAAAAAACCAAATCCTTCATATTTAAATGACACATATTAAACACAGCTGACAAGAATCCTTATCCGTATTCTTAAAAAAAAAAAACATTTAACTACATTGTAGGCAGGAACAATGCCTTAAATTTTCTTTTTTAATTCCCTTCTCCTCATAGCAGAGCATCATAGACATAACTGGTGATCAATAAATATGTATTGGACAATTATTCTATTACTGTTCTCTTATCACTAACAAATTCCCTCCTGTAATGGTAATGAGAATTTGAAGATCTTCCCTACCCCTTGTATTTGCAATCAAACAGGTACTTAGCACCTTGTTGCAAGTTTATGATTGTGTCAAGTATTAAGACCCAGAACTTGTGTATCCCAGTGGGATGGACTTGTTGACATAACAGGAAGGAGCAGAACAGGGAGGAACTAATACCATATATACGGAAAAGCCCAAGCTAAGAGAGGCCAGAACTGCTGGGAGCGAGCATCTGGAGGCTGGGCTGCTATTGCTGGAGAGAAGAGAACTGAGAACTGAATTGAGAATTGAGAAGAGAGGTGGACTGGGAGGAGGCATAGCTGTGGCGCTGGTACTTTGTCAGATTTGTCTGCTGATAGAGAATGGTGCTGTTGTTACAGAAGCCCTGGGACCTTGCTGCTGGTTCAGAAGCCCTGAAAGAGGATTTTCTTGCATGTTTACAGAAATCCTGGAAGAGGGTCTTGCTGACGTTTTCAGAGGTCTAGGGCTATACCGATGATCTGTATTGATTCCTCAGACTTTGCTGTTGGGTCCATGTTGATTTCACAGGCAGAAAGTGAATTGATGAGAATACTTGGCAGTGTGCATGAATGTTACTGTGGCTTTGTTAAGCTTTGTCTTCCCAGGAACAGAAACTGTGAAGGACCTGAGGTCGACCAGACACTGTGAGCTTCAATATGGAACAGGAACTGCACAAGAAGCTGGACAAAGAACTGAGAGCTGTCTGCCTTTGAACCCAGTTTGGCAGATGGATAGATTCGGGCAAGAGCTGGGACCACACAAGAAAAACCATGGAAGCCAAGAGCCTGCCCCGAGTCAAGATGAAAAGACCTCTTGGGGTGGCCAGGTGGAGCAGTAAGAGCACTGGTCCCAGAGTCGGGAGACCTGGGATCGAATCCGGGCTCAGATACTTAGCACCACAACCAGAAATAACTGGCCGTGTAACCTTAAGCAAGTTTCTTAACCCCAATTGCTTAAAAAAAAAAGAAAAGAAAAGAAAAGCCCTCTCCTTGGGTATTTAATGAAGACTGAGAAAATCATGACTTAGTGTGGCCTAGGGGTGGAGACCTCTGACCTTTATATTTAGATGGTTGAATTAAGGACTTCTCCAATTAAGAAAGAGGACTTTCTGATTGAAGAGATTAAGACTGTGACGTAGGGGTGGAGAACTTTGACTTTTGTACTTTATGTCCATTAAGGAAGCTTGCCTCCTTAAGTATGACTGAATTAAGGACTTACTAAATGACTGTGTTGTGTTACTAAATGAATGTTATCTTTTGCTTAAAACTATGTGACCACTTTGGTGAAAACTACATGGCCACTTTAGTTATAAGTTGTTAAGTTATAACATTGTGAATGCTGTACTTTGATTTCTGTGAATATTTTACCTTAATTTGTTACTGAATAGAGTTCACTATACTGTGTAATCAGAACCTTGAAGCTATTCACATCAGCAGTCCTCTGGAAATCTGCTCATGCTTGGCTTTACACCTCCCTCCAAAAATATTAAGTAATTAATCCATATTCTTATTGGCTACTTTGCTTTCAGAATTTCAGCAAGTTCCCTGTCTTCTCTGTCCCACCAAACTTCAGATGGGTGCTGTCCTAATTTTAAAGCTGGATATATATAAAATTTGATTATTGAAAGATTAAGCTTATGCATTAAGAGTTTAGAAAAGAGAATACTTCCTCAAAGATTTCTCTCCCAGAGATTTATAAGCGAGTGCTGATGAAATTACTTTTTCAGACTTGCTAGAACAAATATTTCATCTGAACAGACAAAAATACTTCATCTGAAAGATCAATGAGGAAAATCAATGGAGATCATGCCAAGATAAACAAAAATAATACTCCAACAGATCTGTGATCTCATAAATTTAAATGTTTCAGAACAGAAATAATAACCCAGACTACAAAATTCTTCTGTAGCCATGTGGTTCTCCAGCAGTCTTTTTCGTTAGGAACCTCTTAGCCACTAAAGTCTGGGACTATCCTGGCCTTGCAATCAAATGAGGGAAAACATCTGGAAGACGAGATAAAAATGGCTCCTTCATACCAGAAAGAGACAGCAAGGTGGTAAAGTAAATGGAACATTTGGGCCTGGAGTCAGAAAGACCTGAGTTCAAATACAGCCACAGATCCTTCCTAGTTGTGTGATCTTAAACAAGACACTTAATCTTTGTTGACTTCGGTTTCCTTATCTGCAAAATGCTGATAACAAAAAGCACCTATTTTCTACGGTTGCTATAAGGACAAAATGAGATGTTTGTAAAGAGTTATATAAATTTTAAAGTGCTAAATATGCAAGCTGTTACTAGAACTAGCATTATTAAAATTTTAATTAGAACCTGAGTCTTATAATGATTTAGTTTGCATTGGTTCTCCCTAATGGGCATGCCCTCCACCCTCTGATTAAAAAACTTCCAATTCCTGATTCTCTATTCCAAACTGTGATTCATAAACACAGTAGGCTAAGTCAGAAATTTAGTTATTCTTCAGTCATTTTTAAATCTTCTCTGACTCTTCATGATCCCATTTGGGGTTTTCTTGGCAAAGATACTGGAGTGGTTTGTCATTTTCTTCTCTAGCTCATTTTATAGATGAGGAACTGAGGCAAACAAGGCTAAATGACTTGTCCAAAGTCACATGGCTAGCATGTATCCGAGGCCAGATTTGAACTCAGGAAGGTGAGTCTTCCTGACTCCAGGCCAGGCACTCTATGCACTATGGTGCCACCTAGCAGCTGACAGTCAGAAATCTCTTTCATTCTATCACTCTTGCTCCCTCTATGACTATGCTGAGACCACTTCTCTGTCAACATACCTCAGTAACTTCTAGTCCTTTGAGACTGTCACCCTGTGCAAGCTCCTTGTTGCTCCAACCCTGAAGCTCCATTTGTTCAATACAGAATTCCCTGTGCTCCTCTTCTCCACCTCAAGCCCTGCCTTCATCCTGGGTGACTTCAACAATCAAGCACTAAGTTCATCAACCTCAACTCCCATGATGTGTCAGTTATAACTGCACTATCCAACACACCTTAGATCATAAATAAACAGGTTTTTATTAAGTGCTTATTATGTGCCTTTACCCTCGAAAAGCTTACACTCTCAGAGAGGACAATATATACATATCTAAGTATGCACAAAACAAATAGAAGGTAATTTTTGATAAGAGGCAATAGTAGCTTGAGAGAAGGGGGAATGAGGTCTCCTGGAGGCAGTGTTTAAGTTGAATTTTGAAAGAAGGTAGGGGATCTAGGAGGCTGTGAAGAGGGAAGTTCCAAGGCAAGAGGGACAGCCTGTGTAAAGGCCCAGAGATAGGAAACGGAATGTCATACAGAAGAAGGTCAGTTTTGGTGGTAATGTACTGTTATTGTTATAAAGTCTAAGGCAGCTAGGTGACAGTGGATAGAATAGGAATATTATCTTCATGAGTTCAAATTTGTCCTGAGACACTTACTAGCAGTGTGGCCCTGGGCAAATCACTTAACCCTATTTGACTCAGTCTCCTCATCTGTAAAATGGGTTGGAGAAGGAAACAGCAAACCACTCCTGTGTCTTTGCTGCCCCCCCCAAAATAACCCAAAAAAAACCAAAATGGGGTTAAAGAGTCAGCCATGATCAAACAACAATTATAGTTTAGAAAGTTAAGTGGTATCTAGATTGTAAAGGGCTTCAAATGCCCAACAGAGGAGTCTGAATTTCTATACTAGAGACATAGAAACCACTAAACTTTTTGAGTATGGAAGTGGTTTGCTCATGTAGAAGTGGGTTGAAATGGAGAAGATGGGCAGCAGTGCAGTCAAGTAAGAAGCTACTGCAATAACCCACATGAGAAGTGATAAGAACCTGAACTAGAATGGGGTCTGTGTGAGTGGAAACAAGACAAAAAACTGTCAGAATTTAGTAAATGATTGGATGTAAGAGACAAGGTAGAGGGAAGTATCAAGTACAACCTGGACATCACCAATCTGGGTGAATGGAAAGTCAATGCTGCCCAGAACAAAAACAGGTAAGGGAGGAAGATGGAGAGATCTGGGGGAAAGATGATGAACTCTGTATATGCTGGGCCTGAGATGCCTAAAGGACAGTTAGCTGGAGATGTCCAACAGGCAGTGGATGATACAGGTTGGGAGCTAAGGAGTTTAGACAAAAGCTGGATATACAGAGTTGTGAGTCATCTGCATAAAGGTAACTGAATCCAAAGGAAATGATGAAATCACCAACAGTGAGAGGGTGGCAAGGAAAGAGGGCCTAGGACAATGTCTTCAAATATACTCACATAGGATAAGTTCTAGATGGTGACTCATAAGAAAGGAGGCAGACAGCATCATAAAAATACAGAGGAGAGGGGATGCATGGGGGGAGAAAAGTAGAAAGAGCCAAATACTAGAGAGAGATCAAAAAGGATGAAGACTGAGAAAAGGCCATCGAACTGACAAAGTTAATGCACTGCTAGCTCTAACAGAGTAGCTCCACTTGAGAGATGAGGATGGGAGATAGACTGCAGAGGATTGAGAAATTCTTTCTGAAATTCTCTTTGATCATAATTTCCTATTCTCTCACTTTCAGGACAACCTGATTCTTCCTAAATCTTCTCTTCATCCTCAAGATGACCTTCTCCCTTTCCTTAATTTTCCCATTCTCTTGTTCAGATACCCTTGTCATGATTCTATAGTTAATTACTTCAAAGAGGCACTATACCTCACCTCGAATCCTGGATGACTTGTTCACTGGATGTTCACACATGGCTAATCCTCACCTCTAGGCCACTTTATCTCATGCCTTTTCTTCACTCCTACTTCCAAAAACAAACACTACTACCTCTAGGTCCTTGGCTCCCATTCACTTCTCAATCCCTGGTAACAACCCTACTGTTTAAATAAAACTTTTCTCCCACGTTACTAATAAGCTCATAATTTTTTAACTGGATGGCCTCTTCTCAGTCTTCACACATTTTGATCTCTTTTGCAGTTTGTGACATTGTTGACTCTTACCTCCTTGAAATTGTCCTCCCTCAACTTGAGATTCTGCCCTCTCCTATTTCTTCTACATATGTGACTGTACTTTCTCAGTTTCTTTTGGTAAATAATCAATTGTATGTCCAATCCCTCGCGTGAATATCTTCAATCTGCTGGTCTTGCTTTCATGGGATCACACTAAAAAAGGTTTGGATTTGTAGTCAGAAGCCCCATGAGACCTTAGACAAGTTAGCTAACTCCTTTGGGCCTCAGGTTCCTAATCATGGCCAGGGTTTTAAAGTGGACTTCAATGTGTATAACTGAAATCCCTACATATGAGGGCAAGGGTTGGGATGGATAGGAAGATTGTGAGACAGGTGCTGAACTCCTAAGGAAAGGAAGGAGATTGTGTGTGTGTGTGTGTGTGTGTGTACATGCACACCTACAGTTACATGCCAATTCTATCATCTCCAAGAGATGGAACTACTATCCACTGTCCCTGGTTTTGTCTTCTGGGGCCAAACAGAACAAATCTAATCTCTCTTACAATGACAAGCCTTAAAATGATTAAGGACAGCAATCATGTCCATATCTTATTTCACAGGATCTAAAGCTGAGGGAGATCTCCTAGGCATCTATTCCAACCTCATTTCACAGATGAGGAAGCTAAGGAGTGGTGAGGTTATGTGATTTACCCAAGGCCACACAAATTATATGTGAGACTGGGATAAGAGCCCTAACTCCATACCCTTTCTACTCAAGAAGAATCACAGAATCTAATAACAGAAATATGCTTCAGTGACCATCTAGTCAAACCCATCTACATAATAAATGCCCCCTGTAATCTACATGCCATGAGGTCATTCATGCAGACCCCAAGGAAAGGTCAGCTCTGGAGGCAGCCCATTCCACTTCGGGACACTTCTAATTGTTTGGAACCTTTCCCTGACACCAAGTTTATTTCTTTTCAACTTTCACTTATTGCTTCTGCCCTCTGGGGACCAACAGAACAATCCCTCCTCCATATGTCTCTATAAATACTTAAATACGGTCACTATGGTTCTCCAAGTCTTTTCTTCTCCAGGCTAAAGATACCCAGGTCCTATAACTGGTCTTCACAGGACATGAACTCAAGGTCCTTTCCCAGCCTGTCTGCCCTCTTCTGGACATTTCCTGCTTGTCAATGTCTTCTGCTCTCTATCCACTTCACCACCTGCCTCAATTTTATAACTGGTAACAATAAGTAGATGAGGTAGTTCCTCTTTTTTCTTCCATTACAACTTTTGTTTTCATTTTTATTTGTGTATTCCAGTGCTTGGAGGATAATTTCAGTTAATCACACTTGCACCTAAGTTTTGTTCATAAATGCCTTTGTAATTTTCCTGGACTCAAAGAACAATTTTTATAAATCGATAATCCACATTATATGCTTTAGGGTCAACAGAAATAAAATGAAGTTGGAAATAATAATGTTGCCTTTCTTTTGCATTTGGGAATGGCATTAAAATTAAGGTCGAAGAATATTATTTCATCATCTTCAGAGTTAGTTATCAGCATTTTTGTTCTTTTGTTTCTTCAAACTTCTCATTTTTACCAACTTTAACTACAATGGGTCTAGGTACAAATCTATACTTAAAAAAAAGTTATTATTATGTATTACTGGATACATTCGATTACTGGCTTTTCTTAGATAATTCTAAAGAACTAAGTCCCACCGCCTATTCTGGACAATGACAACAAAGTAAATAACTTTATGCTCGTGCTTAACTGTCATTTTATTTTACTTATTTATTTTTTTAAGCAATCGGGGTTAAGTAACTTGCTCAAGGTTACATGGCCAGTTATTTCTGGGTGTGGTGCTGAGTGTCTGAGCCCGGATTCAATCTCCAGGTCATCCCAACACTGAAGCCCGTGCTCTTACTCGCTGAGCCACCTGGCCTCCTCTAAGCAATTGGGGTTAAGTAATTTGCTCAAGGTTACACGGCCAGGTGTTTCTGGGTGGGTGCTAAGTGTCTGAGCCTGGGATTCGATCTTCAGGTCATCCTGACACTGGAGCCGGCGCTCTTACTCGCTGTGCTACCTGGCCACCCTTAACTGTCATTTTAACTATTTTTCATGGAACCACGAAGTTCCTTGAAAATAATTTGGGAAACACTGTTTCAGGTAACATCAACAAACATTTACCAAATGCCTGAGCCCATAAGAGTGTTAGGTGTGGCATAAAAAAACAACCATTCTTGACTCACAAGCCATACCAGAACAGTGAGTTTGGCTTGGAGGTAATAGTTTGTTGACCGCTGGATTAGACTAAAACAAATGAAACCATTAATTTAGCACACAAATTTTTAATGTGTGTGTATACACACATATACACGTGTGTATATATACATATGCGCACATACACACACACACTTTTGTATAGTGCTTGTTTTGATTTCAGAGATATGGTTTCAAATCCCAGCTCAGTTATGTACTACCTATGTGATTTTGGAAAGGTCACTTAAGTTCTATGGGGACCCAAATTTCTTCATCTCTAAAAGGAGCCTTTTAAACCTATGATCCTATGAACCTATGACTTAAAGTGCTTACAGAAGGACAGAGAAAAAACACAGCTGACATAATCAGGGATGGCTCCATGGAGGTAACAGAACCCGAGGTGTACCCTGGCTATGAATATGAGGAGAGGAAAGGCAAGGCAATCCAGATAGAGAAAACAGTCTAAGGTAGGGAAGTAATACTGAAGGGACCATATGGAGCCCAGTTTAGCTTAAGCAAAGGTCCATAATTTTATGTATTAGGAACTTAAGCTCAACAAGACTTAAAAATCTATTTTCCTTTAAACCTGGGAAGACTTGTATGAAATGATTCAGAGTTAAGTGATCAAAACCAGGAAAATAATTTATACAATAACAACAATGCTATAAAGACAATCAACTTTAAAAGATTTAAGAACTCTGATCAATGCAAAGGCAACTAGGTGATACAGTGGATAGAAGGCTTGAGTAAGAAGAGCTAAGTTTGAATACTGACTCTGACATTTACTTGTGGGCAAATCATTTAATCTCACCCCTCATCTGCAAAACAGAGATGATAATAATAGCTCTATCTCCCAGGAGTGTAGTGAGGATCAAATGATAGAATATATGTAAAGTGCTTTGGAAACTTTAAAGCATTACAGAAATGTTAGCTAATATTATTTTTTGACTAAATATGATTCCAGTGGAACACTGATGAGTATGTTACCTATCTCTAGATAGATGTGATGGACTTAGGTTGTAGAATGAGACATATGATGCATATCTGTCACAAGGGTTTTTGTTTCCCTTTTATTCAGTGCAGGGTAGGGAAGCTGAGACAGAAAGGGAGGGTGTTCCTCTCCTTCATATCCCACTAAAAGAGAAAGAACAGAGGAAACAGATAAGGAGAATGGGAAGGAATCAAACAAGCAGAATTGTGTTGAAGGTGACATGCTGAATTTATCACAGAGTTAAGAAGAAAAGCAATTTCTACATAATAGATATTTGCAGTTCATGTATAATTCTCTCCTACTATTTTACAGTGTATAAGGTGTTCATCGAGTTTAGAATAAAAAACTAAAATGAGAAAAAATCCCTATTCTCTTTTAGCACATCCCGATTATGATGACCCCCACTTCTACTATACAAATTTAATATGAATATCTAATTCTTCCTTTTCCTTAAACATACACAATCCTGCAAGAGTTTTGTCAGTATCTTTTAGACACTTCAACCTATGAATCAGAGCAATCCAGCAGATTTCAATAGGTTTTGTTTATACCAATACAACATTTCTCTCTTCCAGTCTAATTATTTTCCAGCATGGTACAGTAGCTAGAAAAAACAGTTGCTGGGTCATGAAGACTTGGGCTCACGACCTGCCTTGGACCCACACTGGCTGAGTGATTACAGGAATGTCATTTAATATCTTAGTACCTCAGACAATTCTCCAGCACTAAATTACAGATAAGATGGGAGGAATATCAAAACTGAGTTTCCTACACTAATAAAATCATAGGTACAGACATAAAAAAAATTCTGTCCAATTTCATGGTAATGAGTGATATTTTACAAGTCTGGTTCTTCTAAAATGGGGCAAATGCACTTTGACTCAGCAGAACTAGGCATTTAACTCAAAGAAATAAAAAAGGGAGAAGATTAGAATGTACAAAAAGATATTTAAAGCAAAAAAAAAAATAAGAAAGGAAACAAAGCAGGAGGGGTTACTCCTTAGTTTGTTGTAGCAAAGAACTGGTAACTAAGGGGTGAACTATTAATCTGGGAAGGGCTCAACAAATTGTGGTATATGAATAATGAAATATTATTGCATGAGAAATTACAGAAGGAATGGATTCTGAGGAACTTGAGAAGGTATGCATGAACTAATGTCAAGCAAAGTGGACAGAACCAGAACAAATCATACAATGTCTACAACAGTGTGAACCCTGATCAACATAGTGACTGACCACGACTCCAGAGGAGCAATGATGAAGCATGCTACCCCATTCCTGGGATACATCATGACCAGAGATACATCATGATATACATTTTTTACAATTATTCCCATGTATGGATCTGTTTTGCTAGATTATGCTTATGTGTTAAAAGGGAGGGCTTTTTTTTTTAAATTTAGGATGGATTAGAGGTAAGAGGGTAGCAACTTTAAAAAATGCATAGATGAGAAAAAAAGAAGCTCAGAGGAAGAAAGACATGAAGGACAGCCTTGACATAAAAGCAATGATTAATGTACTTTAAAAATCACAAGCAGTACATAAGTGAGATTCATGGTTTTATATGCAATCCTCTTTCTCTGCTCTTTGCATATGGAAACACTCATGTTAGCTAATTTTTGTCAAGTATGCTGAATTAGTATGTTGAATGAATATAATTAAAGATGGCTTTTCTATTGGCTTTCAAGTATTTAATGGTTTCCATATAATTTTTTATTTTAACATTTAGAGGCCTTGATATCCTTAGTACCCTTCCCTTGATAATTTGTTGTTGATCTAACTTTTTAAAAACACATCCTCCTGTGGGTTTCTAAATCTTAGTGAATTGTGAGAATTATACCTCTAGAAAGCTGTAAGGGGTGGCCGCTGCGGTGGCACTAGTCTGAGGATGGATGGAAAGAAGTCAGTGAAACATCTTCCATGTGTTGGCCATTTTGGTAACTGAAATGCACCAGATCACGGTCCCATAATACTTAGCTTCTGTCTTAACAAAAGGACCGCCTACAGGACCTGAGAGAGTAGTACAATGGCACTGGCTTGGAGTCACAAGACCTGGGTTCAAGTCTCCCCTCTGGCACTTATCACTTGTGTGATCCTGGGCAAATCACTTACATCTCCCCAGGCTTATTTTCTTCATTTATATAAGAAGGGGGCTGGCTAGGTGTTGCAGTGAATTGAGCACTTGCCCTGGAGTCAGGAGGACCTGGGTTCAAGTCCGGCCTCAGACATTTAACACACACACACACACACACACACACACATGCCATGTGACCTTGGGCAAGTCACTTAACCCTAATTGCCCCTCACCCACCCAAAAAGAAACATTTATACAAGAAGGAACCAAAGAAGATCACAAATTTAGAGTCAGAAGGGAAAGGTCATGTGGTCCAATTCCTTCTTTCTACAGATGAGGAAAATGAGGCTCAGGGAGCTCAGGCCTGAGTGGGACTATGGCTTCCTTTCAGTTTTAGAGCTAAGATCTTGTATTCTGTTTCTAATGCATATCTCTTATTTTTAGAACACTAATTTCGATGTAACAATTGTCGGTGCCACAGTTTTAGGATATGTGATGATGGTATGTGAGAAAAGTCAAGGTGTTTTGTTTATAGGACTGAAACCTTGGGAATGAAGATAAAAGGGAACTTTTTAAAGTCATCTATTTCCATCCTCCAGGCAACACTGTGAACTCTGGGATCAAAGATACTGTCTAAACAAAGTAATATTTACAATTTTATTAGCCAGACTTATACCAAGGTTATACTACCTCTAAGTAGCTAGTTATATAAAAGATATCCTGAGACCTAAGATATATCATAACTTGGAAAAATTGAAATTCACTAACAAAATTCAAGATTTAGAGAAAAAAACATAATAAAATCAAGAGCTCTGACAATTTCGATAGGCAAGAGCTCATATGTACAAAAAATACACACAGGGCATTTTTCAAGATCTTTTTCTAGTTAAAGTTGTCATTATTTTTTTTAAATTCACAGAATGAGTTGTAGCTCAATAAACCTAAAAGTAACTCTTCTGTTTAAGTGCCTTAGGAAGAAATACTGTCATAAAAGATTAATAAGCACGATTTAAACTTTCTTAGTTGAAAAATTTAAAACAATCTATTAACTATGTAAACCAAGAAAATGAGAATTCATTTTCCTTGCCATTCCACACATCAGATACATAAATTTCTAAATATTTCCAAATATCTTCACATTTCTTATGATGAGTAAACAACATCTATATCTTAGAATAAGGAGGTACCTTCTACAACTATAATTGAGGAAATATTCTTAAGAAAACAAAGGCTATAGAAGAGTGTTAGGATAATAAAGGCAATTTAGTTACATAAAAGTTTTTGCAAGAATAAAATGAACATAGGATAAGAGAAACTATAGAATAAAATATGTACACCAACCATCCCTGATAAAAATCTGATGTCCAAGACTCATATAGGAAACAACACAAATACAGAACACCAAATGAGTTACTCCAACATATAATAAACTGATTGAAGCAAATTGACAGTTTTCAAAACTGTGAGTTATAAAATGACCACTTCAAAACGTGCTCTAAATCACTACTAGGAAGAGATATATAAATTCAATACACCTTCAGTTTTACCTCACACACTGCAAATTAGCAAGGATGACAAAAAGAAAAATTGGGAAGAGGCAAAATTGGATAGGTGTTAGAGGGGGAAATTCAGGACACTAATACATAGTTAGTGGAGCTGTGAATTTATTCTAGCCTTTTTGGATATTAATTTAGAATTATGCAAGAAAAAAGTAACTAAACTGTCCAAACCTCTTGACCCAACAATTTCACCAGTAGGCACAGATCCAATATATAAGTCAAAGACCCAATATATAAAAAAATTATTCATAGCAGTATTCTTCATAGTAGCAAATAACTGAAAACACAGCAGGCACCTATAGATTTTGTGGTTGTTGAGTTGTTTTCAGTCAAATTCCAACTCTTTGTGACTCCACGCGGGGTTTTTTTTGTTGTTGTCTTTTTAGCAGAGACACTAGAGTGGTTTACCATTTCCTTCTTCAGCTCATTTTACAAATGAGGAGACTGAGGCAAACAGGGTTCAGTGACTTGCCCAGGGTCACACAGTCAGTAACTGTCTGAGACCACATCTGAGTTCAGGAAGATTTAGTTTTCCTGACTCCAGCGTTATCTCCACTATGCCACCTAGCTACCTACAGATTACAGAATGGCTTAAAAAAAAAGCCACGACATACAAATGTAATGCAGTATTATTGTGCACAAAGAAACAAGGAATATGAGTAATTCAGAGAGGCTCAGGAAGATATATTCCTACTTAAATAAAGTAAAATAAGCAAATGCACAAAATGACCACAATAATGTAAACAAAAAGACCATTAGAGAGGAAGCCAAATTCTGAGTCACTGAAAACCTAACAAAGATCCTGGAGAAGAGATAATAAAACAAACCTCCCTCTAGCAGAGGCAGGGGATTACTAGGGCAGAATGCTGCATACTTGGTCAAATGCCATCACTGTATTTTCTGTTACAAAGAAGGTTCAATTAGGGGAAATCAGAGGAAAGGCAGGCAGTTTTTTCCACCCAGAAATAACTGTAATGTTTAGATAAAACATGTCAATAAAATGGTTTTGAACTCTATGTTTATATCCTTAAAAAAAAAAGTCTTGGGAGTAATTTACTTATAACAGGTTCTGGTTGTTGTTGTTTTTTTTTTTTACCTCAGTCAAATTTCCCCTGGGCTCCCCACTTTTGATACACCTACAAAATGATAAAGTAGACAGCCTTACTTTTACTTTGATAATCACCTCTGAAATCAGAATACTAATTCAGATCATAAAATAATGATTCTTTGAAACAGGAAAGACTCTAATCTTCAGAAATGTGTCCAGAGTATCTTCGTCCTTTTGTGTGTTGGCTTCCCTCTTTAGAATGTAAGCTCCTTGAGGTCAGGGACTGTCCTTCTTACTTCTAATATTTGTTACCTACTGGGCTCAGCATAATACCTGGCACATAATAAGCACTTAATAAAATGCTCAATTCCTTCCTTCCTTGAAACACAGGAGTAGGTCCTGTACTAATGAACATGAGATGACAGTCTAAATCAAAAGATGCAAATGATTTTAGTGTGCAAGGCATACTGGGACAACAAGAAAATTTGCTGGATTCCTAAGAGAATCAGTCCTTCCAGCTTAAGAGAGTCTTCTAGCTTAAAAACATTTAAAATATAGCTTATTACTATGAAACCTAATTCTTTCTGATATTTTTGGGAGAATCTTGGCTATATTAACCATTATATGGATGATTTTCAATAGGTGCTGCCTCAGTATCCTTTAGAATCAGAGCAGCTTCAACTATCAACCTAAAGCTATATGACTACACAGAACTTCATCTTGGGCTTTGATTTGATATGAACGATAAAAACAGCAAAAGGAAATTTTTTTCATTAATATCATACCAGAGTAAACTCTATATAAGTTTATATAATAGAAAATGTATGCTTTAAAGAAATGCTTACATTTTATATTAAGAACATAAAAACACCAAAGGTTTGGTGTACTCACCTTACTTTTTTCCCATTTTCAGTAATTTTTGTTACATTTAACAATCCGTATTTTTCTTGGCCCTAGAGAACAGAGGAATATTGATTATAGACATTTGTTTCTATGCTCCAGTTAAAACCATCAATCAAAACAATCTAATACTTTAAAAAGGTTGGCAGGCTTTTTTTAGAGGGAGAAGGGAGGGCCCAGGCCTGTGATCTTGTTGGTGAAGGGAGCTCTAGGCAACTGGAAACAGGGAACTGCTTTTACCAGAAGAGATCAGCAATTGTTCTGCAGTTTAAAGGGGGTTGTCTGGGGCACTGAGAGGTCAAGCAACTTGCTCAAGGTAACAGGCAATCTGTGTCAGAGGCAGTATTAGGCACAGTATCAAAAGCCCAATTACATCAGACAACTATAACTATAGTTAGTTTTCCTTTCAATTTAATGATTCTGTGACATTTTTTAATTAACATTTTATAATGATTAAGATTAAACAAAAGCTGATATCAAAAACAAACTCTTCTTAAATAAATCCATATATCTGGACAACAAAGAGCTCGAAAGATCATAGCTTTAGAAGTAGAGAAGCCACCTTAGGCCTTCCCCTGATTTTATACATGAGAACACAAAAGGCCCAGAGAGGTTAGGTGACTGATCTTCTTTGGGTCAGATAGGCAGGAAGGCGCAGACTCGGAATTTAAATTCTCATCCTCTGACTCCAAATTCAGGGCTCTTGCCACTTGTATCTCACACGCATGGTTTAAAAGCAGCACTTCATCTCTGGTTGGCGGAATTTAAGCTACAGCTCTCTCCCTTATCCTTGTAAAATATATTCAGAATTTAAATTTTAGTATAACATCAATACAATCAACATCAATACAATTTTAGTATAACATCAATACAAATTACAAAGAACCACAATCAAACTGTTTCATGAAATGAGGATGTCATATTAAATCATAAGACCTTAGGATGTCCCTTCTTAAGTGCCTACTGTGTTAGGCACTGTGCTAATCGTGAGATACTCCAAAAAGGGCCACAGAGTCCCTGACCTCAAAGAGCTCACAATCTAATGGGGGAAATAAGCAAACAAACACATACAAACATGTTTTATACACAATAAACAGGAAATAATTAAGAGGTAAAGCCTTTCTGTAGAAGATGGGGTTTTTGCTGGGACTTGAAGGAAGCAAGCAGGTAGAAATGAGAAGGGGGAGCATTCCAGGCACTGCGGACAGAGAAAATGCCTGGAGTTCAGAGTTCAAATACCATGTTTGTGAAACAGGTAGGAGGCCAATGTCACTGGACCCAGCAGGGTGTGAGGAGGTATAAGACTAGAAAGGTAGGCAGGGGTTAGATTACGAAGGACTTAGAACACCAAGCAGAGGACTCTGAACTTGCTCCCGGAGGCAGAAGGAAGCCACCTGGAACATGAAGAATAGGGCAACACAGTCAAACGTGTAATTTAGGAAGATCACTCTGGCGGCCAAATGGAAGCTGGAGCAGAGTAGGGGGAGCCTTGAGGCTGGTGGTTCCACTAGCAGATATTCAGGTGCCAGGTGCTTATGGCCTCTCAGCTCCTACAGATCCAGTGTCTGTGCAGATGATTGCTACATCTATCTATAAAGCCCTAAGCTCCAGTGTCACATAAACAACTGTCTCAGACATCTAGGACTGGATGTCAGTACGTCTAAAACACAACTCACCACTTTCTTCCCTAAACTCCCTCTTATTCCCAACTTCCCCATTATTTTCAAGGGCAGCTCTCTCTTCCCAGGTCCCTAGTGTCCCCTTCAATTCCTCACCCATCCTCACCCCCATGGATCCAGACTACTGCCAGTCTGCTCATTCCCACCCCTCCATCTCTCCCTCCAGCCTGGGGTGGGCCCTCCTGACCAGCTGGTTGGTCTCCCTTTCTCAGCTCTCCAATCCCCCCAAAACTCAGCTGCCCAACTGCTCTGCTACAGCTCAGACCCCTACTCAAGTTCCACTGGTTCCTATGGCCTTGAGGGCCCCATGTGAGTCTTTTGTTGGCTGGCCACATCCTGCTGTTCAGGTCTTCTCACATTTACTTTCCTCCAGACACTCTATGATCTGGCAACAATGACCTTTTTTCTACTCCTATAATGTGACACTCTATGTATCCTCTCTGCTTTTTTGCTAGTTGTTCTCTGTACCTGGAATTATTTCCTTCCTTGCCTCCACCTCCTGGCTTCCCTCAAGATTTGATAGGGCATACAGAACATATACAAAATAAACAGAAGGTAGTATCTGAGAGAGGAGAAAAGAGGGAAAAGTACAGAAAATCTGCATGCAGAATACAGTGCTTGAGCTGAGTCTTGAAGGTACTAAGGGGATTCTGAGACAGAGGGAAGGAAGGAGCAGATGCCAAGCCTGGTGTGTAGGGTGCCACGCAAAGGCAGGAGAACAGAGTTCCATGTGTGGGGAAGAAGATGATGGCTCATTTGGCCAGACTGAAGGAGGAGTGAAATATGAGGCTGGAAAGATAGGCTGAACCAGTTTGTGAAGGCTTTGTGAATGCCAAATAGAAGCAACAGGGAACCACTTGAGTATTCTGAGTAAGGTGAGATGGTTAGGTCTGAGCTTAAAGAAAACCAAATTTTCCCAGATGAGGCATTCTCAAAACATAGTCAAAAATGTTAAAGATGGTAGAGAAAAGGGAACCTCCCATCACTGCTACAGCATCCTTGAGAGGGCTGGTCTGCTCATACAGGAACACTGCCACCTGGAGTGATGCACACAACTTTAAAATTCAGCCTTCAACAGTTTTTTTAAAACCAGTAGCCTATACTCCTCACAATAAATAAAAGATATTTTATTATCCCCTTTCCTCTGAAAAAAAGAAAAGAAAAAAGAAAAACCATTCTGGCCGCTATATAGAGGACAGAGTGAAGTAAGAGAGAAAACTAAGGCAGAGGGCTCCTGAAACAGATTCAGTGAGACAGGAATTTGTGCCTGAACTTTTCCATCTGTATTCCCAGCACTTAGCTAAGTGTTTAATAAATGCTTTTTCATTTGTTCATGTTCTAATGTTTAAGGATGTTTCTTAGTTTACAGTGGTAAATCAGTACTTACTATAACAGACTTTAAGTAGCTGAAAGGTTGCCATGTGAAACAGAGATTTGACTTGTTCTACTTGGTTGAGAGAAGGAGAACTAAGATCAAAAGGTAGAAGTTTCAGAAAGGCAGATTCAGGCTTGTTGTAAGGAAAAACTCCCTAATGCTTAGATCCAAAAGTGAAACGAGGATATAGGTTCTTCTGCACTGACGTCCGTTTTCTTAGCTATGTCACGGAGGGCGATTTCTGTTCAGGTAAGAAATGAATTAGATAGCCTTTGAAGGAGTGTAGGAATCACCTAGTCCAACACCTCTGTTCTACAGCCACAGTCACAAACACCCTAAGAGGTAGGTGATGTGCTTAATTAGGGGGCACACTGATCATCAGTCACTCTTCCAACACTGACATCTCTGAACGACATCTAAGTTGAAAATGCCCTCTCTTAAGAGGTCGCCAAAACTTTTTCTTCTGTCACTCAGTCCCTTGACCCCTCTGGAGAGCCGGACGACGCTTCTGACCATTCTCTCCTGCAAACCGTCTCTCCTCCTTCACTTCAAAAACACAACATTTAGTTGCACTTCCACTATCTCCTTTGGGATACCTTCAGGCCATTGTCTCTGCCCTTGGCCCTTTGCTTTCCTCAATCTAAGCTCTATAACTTGGCAATCTCATTCACACCTGAATCTTCAACTCTAAGCTCCATACAGATGCCTCTCAAGTGCTCAGGTCCACACCAACAGACCTGACAATGCATCTTCCCCTGAGTTTCTGAGCAGCCACGTTAGGCTCAGCATGACCCTTTTCTACAGACCCATTCTTCCTTCTCATTTCACTGTCTGTGGTTCCATCACTACCATTCATCTAGTCGCCATCATCAGAAAATTTCATGTTAACTTTGAGACTTTCCTCTCCCTTTCCTCTTATGTTTAACTGGTTACGAAATCTTATCTGTCCTACTCCTGCAACGTCTCTAAGTCTTCTTTCCTCAGGATTCCCTACAGCCACCACCTTTATGGGCATGCATTAACACCAACATGAAATGCTGAAACAACACCTCATACTGGGTCTTCTTCACAGTCACACTCTTCCCTCCACTACATTCTTCATGTTCTTCCCAGGCTAATCTTCCCTACACATACAGCTACTTGGGCACATCACAGCTCAAAAACCTTCAGGAGCTCCTTGCGGCCTCTGGTGCAGAAATCCAATACCACTCCACATATGGCTCACTGCATACTGCTCCTCTTCATGCACTAAGTTCCAGCCAAAATGAGTTACTCTGATTCCCAAAAACACTTGCGCAATTTTCTGCTTCTACTCCTTTCCTGTACTGTTCTATCTGTCTGGAAGGTCTGCTTCTCCCCTTCACCCTGATATTCAATAGCCACATGACCTTGGTCAAGTAACAGCCCATCTGTGGCCCTGAGTTTTTTCAGGAGGACAGATAAACACTCTTTACAATCATTTCCAGGCCTATCTTTCTATGATCCTCTTGCTTAATTACTATCTTTCCTTTTTAAAGTCCAGCTCATGAAATGCTACATCCTCCATGAAGCCTTCCCTTATTTCTTCAGTTGATAATGATCAAAGCACTTTATTTTCAACATGAATACGCACCTATGTATTATTTTGCATTTTAATTATTTTATTATAATAAACAATTTCTGAGATCTTATCAACACTTAAAAATTTAGTTGCATTGTAACTATTATATTACATTATAATACTTCATATCTAAAATATCTAAATAGTCTGGCTGGACAAATATTTGGGTAAAAGCTATATTCACTTTAATCTAAAATGATGGAGCTTTACATGGAATGTTTTAAAAGAGGCAGGGCAGCTTTAAGCTCTAAGTAGTTTAAAACTCAACTGAAAATTTTTGCCTGTTAAAGCTTGAGCTGGAGACCCCCTGGAGGCTGCAATATCACTTTGTCACATTTCCACATTACTTGTTTGTCACTAATGCATACCAGATACAGAGGAAATGCTTCTCACCTCTAAAAAGCAGAATTAAGAGGGGGAAAAAAGTCATTTTATTTTTAAGAGTATTCTCTACACTTTTTATATCTATGAAAAAAACTGAGAATTAATAAGAATGTGGCACAGCAAAAAAGTTAATTAGTAAATTAAATCATGTACCTCCCATATTCTGTACAAACATAAGAATTTTCTAAAGTAATTTCTTAGTTCTTTAATATATTTAGAATTAATAGAAGTGTTATTAAACACATCAGTGGAGTTCAAGACATAAGGTCCAAATACACTCTAAGTATTGTACTTTAAAGAGAATAATTGGCTATATTTTTATGATTAAAATCAATTAACTATAATGTACTTCTCATGGCTATTTGTATACTAACTGTGGCTTGGTGCTTTGGTGAAGAGGGAGAAGACTCATTTTCTGGAAAGCAGGGCTTTGTGGAAGGTGGAGATTCCTACAAAATAAAAATAAGCAATGCAAAGTTATTCTGCTGTATAATTTTATTTCTTCCTCTACTAATCAGAATAAGGGAATAAAAGAAGGAAAGTTAAGGATCACTTTCCTTCTCCACTTTAAAAATTCCCTGTCTATAATAAAAACCTTAAATATTGGATTATGAAGTAAATGTATTAAACTACAGATGTTACAAAAATGTTTACTAACAGGAGACTTCTTTCAGGCCAATCAGAGTCATGAATGTGAGGTGACCAGAAGACTGTAGAGAGATCCAGAAGCTGAAAGGGACCTTAGAAGTCATATAGTTCAGCCTCCCTCCTCTTACAGGTGAGCAATCTGAAGCCCAGAAAGGCAAAAGGACTTAGCCAACATCATACATAAAGAAATAGTTAGGGTTAGGGTCTAACTCAGGTCCTAGCATTTGAAGTTTAACTCTCTGATTAATGTTGTTATTGCTCAAGAATTATAACACACCATATATCTGTCATAAACATACTTAAATAGGTAAGAATATAAGGATACATGGGTCAGTTATATGTAGTAATAAATAATGTTCACAATACTAATCTGACCTATACCTGGTAGATATGAATACCCAGAACTATCAAATATATATATATATATATATTAAAATTTAAATCACAATGCAATTAACATTTAAAGTAATTGGCAAGTATACAATACGATTTTCAATGACTACAAGTCTAGAAAATGAGGAGAATCATAAGGAATAAACTTCTCATTTAAGTATTAGTTATTTAACACCAAACAAAATACTACATGCTAAAGAAAAGATAAATCATCTAAAAGCTTGGGGAGACACATGGCAGTTGTCTTTGCACTCATTTTGCCTGACCAATACTAAAAAGAGGTATCTAATCCCTTAAATTATAAATCCTCAGGAAGACTATTTCACAGAGAATAAGATGAAAGGCGATCAAACACTTCTCAATTCTGGATTTTAGTTTGTCATTGACATTCCTGTCTGCCTTTTTCCACTGCCTTAATAGTTGATAGGCTAATAGTGTGTTGGCATAAGTTTTGGTAAATACAGATCAAAATTTTTTAATAAGAATTAAGTATTTTCACAGGATTCACTGTGATTGTTTTAACATTCATCTATCCATCTATATCATTCAAGTATTCCTATATTTTCCTATGTTGATAAACTATCAAAGCTAATAGCACTATGTAACAGAAAAAGTGCCTGATTAGAATCAAGAAAAATCGGGGGGGGGGGGGGGGGAAGGGGACTTGATAACCTCCAGCTATAAGTCTATAACCCTATGATCTTCTAATTGTATAACAAAATTACTGTTACAGTGTTCTTTGAACAACTGGAAGTGATGCAGTCTATTAAACTGGATTTCTGAGGTATTTCTTTAATTAAAATGTTAGTTGGACAAATGAATATATTCATTTGTATGGGAAGAGCCCAGAGTTCTGAGTCTATAGGATTACACAGGCATATAACTAACTAAGGCATGTAAAAGTTTTGCAGGAAGAAATCTTCAAAGTGATTTAAAGCTAAACTTCATTTCTACCTGGGGAGGGAAGAGAGGAAAGAAGAAAGTTTGAATGAAATGGAATTAATTCATAATCAATTAGTATTTATTAAACACTGTTCTAGGCACTGAGCTAGATGCAGTACAAAGTACAAAGACTGAAATGATTCTTGTTCTCAGTGTCCTTACATTGTAATGGGGAAGACAACAGTACATATAAAAGTTATACATCATAAAAGTTAATAAATACAAACATGTAAAGTAGCTAAGTAAAAGGTAGTTTCGGAGGGAAGGCACCAGCAGTTGGGTGGATCATAGAAGGCTTTATACAAGAGATGGGGTGACTAAGTAGCATTTGACAGGATGAGGAATAGTGTGAGGGGAGGCATTTCTAATGCAAAGGAAGATGGACTGTCCCAAGTGAGGGCTACATCACAGAGCTCAAGACAGGAGAACTCTGTCCACTGAGACTAGAAAGTTAAGTAGGGGCCAGGCTGTAAAGGGCTTTAAAAGCTAAATAGAGAAGTTTATATTTTATCCAAGAGTTAACACCATTTGATAGTTTTAGATCTTCTCCCTTCAATTTTTTTGTTGGTTACTACTGGAAGAATGGAAAGAGAGGCCATATAAGAAATGAGATCTAAAGGGTACTGAAGATTCACAAACCAAAAACCAGCACCCAATGCTTGAAACAAAATTATATTTCTGGAAAAAGTAATTGTTAAAATCAAATATTAGTGTACAGACAATAATTTTAAAATATTACAAAGAAGAAAACTGAAAATTAGACCTCTTATAGATGGGGTAATTCTGAGTAAAAGAATGCAAACATTATCTGTCAACCAGATTAGGAAATAAACATTTGCTTTTCTTATAGTTATTATAAGTATCTAGCATTACAGTATTTTGACTCAACTTAAGTAAAAATTCGTTAGTCATATTATTTAAAGCTATTTCTCTGTGTTTGTATACAACCCCTTGAAGCCTTGTATTCAAAGCCTGAAAGTCAGTAGGTGCCCATTTGCTAAGTAACATATGCAATAAACAAATGATATTTAAGCAAAAGACTGAGCAATCCTGCATAAAGTACTTTTTTTACAAAGGGAAAAAAAAAAAACGAACTCTGCTACCATCAACAAATAAGCTCTGAATTTAGTATAACTCTGAAAGACAAGTTTCTTGTCATGTTTTTGGTACTCCTACATTTAAGATACTCTTTCTCGAGCTCTGTATTCAAAACAGGTAAAAACAAACTATAAAGAATTATTTGCAATTGCTCTAAGCAGCAGGCTAACACAAACAGATATGGACTAAGACAAAAGAAAGAGGTCAAAAGAATTTACAAAACACATTTTTTGGTTTAAGGCCTCTTTGAAGTCTTGTATAAATACTCATACTTTTTTCTAATTAAGAGAAAACTTGAGTGTAGAGATACTTAACTATAGATTCTATACTATGAGTTTAAAAAGATCATTTTGTCCTTCAATTATGTGGTGCTCAGGTGCCATGAGGCTCTTGCACAGAATATTAAAAAGTTCTAACTGGTTCCTCAAAATTAAGTAAAATTATCTGATAAAAACACATTGATTTTGGAGATACCCTAGAGGCTAAAATTGTCAATGACTTCACAAATCCAAATTGTACTAATCTGATACTAAAACAAATCCACAATATCAAAAAGCCCCAAATTTCACAATTTTGAGATCTATAACTCCCAAGTCAATAGCATATTATCCAAGTCAAGACATGAAAGAAATTTCTATGCTTCTTCATTATTTTGCATTATTAAGCTTTATTATAAATAATGTCATTGAGCAAGTACTATACCCCAACAAATTTTAATCAATCAATCATCAAGTATTAAGCACTTAGCATATGGTTAGAACCATGGTAAGCACTGAGAATAAAAGTGAACTCATCCCTACCCTCAGGAAGCTTATATTCTGATGAGAAAGACAGCTGGACATAAAAGTACATATAGAACATATATAAAATTAATGAATACAAGAAATATGAATTTTTCAGTCACTTAGAAACCTAATAGCCAACTCCTTATTACCAATGCAAACAATGGAGACTAATGGGTGAGAATAAATGTATAACAACAAGTCATCCAAAATGACAATGGACTTTGAGATATTCCAGTATTCACATGTGAATATGTACACATATGAAAGTCTAAAAATTCATAAAAACCCTTCCAAATAAAAAACTTACTCAGAATAAGGGAAAAACTTTTCCAATTTTTCTATCCTAATCTCTGGTTCAATGACTCATCATGTTCCCCATCCAATGCCAGAGAATGAAAGCCTCATATCTCAGAATGATGAAAAGAACTAACCCTAGAGCCGCTACTTTTCCCCACCACGTTAGATTTTTTTTCCTCCTGATTGTCCAAACTTTTTCACGGATGGAAATAATCAAATATTGTTTTAAAAGATTCACTACTGACTTGATGGTTAAAAATGAGTGTTGTTGGGGCCGCTAGGTGGCGCAGTGAGTAAAGCACTGGCCCCGGAGTCAGGAGGACCCGAGTTTGGTTCCAGCCTCAGACACTTAACACCCACACAAAAAAACTAGCCATGTAACACTGGGCAAGTTACTTAACCCCGATTGTGCTTCAAAAGGCAAAAAAAAAAATGTTATTTTTTTTAAAAAACTAGACAAGAATGAACAATATCAGCAAAGGAAATCATCAGCTATTTGGTTTAACCACATCAATGATAGCACATCAAAAAGATAATCATAGAGAAGCCAGTAATTGATCCTATGACAATGAATAAAATTGAATAAATCTGCTCCAAAGTATACTATTAGTGATCTAAAAAAAAACCCACTAAAGTAGTAATCACCTACTAAAACATGAATAACAATTAACTAGTTACACTTCTCATCATACAGATAAATATTAAAAGTTAGTCAAGAAGAATGGAGTACACCAAAATCTTGGTAGATTTTTAATCTTTGATAGCTTAAAATTCCATTAAGAATTTTGGAACACTGTATATTACAAAGTAAATAACTGAGTTTCACGAAACAGATACTACATCAGATAAATACAATCCATTTATAATACCACGAACAAAGAACTTGCCAAAATTCTCACCAGTTCTTTCAAATATTCCTACCTTGTCATTGGTGTCTAACACAATTGTGCTGTGCCTCCACTTTGTCAATACTATTGGATCTTGCAGCCTCCTGTCCAGGCTCCTACTTTTAATTATTTCTCTTTGCTGCTGTGAAGCATTATACTAAAGAAAACAAAATATCCATTATAAATAACAGAAACAGAAATAGTGCTTTGACATAATAAAAACCAGATGATGATACGTGTGTGGTGTTCCAAGAAAGTAATTTTATTAGACAGTCACAAATTAGAGTTAAGTTGCTTAACTTGTCTGAGTCTCAGTTTCTTCAGCTGTAAAAAAATGTGGCTAGATTAGATGATCTCCAAGAATCCTTCCAGATCTAAAATCCTAGGACAGGCTCTTATTTTTTAGCTTAGCTTTGAAAAACATACACACAAAAACATAATCAATAGCCTTGTGTTCTTTTTTCTTTTTGTCTTCAAGCCCAAACACATGATGGTTTGTTTCTTTGAAGTAGCAAACAGGAGTTCGTCTAATGGGTAATGGTAGTGCTTGACACTGCCACGAAAGCATGAAAGACTGATGCCTGACTTCCAGCTCCAACCTCCCATTTACCAACCTGGGCACACGGCCAATCAAACTCCAAATAAAGCAGATGAGTTGGGCTTCTCTATCCTAAGGCTGGTAAGCAGCAAAAACAAAACAAAACAAAAAAAACCTCACAATACCTTCCTGTGGGAAGAATACTACTGTTATTCACTAAGCAAGATCACAGAAAAAGACACATTTCCACAGATGCATAGTATGGAATATAGCATATGTTTTCCAAAAAAAGTTAAAAAAAAATAATTTGTTAAAAAAAAGGTATTTAGCAAGAGCAACAAATTCCAAGCTTGATAGGTTTATTGAACTTGAGGTTTTCCCCTTACTTTGATAGAACTGTTAGTGCTGTAATATAAATACAGAAAAGGCTTTAGATAATGAGCAGAGATTAGCACTGAGTTCTATGCAAAGGGTTTCATTTAAGTACAAATTTTCTACATCAAAAGAAAACCATAGTTAAAGAACTCATGTAGCTAACTATAATTTAATTATACTAATATTTTTAACTTCTCATAACATTATACCAAATGAAAATTATTTTTTTTACGTTTAATGATAATAGTATCTAGTATTTATAGAGCTCTTAAAGATTTACAAAGCACTTTACAAAGATTACCTCATTTGATCCTTACAACAACCTTAGGAGGTAGGAGCTATTATTATCCTGACTTTACAGATGAGGAAACTAAGGCAGGCAAGTCAAACTTGCCTGGGGTCACCCACCTATTAAGTATCTGAAGCTGGATTTGACTCAGATCTTCTGACTCCAGGACCAGCACTGTATCATTTAGTTGCCCTACTAAGCAGTATTACAATAATATATTTTTGTCACTGGCACCTCTCAATTCAAACCCACCACACCCAACTAACAAAGAGACAAAAACCCTGGGCATCTATAGATGTAATTTTAATTTGGAAAGACAAAATATAGAAATATTCCAATTATAATAAAATCAGGTTTGGTTCTAAAATTAAATATCTCCTGATGATAACTTCTTTTCCCAAAGTATCCTGATCAATCTTTTTTAATATTACCATAATTTCTCCCCAGTATTCCTCCCCCTCCTCAAAGGTCATCTCACATAACAAATATTTTTAAAGATAAAAAAAAAAGAAAAAGAAGAGGAAAAATATCTGCTCAACTGATGATCCATCAAAAAAGTGTGGAAAAATATGCAATGTACAACACTTGCAGACATCTGCCTCTGCAAACAATGGAGCTCTCTTCTCTAAATTCACGTAGCTATCACCCAAGCCCAGGTCCTCATCATATCATCTAAACTACTGCACTACTGCATCTAAACCCTGCTTCTAGTCTCTTCTTTCTCTAATTCATCCTCAATCACACTGTCAAATTAATATTCCTAAAGCACAGATCTGAACACTGAACTTCTCTGCTTAAAAAGCTTCAGTCAGTGGCTCCCAAATGCATCAAAGATCAAATACAAACAACCCCTCTGTTTGGTATTTAAAGCACTTCCCAATCTGGCTCTGATTACTTCTAGAGTGATTTCACAGTACTTCCCTTAATACGCTATTTTCTACCCAACTAAACTATTTGCTGTTCTCCATTCAAAGCATTCCATTTTCCCAGTCCATGCCATGTCTCCTTCCCCACCCGCACATCTCCTACAAAATTTCTTTGTATACAAATATATTTTGTATTTTTATCTATAAATAAACTGTTCCCCCAACAGACTCTAAGCTCTTTGAGGACAAGGGCTGGTCTACTGTTTTTCTCTGAAAGGTCCTCCCTCCTCAACAGCATCTTGTTAACAAACAATAAGAATTTAATATTTTTACCTTTAGTGCTATATGAATATAATTACTAAAAAGATACTTTATAGAACTTGATGAAATAATAAAATCTAAAAAATTAAATAAAAAATCTAAAATATCAAGGGAAAATATGAAAAGAAGTAAAGATGAAGAAGGAAAAACACTTTCAAATGCTAAACTCTATCATAAAGTAGCAGTCATCAAAACCAGTTGGTATTGGTTAAAAAATAGAGAGATGGATAGATGGAACAACTAGACAAGGGAGAATGGAAGCAATGGAACTCAATAATATAGTATTTTGTAAAATGGAAAACAAATTACCTAGGGAAAAAAAATTCCATATTTGATCAAAATTTCTGGGAAAACTAGGAAGCAATCTGGCAAATGTTAGGCACAGACCAACATCTTATACTGCATTCTACAATATATTCTAAATGGGTATGCAACCTTATTATTAAATATCATACTATAAACAATTAAAAAAGAAGATCATATACCTCTCATAGCTATGGGTAGGAGATGCATTCTTAGCCAAGAGACAGAGAAATCAGAGAAAATAAAATAGATACCTCTGATTACATGAAACTGAAAAGCTTCTGCATGGACAAAATTAACGTACGTAGGATAAGAAGGGATGGGGTTGAATAGGAAAAGAAATCTTTGTATTTTATCTGATACGGGTTTGGTATCCAAGATTACAAAAATAATTAATAAATACATGTAAGACTAACAGCAATTCTCCAATACTTAAGTGATCAAAGGATAGGAGCAGTTATCAAGAATAAGAATATTCACAATCACATGAAAGAATATCCCAAATAATTAACGGTAAACCAAGAAATGCAAATCAATAACCCTGAATGAATGCAAATGGGCAAAGGTAACCAAAAAACAGCAAAAGACAATACTGGAGAGGTTGCAGAATGATAATAAGCACACTACTATATTGTTGGTGGAACTGTGCAACGGCACAACTATTTTGCAAAGCAATTTTGAGTTATGCAAATATAGTGACAAAAATGTTCATATATATATGAACTAGAGTCTCTATTATTGGGCTTATCCCCTGAGGCAGCAATCAATAATGAGAAAATACTCACATATACACCAAAATATTTATAGAAGCATTTCATGTGATAACAAAGAATTAGAAACCAAGTAGACACCCATACACACCCCAAAGCCAACACTTTTGGAGGCAGAAGTCTACAGGTATTACATGTTGCACATATTTTCATACTTTTTCAATGTATTGATCAGTTGTGCTAATTTTTTTCCTCTTTTTTTTGTCCTTAAAAATATTTTTTTTAACATAAGATACTTCTCTGGGAGGGGTAGGTGGAGGAATACTCAAGAAAACTAAGATAATAGTAAAAAACAGACATCAATAAAAACGTTTTAAAAAAGAAATCAATAAATGATGGCTAACCAAATAGAAATACGGATATGCCCTTCAAAAGCCAGTTTACATTCGGTACAAAAGGGAACTAGATATATGTTTGGTGGCATCTATTTAGAAGAAATTAAATATACAGCATTTTCAGCTAATTTTTTATCTTGAAAAAATCGTTTTCAATTAGTCTCTTAAAACAACACATAAAGAATACGTTTTTCAAATATTTTAAAAAGGAAAATTGGTTATGAACTTTTTTTTACCTTTGGTAATTCCCATTCTGATCGAGATCCATCTGCACTGTAGTAATATTGTCTGCCTTGATCATCAACATGCTTCAACCACTATAAAAAACAAAAAATAAGGGGGAGAAGAAAGGATATTTTTAGGTTTAGGAGGTGTAATCTGTGACCTTGAATCCTTTTCTTTCCTAATTTTTTCCCATTATTTAAATAATAATAAAATGGTAAAGGAACATAAGATACATGGATGGCAAAAATTTAACTTAGTCCCCATACTAAAGAAAAGTCGTACCAAAGGTTAAATGTGTTTTTCCCTTCTTTTCCCCAATGTCACCCACCTACTTATAAGTCATAATGGCATCGTGGAATGGATTTTCCTAGTGCTACAAATATTATAATCTCTATTACAACAAAGACAGGAGATGAACCAATAGATGGAAGTTTTAGGGAGACAAATTTCAGCTCACTAGGAAAGAAGCTTTGTAACAATAAAAGCTGCCTACTTGTTGCTGGTTCTGCTGCCTAGGGTAGGCATAAATGACCTTTAAGGTTGCTACTGTAAAACATTATATTCTCTAGGCATGGAAATGTGCATATGAACATGCACAAAGAGAAATAATAAGGTAATTCCAAGAAAAGTAAAATAAAAAGTGGATTTTTATTCTTTTTAATTTTAGGGTATAATAACTTGGAATAATTATTCACTTAATACAATTCTACTTGACCTTTACCCTAACGGGCTGCCCTATCCTATGCGTATCAGTCAGGGGAACTACTGTAAAAACACAAAGGTGGCACACCAATAGCTATTTTAAACAATATAGGGAGGTTAAAGGAAAAAGAAAGTGAATATTACCACTCAAAACATTTAAGATTGATCACTAAATAAAAACCCTGCCAACTATAACTACCAATCACTTAGCCATAGATGATACTAAATGTCTGAGACGTTTGAGCAAATTTCTCTTTCCAAATCCAAACTAGAATAAGTTTGAAATATGATCTAATTTTTTAAAAGTATGTATTAGCCACGATACATCCTCTTTCTACATTTGTTATACTGGTATAAGAAAAATCAATGCCTCAAATTAAATATATGACAAATATCTAGATATAACATAAAAAGAACTGGAGATATCATAGCAACGTAAAAGACTCTTACATAATACCACATAAAAAGCATGAAATTAAAAGATCAGGAAAAAAAACAAAGACAAAGAACAGATTATTTTGATAAAAGTATTAAAAGCAGACCATTTTGAAAAATGTGCAGTACATCTTCTTAAACAGACACTGTTAATAAAGTAATAACAATAACTGCCATAACTTAAAACCATGAATTTGTATTTAACCATATCGAGTTATAACAGCCATTAACAAATGTAAAATTAATATCATGAATATGTTTTGCAAATTTTATAATACCAACAATATAGCTGTTGGGGTTATTTTATACAGATTCCACCAACTTAGATTAGGTGATGAAAAATAGTACCTTTTCATTAGTATAGTCACTGGTATATAAGGTGTGCCCACGTTCATCCAACTCTTCTGACCAGCCCCTTGGAGGAGAACCACACTGACTATCTGACTGGCTGTAACAAGAACTGTGGCAGTTCTCTTCAGATGAAAGAAGCTAGAAATAGTCAGAAACATAAGGATTGTTTCTTTCAATATGAATATGTAGCAGTTCAAAATTTAAGACATCAATTTAATCTGGCTTGAAAGATCTGAAAAGGGGGTAGGGTATAGGGAAATTGTCATATGTATTTTTAAGAGATATAGTGACAGATCTTCAAAAACTACTAATTAGTTAAAAAAATTAAACACAAATATACAGTTTTTAGTAAGAAAATGTTAGGTGAGTAATATTTTTAAAATTGAAGAGTTTAAAAGCTGGTGAATTCAATTTTATGCACACAAACTCTTAGAGTTATATGCAGTTACAAAAGCATTTCAAGTACCCTCAATTTGAGGGAAGCTTGAACACATCGAAACTTTTTAAAAATAAAAAAAAAAACAAATAACTAAACAGTTATGACTACTCATACAACCTTTTGAAAACTCTCAGACTGATGTTCCTTTTTTCTTTCACTAATTTTTCATTAATGATACTAACTTATAAGACAAGTGCAATATTAAAACCTGTTTCTTGGGAGAGTTTTAAGATGATTCTTAGAAATTAGTTAGATTACTCTTTATTGGATTCCCATAAACCAATACTAACAATATATGAAGAGTTTTAGTATTCTAATATTTAAAAAGGTCCCTAGAATTCTGCCAACAGATTTGAAATCATCACATAATCACTACAAATGCCGGAAGAAGTAAAAAGATCCCCAGTACTTTCTATCATACTATTGCTCTCCTCTCTTAAAGCATCACATTTCACAAAGGCAAAGTAAGCATTGTGTCTAAAGGAATCATCGATTCAACATACAGAAGAGACAACAGAGAGAGTTGTAGGCAGGCCCCAGTGACATGTATTTTCAAGACTTCAGATGTCTGGGGGATCTAGCTCCTTCCTCAATATCATTACTGAGGGCAGGACTGTGCTTCTCTGTTTCAAAAATATCCAGTCATCTTAGCCCAGCATGAGATTTAATATTTGAGGCTCAAGTTATCGTATGTTTTGATTCCGGAAGAAGGGAAGTTTTGAATGAAAAATATCTCTCCTACTAATTCTAGAGAGAAAGCCAATGCCTAGCATACATTAGATTCTTAATAACACTTCTGGATTGAATTGAATATAGGAAACTACAGAAATCCTAACTGAATTCCCAGTCAGAAGAACACATTAAAGAGGTAAGGCAAAAATGAAAATATGGAATCTTCAGTTTTTGTATATATTAAAATTTTTGATAGATGTCTATTTAAAAAACAAACCTGGGACGGCTAGGTGGCAAAGTGAATAGATCACCAGCCCTGTAGTCAGGAGGACCTGGGTTTGGATCCGGCCTCAGACACTTAACACAAAAACTAGCCGTGTGACCTTGGGCAAGTCACTTAACCCCAATTGCCCTCCAAAAAAGCAAAAAAAAACCCAACCCACAAACAAATTTAAAATTACTCTATAACTAGGCAGCTGGGTAGCATGTGGACAGAGTGCTGGATCTGGACCAAGAAAGATTTAAGTTCAAAGCCTGTCTCTGACAGTGTGACCTTGGGCAAGTTACTCAACATACCTCAGCTTTATTTCCTCATCTGTAAAATGGAAATAATAACAGTATTTACCTGTTGTGATTTACTGTTGTGAGGGTCAAATGAGATAACACGTAAAGTGCTGCACAAAACTTAAAACACTATACATATTTACCTGTTATTACTATCATGTAACATTAGTGTAAAGATAGCTCTACCAGATATCTATATTTATGAAAGTAATAGTTTATTACCTTCATTTATATGTACCAAATTATTTTACTACACAATTCATTTTACTTTCAGTTTATTCAGTTCATGAAATGCAAAACTAAATGTTCAATTAGCAAAGTTATCACCTGCATTAATATCTGAAATATTTTTTTACTGGTAAGTTTCTCTATGTCAAAGAAGACTCAAATAACCAATGTATTTAAAGCTAATTAGGTAAAAATTCAGAACTTATGACCTAAACAGCACTGACAAAAATAAAAAGTAGAGCAAAAAGTTGAAAAATAGGAAAAAAAAATAGGTCCTATTAAATTTAGGTTAAAAATAGGCTGCAGAGAATCTGAGGTTTATCATGGAAAATTTATCACGGGAAAAAAATATCACTTTAAGAAAACTCAATAAAATTCAACAAACTGACAAAATAGGAATATAAAATTGTAAAGCCCCTCCCTTTGTGAAGAACTCTTGTGTGATCTTAAATTAACAGCTCCCCAAACTGTATTTAAAGCTTAAAAATCTAAATAAGTTTCTTTCCTAATTTTTGTTAAGAAATTTTATTCAAAATATAAAAGGATCCATAAAGATATTCCCTAAGAAGAAAAAAAAGGAATAAAGGAAATGAATCATTTTGCAAGTAAAAATAATAATTAAGCCACTAGAAGCACTAATCCCTTTGATAAACATGACACTATCTAGCTGAGGATAAAATTTCCTATTTGTGTGTATTAAGATCAGAAGTAGCATAGAATATTTTATTTAAATTGTCTACGTGTGTGCACGTGCATACACATAGCTATGTTGTAATGATCTCTATGTGCTAACTGCACCTACAGTCTTGGGTAACACAAAAGAAAGACAATAATTCAGTTATTTCATTTGTTTAAATGTAAGGAGAAAACATGATAAAGCACATGGATGAAAATGTTTTGGGCAGTAACAGGCTATATTTGCCATTATATATGGCACAGCACTGCCAGTGCTGTCTCATGCATCAGGACTGCCCTTTCTACAGTGACATTATGATTGGGAAAATGAGAATGGCAGCTTTTATTGTTTGAGAAAGCAATACAAAAACACTTTAAATCAAACCTGTCAAACCACCTTCAGCACAAAAACTACTCTACTTGTTTCATATGCTTTTACAAATATTTTAAAAATCACTTTCATTCAGGTTTTATAAGCCTGTACCTATAAAAGCATCAGATAATATATCCCACTCTTATCAAAGAAACCCATTCCTCCTGCCTTGCAAAACAAGCACAGTCAAAAAAACTTTTTTTAAAAAACCAACTTGATCACATATGCATATTACCTAAAATACGCTGTGGCTTTCCCCCCACATTCTTAACAAATATATGCTGGCACAACCAATCAGATTGATGAAGGGCAGGATACACAAAAGACTCAAGGCTATCTCTTACATGACAATAAGACTTATTTAATCACACATTTTATAATAGCTACCACTTTTTAAACAAATAGAATCAAATATTATCTGGAACATCACTAATTAAAACAATTCAAAAAAGATGGGGTTGGCTGATATTTATGCTAAAAACTGAAAAACTATTTGTTGGGCAAATTATTGGTATAAAAGAACACTGGAAAAGAAATGATCACCTATTTAAAGAGGAATTTTCAACCAATTTAGCTTCACTAGTTATTATACAGGCAGAGCTATCCCTTTTAAGGATGATGCTTTGCTATATGAATTCTAAAGTATTCTTATAAACATTAAAACAAAAATTAGCTAATATTTGTGAAATGGAATTTGAGTCACTATATGTACTTGAAAGGTAAAACTCCTTCCCAAACTGTCTTTCCAATTTATCTGGACTATCATGTAAGCTACAGCATATCTTCTGAAGCGGGAAAGGGTTCCATACATGGACATGCAAAATCTGTTGTCAGAGAACCAGCCTAGATAATTTCAAAGAGGCTCACCACCAAAACACTGTCCTGGCATGATGATTTTTTTTTTTGGCCATGGCAAATCACATAGATCATCCATTACAATCTGCATCAATAGGAGCACCTACTACTTCACCAAGTAGTGAAGAAGAAGGACATGTTTAATCCCAGAGAGGATACTGCATATTTTCATTCAGAATGAAGGAAAATATTGGAATGAGTAACTGAGCATTTGAAAGAATAAAATGGTGACAAGAGTTAATCATCAAGTTTATTGAAGAAGCACAGAATTTTAGAACTTGTTCCTTTAGCAACTTTTCTAAACCTTAAAGTTCATGTCGTTCAACTCCACAGTTTACCAATAAGAAAGCTAGTTTCGAACAATAATTTGAAAAAATATCTACTAGCCATGAATTTATTGTTAACTAAGCATAACGTAAATGTTTTCTCTCATGCAATAAGCTTCCTAACAGTCAACAAAAGAGAAAAATAAAAAATAATTTTAATATAAAGCTAGGAAAAAAATTTTAAGGCAGGAAAATAGCATGGTACAGTGGAAAGAACACTAGATTTGGAATTGGAGGATCTGGGCTAAAATAGTTGTTCTGTCACAGCAGTTTAATACCTGTCTGAACATCAACTTAACCTGTAAAATTAGGGGGTTAGACTAGACTAACCACTGGGATCCTCCCAGCATCAAACCTAAGAACTTAACAAACAGTAACATTTACTAAATGCTTATTACTACATGCCAAGCACATAGGGACATAAGACTGGTGACATGAAGAAAAGCAAAATTAGGCCCTGCTCTCTTCCATTATTTAGTGATCCTTTGATCTTAAGTAATGTTGCTATCTAGCTGATTGGGTTAAGTTATAGAACTGCCTTTCCTCCACTTCTTCTAAGATCCTAAAAATCTGGGCAAGCTATTTCACCAAGCTATTCAGAGCTGGTTGTGCTGTAAGATGGCAGTAAGTGAGCTGTGCAAATAAGCCTTGTTAATGAAGCTAATTTTATGGAACAATAATGACTAAACTATTTACTTAATACACTAATAAGTCAACTACTGTCTTCAGACAAGACATTTTGAGAAAAAATAACCAACACAAATAAAATGAGGAGGGGGTAATAAAATTTAGTACTTTTGTGGCTATGGATGCTTTACTACTTGCCTGCTACACAAATGTGATAGCTACAGAAAGGAAATCATTCGTTCACCTTTCCTTCAAATAATGAAAAGAGAAAGTTTAGATGACTGTCCCTGCCTGATTGCTTAAAACAATCCTACCTCTTGGTCTCCTGAGCTCTGGCAGTCTCCTTTATTTACATTGGCATCTCGAGTCCATCGAGGTGGCTTCCAGGTTCTTTCCTGTGTTCCTCTGTTGTAGTAATAACAACGTCCTGTACTGTCTTTATGAGTTTCCCATTCTCCATTAATCTGAATAGCAGGACTGCCAGGAAGAGGGGGGAGTGCAGACTGGGATATTTTCAATTCTTGTAGATTAGCGTAGACAGGAGAATCTGGTCTTCCTTGATTTGGCGGTGTAGTCGGCTATTGGAACAAATTCAGAATATCTGATTTTAGGCTGATATTATGTTCATAAAAATGACAATTCTATCTAAATTAAATTACTAATTATTCAGTGCCATACCAAACTACCAAAAATTATTTTACAGAGCTAGAAAAAACAGTAACGAAATTCATCTGGAAGAACAAAAGATCCAGAATATCAAAAGAATTAATAAAAAGAAATGCAAGGGAAGGTGTCCTAGCTGTATCAGATCTTAAATTGTATCATAAAGCAGCAATTACCAAAACTACTTCATCTAAGAAACAGAGTGGTGGATCAGTGGAATAGATGAGATACACAAGACACAACAGTCAATGACTACAATCACTACAGTGATCTACTATTTGACAAATACAAATAATCTAGCTTCTGGGATAAGAACTCACTATTTACAAAAACTCCTGGGAAAACTGGAAAACAGCATGGCAGAGACTAGGCAGAGACCAATATCTTATACCCTATACCAAGATAAAGTCAAACTGGGTACACGATTTAAAGACTGATATTATAAGCAAACTAGGAGAGCAAGGAATAGTTTACCTAGTCAGATCTATGGAGAACCAAACAAGAGCTAGAGAACATATGCAAAATGGATGATTCTGATTACATTAAACTGAAAAGGTTTTGTACAAACAAAGCCAATGCAACCAAGACTAGAAGGGAAGCAGAAAGTTGGGAAACAATTTTTTACAAGCAGTGTCTCTGATAAAGGCCTAATTTCTAAAATACATAGAGAATTGGGTTGAATTTATAAGAATACAAGTCACTGACCAACTGATAAATGGTCAAAGCATATGAACAGGAAGGTTTCAGAGGACGATATTAAAGCTATCTATAGGGGCAGCTAGGTGGTACAGTGAATAGAGCACCAGCCCTGGAGTCAGGAGGAACTGAGTTCAAATCAGGCCTCAGATACTTAACACAAAAACTAGCCATGTGACCTTGGGCAAGTCACTTAACCCCAATTGCCCTACCTTCCCCCCTCCAAAAAGCAAAAAAAAAAAAAAAAAAAAAGCAAAAAAGCGCTATAGTCATATGAAAAAAATCTCTATATCACTATTGATTAGAGAAATGCAAATCAAAACAACCATGAGGTACTACATCATACTTATCAGATAGGCTAACATAACAAAACAGGGAAATGACAAACGTTGGAGAAGATGTGGGAAAACTGGAACAATAATACATTGTTGGTGGAGTTGTAAAATAATCCAACCATTCTGGAAAGCAATCTGGAAGTATGTCCAAAGTGCTATAAAACTGTGCATACCCTTTGACCCAGCAATACTACTACTAGATCTGTATCCCAAAGAGATCATAAAAATGGGAAAAGGACCCATATGTACAAAAATACTTATAGCAGCTTTTTTTGTTCTGACAAAGAACTGTAAATTGAATGAGTGTCCATCAATTGAGGAATAGCTGAACAAGTACGTGGTATATGAATGTAATGGGATACTACTGTGCTATAAAAAATGATGAACGGGCAGACTTAAAAAAAAACCTGTACAGACTTATATGAGCTGATGCTGAGTGAAATGAGAACACTGGAGAACACTGTATACAGTAACAGCCACATTGTGCAATGACTGACTTTGACAGATTTAGCTCTTCTCAGCAATTCAATGGTCTAAGACAACTCCAAAAGACTCATGATGGAAAATGCTATGCACATCCAGAGAAAGAACTCTGGAGTCTGAATGCAGATAGAAGCATACTATTTGCTCTCCTTTCCTTTTGTTATTTTGTTTTTTTTTTTTCTCATGGTGCCTTCTATTAGTTCTAGTTCTTCTTTACATCATGACTAATGTAAAAATATGTTTAATATGAATGTATAAGAAGGCTAAACACTGTCTTGGGCAGGGGGAAAAATTTAAAACTCAAAAGCTTATGGAAATGAATGTTGAAAAGTAAAAACTAATTAATCATAAAAAAAGAAAATACCAAATCTGGGCAAAAATGGATAAAATTGAAAATGATAAGACTTATTAGTTTTTCTCTATTCAAAAAAATACTAAAATAAGAGTTGGAATCAATAGATCTGAATCCTGACTCTGCTATTACCTATCCATGCCACTTTTAGTACAAATTCTATGACTATTTCTTCATCAGTAAAATGGAGGTGTTGGTCTAATTCCAAAATTCTATGATTGTATGCAAATAATGGAAAAATATGTCTTGAAAATTATATCGTTAGAAATATATTTTTAAAAAAAATTTTGGTTTTGGTGATAAACATTCTAAAACTATAAACTAAAAAGTCTGCAAATAAGTCAACAATTAGTTGATCATATTCTATTCTTACTGCTAACAAATACAGTTTCAATGACCACAAACAAAGTACTCACTCAAATTTAGTTGTTTCTTCACTTGTGGAAGTAATATATTGCAATAATGTAATGCATCTTACCTAATAATAAAGCTGTGAGGTTTAATTAGTGAGATGTGAAAAAACAAAAACCAAAAAAAAACACCACGTTTCTCCAATACAAAGCATACTCTCCTCATCTCATTCAAATTAGCCAGTGGGAAGGTGGTGGTTCCCCTCAACAGAAACAAGGAACTATGGAAGAGGGGCCAGTTTAGAAGGAAAGGTACTCAATAAACAAAAACCAGGAAGTTCTCAATGTGGTCCAGAGAAGAAAAACGATGACGATAATAATCCAAGAGTTCAGAATAACGTCACTTTAACTCTGAACCAATCAAATCATATCTAATATAAAGTGCTCAGTTTTAATTAGGCATTCATCCATTCAACAAGTACTTAAGACTATTTTGACTAACCATATGCCAAAAAGAATGACAAATTAAATGAAATTAGTATTTAGAAAAATATTAAATGTACTAACAGAGCAGGATATAAAGAATTTGGATAAAATAATCTAATTTCAGAAGAAGAAACTGATCAAGCCATATCTGAATTCCCAAAGAGGGAAAAATACAACCTGGGACAAGATGGATTTATAAATTAATACATCATATTTTCACAGAACAGCTGATTCTAATATTACACAAACTGCAAAAATAGGAAAAGAAAGGACCCTACAAAATTCCTTTTATGAAACAAATATAGTCTTGATTGCTTGAAGCCAAGAAGTCAAGACAGAGGAGGAAAAAAAACCCCTGAAAATAAACCAGTATTCTTAAAGAACATTCATTGTACAAAAGAGGCAATAGCAAAACATTTAAAATATGACCAGGTTGAACTTAAATAAGTTCATATTTATTAAATAAGTAAATATAAACATTTATTAAATGTCTATGTGCCAGTATTATCAATGTTAAGTGTTTGATAATACAAAGTCCAAAGAATTCTGTCCTTAAGGAGATTACAGATGGAGTCCGTCCAAAGGACCATGATGTTTCACAAGTCTGGATTCATGACATAAGGATAAGCTAAAGTAACTGAGGGCATTTAGCCCCTGAGGAGTAAAAATTGAGGGAAACAGGATAAAAAGAAATGTCTCCAAATATTTTACAAGATGTTATGTGGAAAAGGAATTAAACTTGTTCTGGTTGGTCCCAGATGGCAAAATCAGAAGTAAAGAGATAAGTCCCAGATAAGTTCCTAAAAATGAGGGCTAACCAAACAGACCTGTTTTTAATTTTCCCAGCAATGAAGACCTAGCAAAGCGAAGACCCATCTAGCAAAGGCTGGATGACCATTTTTTGGATTTGCTCTGGAGGGGACTCTTGTTCACATGTGGACTTAATTAATTACATGGCCTTTGTGGTCCCTTGTAATTCAGATTCTGAGATCCATGCCAAACATTATGGTTAATTCACAATGTATTAACTAGAGTTCAGGAGAAAGACTGTTATTGTATCAAATATCAATTAGATCAATAAGATCAGTCAATAGAGATGACATTTGAACTGGTAACAGATGACAGGGACCACTAAGGGGAAGTGAAAAGTGAAAATGGTCCATAATAGAGCTTTGGGGCTATAGATCCAGTAATGGAACTTGAGAAGCATTCAACTGACAGGAAGAGACAAGTGTTGCGGAAGCCAAGGGAAAGGAGTTTGTTGAAGAAGAGGGAATGGTTACTAATATCAAAAGTTAGAGAGAGGTCAAGGAAGATGAAGACTGAAAAAAAAAAAAGGTCATGTGATTCTGGAGTCAGTAACTTCCAAGTTGGTAACTTAGAAGAGTTTCAGTGGAGTGGTGAGGTTAAAAAAAAACAACAACAACAAATTGTATAAATACAACAAAGAATGGGCAATGAAGAAGAAAGAAACAATGAGTGCAGATGATGCTTTCCAGGTGTTCAGCAGTGAAATGGGAGAAATAGCAGACAATAGCTTGAGAGGTTAGCACCTTCAAATTGGTTTCTTTTAACCAATCATGGACCTGAGCATGTTTGTAGGCAATACCACGGAAAGAACCAATAGTTGGAAAGATTGAAGATGTATAAGAGAGAAAGAATGATGAACAGGGCCAGCTCCAGGAGAAGAGAGGAGATGGGAATGAAGGCACAGACTGTTCAAGTGATTGGCCTGGGCAAAGGGCAAGCACCAAACCCTCTATACACTAATAAAGGCCTGCATAACCTGTGGCCCACGGCACCAAAGGATTTCCAGAGGCCTGCAAAAAAATGTAGAGGAAAACATCTTGTATGTAGAAGAAATCCTTTGGTGTCAGAAAGTGGCTGGAGGACCATAAGCAGTGTGGGCTGCAGGTTGTGCAGGCCTGCACTAATATAATACAATAAACATTGATTAAGCACTCACGATATGCCAGAGACTGTGTTCTCCTCAGAGACAGGAGTAAAGAAGGAAAGGATACGTGATGATGTAGATGGGTTCTGAGGTCTGAAGGGGGAAGAGGAAGCTCATGAAAGGCTTTAATTTTCTCAGTGAAGTAGGAGGCAGAGACATCTGTTAAAGGAATTTAAAGTATAGCAGACAATAAGGGCTTGGGAATTGAAGGTTTTTAATAACTGCTGAAAGGACAGAGACAGAGAGTCAACGATGAAAAAATAAATTTTGTTGTACAGTACCAAAGGTCTAGTTGAGATTAAATAACATGAATTTGTAGTGTAATTTGCTGGCCCAGGCACAGTGAAGATATCAATTTGGCTGGAACAGAAGAGTCTGTGTAGAAATGGAGTGTGGTATAGTGAAAAAAAAAACAGGAATTAGAGTAACCTGGAGTTCATGTACCCCTGAGGGATCTGTGCAAAGGCTTCAAGGAATCTATGAACATGGATAAGAAAAAAAAAAATCACATCCTGATTTTTACTAACCTTTAAGTAAAATTTAGTATTGCTTAAATTATGAATTTTTAAAATAACATTATGCCAAGAAGAGATAGGTCCCCTGCCAAAGGAACCTAAACACATACATAAAAGTGAAGAAACCCTGATTTAGAACCAAAAGACCCAAATTCTCATCTTGATTCTGCTATTACTACTTGGGTACATTGCTTAATTTCTCTAAGCCTCAATTTCACCATTTGCAAAACAAGGAGGTTGTACTTGAGGGTCTCTAAGGTTACTTCCATCTTTATTTGTGTTCTTCACGATCATATATTTTGCTGCCATCCAAACTTATTTTGTTTTTTAAATGTCCCACTAGATGTCAGCCAAGAGCACAAAATCCTACATAAGCTTTACCTAAGGAAACCTGTTATAATTTTATTAAATTGAATATAACTGTGGTTGTCATCAGCTAGAAACCTGAGTGTCTTCCCCTCCCAGACTGATTTTTTTTAATTAGGTAAAAGAGATCATTCTCTGCCTCATTTTTTATCTAGCCCTAATCAATGAATGGGTGCTGCCTCAGTCAAAATGATACCTGCTAAAAGACCTTACTTAGCCTGGGGTGGCCAGGTAGCACAGCGAGTAAGAGCACCCGCTCCAGAGTCGGGATGACCTGGGATCGAATCTGGGCTCAGATACTTAGCACCCACCCAGAAACACCTGGCTGTGTAACCTTGAGCAAGTTACTTAACCCCAATTGCTTAGGGGCGGCCAGGTGGCTCAGTGAGTAAGAGCACCAGCCCCAGAGTTGGGATGACCTGGGATTGAATCCGGTCTCTGATACTTAGCACCACACCCAGAAATAACTGGCCTTGTAACCTTGAGCAAGTTACTTAACCTCAATTTCTTAAAGAAAAAAAAAAAGACCTTAGCTTAACAAGGCCAAGGTCTCCCACTGCATCCAGAGCCATCTCCAGTCATCCATATCTTGCTACTGGACCCAAATGGCTCCAGAGGAGAAAGTAAGGCTGATTACTCTGCACAGCCCTCCATCACCCAAATTAAATTCATTGGCATGTCACAGCATCACCTCCTTGATATCATGGTAAAATAAATATTTGGCTAAACAACATACCCTTCTCTCTTTTTAATGTAAACTCTAGGACAAGTAAAATTTGTACCAGGAGAGAAAGGTAATGATAATTATCTACAATCACTTAAAATAGAATGTCAATTCTTTCACTCCAGAAGATGAGTATATGTTTCATGACCAGATTTTTAAAACAATAAAGCCATTAAAAGAGCTTTAGGAAATCAAATGGTGAAAAAGAGTCTAGGTACAAATACCTATTTATAAAACTCTTTTTTACATCAAGTATATATACATGTAACAGTTATAAAAGGATTTGTTAAAATATAATATAGGATAAAAGATAATCCAAGATGTTATTCCAAAATGCTAACTTCAGATTTAATCTCTATTACAGCAGCCTGTGTAGAAGACCTCTAACAAGCTTATCAAAAAGATTCCCTCTACTCTTCAAAATCTGGTAATCTTACTCAAAATACAATTAAAGAAGGGGGGGAGGAGTTTGTGAGGGGGAAAAAAAATATACTACCCATACCCAAATGATGTCATTTTGAAAGGCACATATAATAAAACAAGGGCACACTCCTAAATAAAATATTCCTCTTGTTAAGTATTAATGATGTTAGCACTGTCACATAAAGCTAAGTACCATACTACCAAGATTATACATATTGGGTTACCATTATACACCTGAAATGAAACCTTTTCAAAGCATTTTTGGTACAATTTCAGAATCTGGAGACTTAACTGAGGATGCAAGAAAATATCCTCGAAAGCTATATTTTTCAGACTCTGCCAGAATAGATATGCCACACTTGGTTATTTTTTAGTTGAAAAATTTTGATTCAACAAAATAGAAAAGCACACATAGACACAAACCATAAAGACTACTCCCTTTAAAACAGTAAAACAAATCTGTACAAAAAATTATTCCAACTGATAGCTCATGTCAATGCATACACTTTGTAACAGTGTTTCTTAAAAAACAAGGTTGATCATTTTGAAAAAATAACTGGAAAAGGAACAATAAGCTTGGAATCAGAGGACTTCGGTTCAAATGATGCCTGCCTTCTTTCTAATATTTACAATTCCCTCATCTGTAAAACAAGGACTAAATGATCACTAAGTTCCCTTCAAATTCTAAATCTTTGCTCCTAAAGCAAACTATGAGTGTGTCCATGGTACTTCCAACTCTTGTGTTGCCACTTGATGTCTTCTATAAAGTCCTAACATAAAAAAAGTCTGGAGGCTCTTAAAGGCTATACTCTACAATGCTACAAAAACTTCTGGTATGGTACCAGAACAAACCAGATATATTTTCCAAGGGCTGATAGCTTAGCTAAGTACAGAAAGGCTTATCTTTAATAGGTAGATGAATTATTTGACCATGGAAACATAATCAAGAAAGAAAAATACAAAAAAGCTTTTCTAATCTGTGTGGCCTATTTCCACTTGAGGTGTGACAGCACAATAACAGAAAAGGAATAGAGTGCTAAAATTTAATTTCTGAATTTACAAGCTTCAGCCTGCACAACATGCAGCCTGTCAAAGGCTGCCAAAGGATTTCAAGAGGCCAGAAAAAAATGTAGAGTTGCCACTGTGCACCCACTCCTGTCTGTCACATGACCTGAGGCAACCAACCATCTTCAGTCTGTCTCTAATCTAACCTATCTGGGGCCCAAAGAAGTTTAGTCTATTTTAATTTTGGCCCCCACCTACTGCCAAGCTATGCAGGTCTGGCCTAGCTGTTGAGAATCTAGATGTAAGATTCCTGTTCAGTGATTATGTAAATCTGGAAGAAATGAATATCAATATTGACATTCTTGCCATTAATAAAACCAGGAAACAGGGGTGGCTAGGTAGTGCAGTGAATAGAGCACCAGCCCTGGAGTCAGGAGGACCTGAGTTCAAATTCAGCCTCAGACACTTAACACAAAAACTAGCCATGTGACCTTGGACATGTCACTTAACCCCAATTGCCCTCCAAAAAAAAGCAAAAATAAATAAATAAAACCAGGAAACAAAAGATGCCATTAAATAGAAGGATGGGTCCACAAATTCTCTTTGTAGGAAAATAACAAACTATCACACAGAAGTTTTCATGGGACACTTAGTATCAATTCAGTAAACTGGGCTGATTGTTAAAAAGGAGAAATTGCCACAACTACAAAGTGCTTCCTCCCCCTTAGAAAAATGTTTATTTTTATTGACTTATTTTTTACATTGCTCTCATTTTCCTTTACTGCCTCAACTAGTCATTCCTTTTTAACAAAGACTGAAAGTTTATCAAAACCAACTAACATCAGTTATATACAACAATATTAATAAGTATTATTATTCTATGCTTTTAATAATCCCAAGCTTCTCCTTTAAAAAAGAGGTCAATCATTACATCAATGAATTAACAAATCAGCAAACATTTATTAATCACCTTGGGTGCTGAAAATGCAAAGAGAAAAATGAAGGGAAATCAACATCTATACAATAAGTAAATAAAAAGTATAAAGGCAATAAATACAAAGTAGTTTGCTTGTGCATTAGTAATGAGGATAGTTCAGGAAAGGTCTGATGTAGTTACTTCAGCTGTGCTTTGAAAGTAGGCAAGAAAACAGGCAGAGGTGAGGAGGAAGTGAATTCTAGGCAGGAAGGACAATCTATGCAAATGGAGGGACTACAGAGGAAATGTGTTCAAGGAACAAGATCAGTTTGGCTGATACTTAAGAGCGCATGAGAAACAGTATATATAACAAACCTCAAAAAGTAGGTTCAAGTCAAATGATAAGGGTTTTTAAATGTCAGAGGAGTCTGTGTTTTATCCTAGAGATAAGAAGGCACCCTGCATTTTTAGAGACAAAGCGACATGGTCAGACCTATGCTTCTGGAATATCATCACTCTAGCATATATTTGGGGGATGGATTGGAGGGAGGATAGACTGCAAGTAAAAAACTAATTAAAAAGCTATTAATATTACAATAGTCTGAGAGGTGATGAAGGAGGGCCTGTACTACAGTATGGTGGTGGCTATAGGAAAGGACAGCTAAATACCAGGATACTTTAGAGGCAGAATTGACAAGACTGAATATGATATTATATCACTGCAAATCAGATCACAGCACAAGGAATTACAGTGGTGGTTCACTCGATGAACAGTGGAGAGGCTCATGGTGAATGACAGTAGGTGGCAACATATTATTAACAAGAAATTGTGCAAAAGTAGCAGGCACCACATCTGGAAAAGGTAAACTGGTCATACAGTAAAAGCAAGAGAACCAATGAACTGGCTGCATGTCCTAATGGTATCCATGCAATGTCAAGAGATCTGGAGAACCCAGGGAAAAAGGGGAGACTCCAGACGACAGTTTATAGAAGATTATCAACAAAAGTTGCAGAATGAGAAGAGGCAGATGGACTGTGATCTGCAGCACTAGAGAGTATACCAGCATCACTGGGATCACAGGTCCATCACAGTAAGTCAATGATGTCTTAATTTACATATTTGTAGTCAATTATTTTGGATATTTTCCCTTTTCAATTCCACGCACTTGAAATAACCTTTGAGATCATTTGTCCTACTCTCTCACTATACAAATATACAAAACTCAGAGTGGTTACTATGACTTGGCACAAAGTCACCAAGTTTAATAGCACAGGCAGAATTTCAGCAACATATTCTTAACTCCAAGAATCTATTACACTACATTGCCTTTCCCAAGGTCACACTGCTAATCAAGAGCAGTCCTGAGCCCAGAACCCTGGTCTCCTGATTGGCAGTCCAGGGTTTGTTTTATTGACAGAATGTTCAAGGAAAGAAGCATGATCACAACTTTTAAAAATATGTATACATAATAGTGAATACTTTATCTCACTGCAATCAGAAATGACTCAATCATTCAAATAAGACATCTTTAAATAAATATGCAGGAAATTGCATAATATTTGAACATAAAATAAAAATTAACCTCCATACAGGCAGTACTCCCTCCTTGGCAACAACCCACACAGTGCCTCATATGATTCTTTGGAATGAAGTCTCTCTCTGCTGACTTCTCCACTAATTATTCCTGGGCCCCGCCTCTCTTTCGAAAGATTAAGTGTTTTCAGCAAGAGAACATTAAATCTGTTCAAATCATAATTTGATGACTTTATCATTCTCTATTTTTAACAAATGCAAGATGGGTAAGACAAAACAGAAGTCAAGTAAAAGACAAAAGATAAGTTTAAATCTACAATTGGGCGAGCAATTATAACAACTGAATAAAACTGGTTAGAAAAATATTGTGTGACACTTATGTGACCTTAGGTAAGTTACTGAAGCTCTCTGGCCTCAGTTTCTTTATCTCAGAGGGTAGTAGCAGATAACTTTTAAGGTTCCCTTCCAGGTCTAAATCCTGTGATTCCATGAATATACAGCAATTCTTAGCCTATGTTTGTGTATCAATAAAAATTGGCATCAAAGTTGAAAGGGCAAATCTAAGAAGATTCTGAAACTTAAAAACATGATTATTCTGGAACACTGTATAACTGGAAATGTTCTATCAAAAACATAAATTTAACGTCATGAAAATATTTTTTGCATATAAATAACATGATTATGTTATTCAATTCATCAATATAACAGTCATCTGATTAACTGCCTATTATGTATCCTGAGCTAAGTACACAAGGACATAAACCAAGCAGTTTCTGCCATCAAGGACTTTACAATCTACTGGAGAAAACAAGCATACAGATAAGTAAATACTATACACACACACACACACATATATTTTTAAAATTACAAAGTAATTGGAGTGGGAGGAAAAAGCAATAATAATTATGGAAAATCAAGAAAGGCATTTTGTAGGAGGTAGGACCTGGGCTGAGTTGAGAAAGCAATTGGGAATTCCAAGAGGAAAAGGTGAGAAGAGAGAACATTCTAGCTATCATCAAAGGCACATTTACAAAGGGCAGCTAAGTGGTGCCATAGTGCATACAGTGCCAAGTCTGGAATCAGGAAGACTCATCTTCCTGAGTTCTGGCCTCAGACACTTACTAACTGGGTGACCCTGGGTAAGTCACTTAACCCTATCTGCTTCAGTTCCTCATTCATAAAATGACTCAGAGAAAGACATAACAAACCACTCTAGTATCTTTGCCAAGAAAACCCCAAATGGGGTCAAGAAGAATCAGACATGACTGAAAAAATGAATGAATAACACATTTACAAGAAATGCAATGGTGTATATATACAGAATAGCAAATATACCAGTTAGGTTGAAAAGTAGAATGTGTGGAGGGATGATAAGAAACTTCAGGAAAGACTGCCTGGAGTCATTCTGTAAATGAAACAAAGTTGTTTTTATTTTATCCTACTGGTAAGTAGGGAATTACTAAAGCTTCTTGAGTAGGTAAGTGACACGATCAGACATACACTTCAGAAATGGTTCCTAATTCTAGTTATAGAATTCCTTTAACTTAAAAGGAAATCTATTTTGCTACTTCTACAAAGAAACATGACCTTATTTATGCCAGGTCTACAATAGAGATATAACCAGTGAGACCACACCACACCATAAAACTGGATATCTTATCCTGTGCCCTAAGAATAGGTAAGAAAAAATAGTTCATGAACTCAAGGAGCTCACAATCTAAAAAAGAAAATATGCAAACAATTGTGTATGAGCAAGGTATATAAAGGATAAGTTGGAAATAAGGGGGGCCAGGAAATACTTTTTTGCAGAGGGTGGGAATTTTTTTAGGTGAGATTTGAAGATGAAAGGCAGAAAAAACCATGAGGTTGAGACAGGGAAGGAGAGCATGCCAAACCTGGGAAACAGTCAGTGAAAATTCACAAAACTCTTGTATGAGAAACAGTAAAGAGGTAGAAAGTAAAATCTAACGGAGGGAGAGAGGGAGGAAGAGATGGATGGATGGAAGGAAGGAAGGAAGGAAGGAAGGAAGGGAGGGAGGGAGGAGCCCAGTGATGAAGGGCTTTAAAAGGCAAATAGAAGAATTTTTATTTGATGGTGGAGATAATAAGGAGCTACTGGATTCTGGTGAATGAGGGTGGGGAAGATGACATAGTTAGATTTGCACTTTAGTAAAGTCACTTTAATAATGTAGTAGAGGAGGGATGGGAGTAGGGAGAGATCTGAGGCAAGGAAAACAAGCAGTCAGCTACTGAGATGACAAGAGCACACACCAGGGTGGTGTCAGTATCAGAGGAGAGAAGGGGCATATACAAGAAAGGTCATGAAGGTAGACTCAAAAGGAACTGGCAACGGACTGAATTCAAGGAATGAGAAAGAATAAGGAATGATAGTAAGGGTGGTATAGATAGAGTAAGGGTGATAGTAAGATTACATAGACAGTAACAAGAAAGTAGGGGGGGTAGCGAGGTGGCACAGTGAATAGAGCACTGGTCCTGGAGTCAGGAGGACCTGAGTTCAAATCCGGCCTCAGACACTTAACACTTACTAGCCATGTGACCTTGGGCAAGTCACTTAACCGCAGCTGCCCTGCCTTTCAGCCCCCGAAAAAGCAAAGAAGAAAAAGAAAAAAAGGAAATAAGAAGGGGGCAGGGGGAATGATGGGTCCGGCTTTAGAAATGTTGAGTTTACCATGTCTATGGTATATCCAGACAGCTGGAGCTGTGAGGCTGGAGATGAAGAGAGAGCTTAGGGCTAGATAACTAGATCTGAGATTCATCTGCATAAAAATGATAACTGAATATATGAGTATTAATGAGGGAGAATAATATAGAGGGAGAAGAGAAGTAGGCCCAGGGCATAATCTCAAGAGACTGTGAAAGTTAGGGAGTCTACATAGAATAAAAAACTTTCAAAATTGATACAGTAAAAGATAGCAAACTGTTTCAGATTAGGATGAGGTACATAACTTTTTAAAATTTTCTATTTTATTTTTCCTCAACTGCATGTAAAACAATTAACATTTACTTTTTAAAATTTTGAATTCCAAATTCTCTCCCCCTCCTTCTCTTCTCCCTGAAACAGTAATTTGATATAGGTTATACATGTGCAATCATGCAAAACATATTTCCATGTTAGTCATGTTGTGATAGAATTAAAAAAAACATGAAAAAATAAAGTAAAAATAGCATGCTTCAATCTGCATATAGACTCCATCAGTTCTTTCTCTAGAGGCAGACAGCATTGTTCATCATGAGTTCTTTGGAAATATTTTAGATCGTTGTATTGCTAAGAATAGCTAAGTCAATTCACAGATGGTCATCAAGGTACATAACATTTCCCAGCTTCCTGTCTGCCACCAGAACTGTTCCAAAGATGCTTTCACCAAACTTACAAAAGATGAACTTGTATTCACTCCTTTCTTAGCTCTGCTCCTGACTCTCCCAAATTCTCTACCTCTATTCAACAGTTTTTTTATCCTGGAAGATACTTCCCTTCCTCCAGCCCCCTCCTCTGATGGGTGAGGAAATATACAAGTTAGCCATACTCACTTCTCTCCTAGCTCCCCTTCCGACAGTCTGGACTTCCCCCACTTTGCCCTCATGCTGGTGCATTCTCTCCATCCCTCCCCTCACTTTTCAGCTCTGTTTCATGAGTTATCTTCCTCTAGTAATGAAAGCTACTTGAGGGAAAGGACTGTCTTCTTGTTTGTCTTTGTAATACTAACCACAGTATTAGGTTTATTGAGCTATCCCAAAACTTTTATTTACATATAAAAAAAATAGTTCTAGTACAATATTTTACACAACATTACATATAAAAGAATAGTATGATAGTAACTTATCCCAGAAATATTTCTATGTGAACTCCACGGAAAAAGATGAGAATGATATTATAATATTATGTTACATATTATAATTATAACAGTGACCAGGAACTTCAATTATGTGAATATTTATTGGAGCTGTTTTGGCCAAACTAGAGGTTTAAAAAAATTAATATTTTGTGGCATGTCTTAATGGTAATTTCATCCTTTAAAACTTGGAAGAATCAATAAGAGACCGGTTATTCTAAATCTGCTTTTCATCATGAAAGAAGAATTGTTTTCTGGAATGAAAATGAGGGATGCTTAGGGCTAAGTAATCAAAACATCATAGAATCTGTGATGAAAGAGAAGAAAGGCAGGCACAGTTTTACATGCACCCCTGATTATGGAAAAGGCTCAAATAAAGGATAATTACAATTCATGTAACCAGTGTTCCATTTGTTATAACACCATATACTGAAAATGTTTCAAATGCTAAACAAATTCACGGTACAAAAGAGTAGGCACAATGGATAGAGTGCTGGACTTGAAGTACAAATCCTGTCTCAGACATTTACTAGCTGTGTAACCTTGGGCAAGTCATTTAACCTGTTTGCCTCAGTTTCCTCAACTATAAAATGGGGCTCATAATACCGTGTTTCCCCGATAATAAGACACTGTCGTCTTAATTTTTCTGGACAGAAAAACACCAGAGGGCTTATTTTCAGGGGAGGGCTTATTTTAATGAACACTGACAGCAATTTTAATAAACAGGTAAATGTGAACAAAAAAATGTACCTTTATTCAATAAGCAAATCACTGGGGAAGAACAGGATGACGCGCTCACTGCTGCAGCTCTGATTGGATGCAGCTTGGAGTGTGGCATGCGTTTCACGGGGGGGGGGGGGGGTGGATGGTGCATACAGAGGGTACCGTAATGTAGCGTGTAGTGCAGGGGATCACCTTCACTACAGTAGCAATCTCAATAGGGCTTATTTTCGGGGGAGGGCTTATTTTAGAGGAATCTTACACAGTAAGGGGAGGGCTTATTTTCGGAGTAGGTCTTATTATCGGGGAAACACGGTAGCACCTACCTTACAGGGTTGCTGTGAGAATCAAATGAGATAATACTTATAAAAACCACTTAGCACTGTTCCTGGCACAAAAGTAATTACATATACAAATAAAAGCTAGTCATTATTACAATTACTGTTATTTATTATTAACAGATCTGTGGTCATTATCATCAATATTATTACTATTAACAGACTGATGATGCGGAACCATATTAATCTGACATACACACACATTCCACAATACATAGGAAATACTATACAAACAGCACACAAATATGTTGCTACCATCCCCTGCTATATAGTCCATACTGTTATAAAACAATTTTAGCATTAATATTTAAATAAATAATATATAAGATATAATGTATATAATATATATTATAATATTTAAATAAATAAATTGCTTCTGATTAGTGAAGCATGAGACTATAACAAATTGGATAAATGGTAAAAGGATAAAATCAACAAACCAAAATGAATAAAGATAGCTTAGTTAAGTATAGCTAAGACCAATCCTTTATCTTTCTTCTCAAATTCTCTAATCACACCCATCACTGCCAGAAGTGACAATTTCATTTGTTTCCTAAAAACAGCACCTAAAATTATACTGAATCCCTTCTTACTCCTTTCTCTTGTATTAAAACTATTTTATCTTTCTTTATAGCATTTTCTTATTTTATCTCCAGTCAAACCCCCAGTTTCAAAGATGAAGAGAAAATAGTTGTATAAAATGAAAATGATTTAGATAAAGGGATCTCTACATTAATTTGGTTAGGTAGCAAATCAAAGGAAAGTAAGATTATTGTAAAGGGCAGCAATCCATTTTGGATTCAAAAATCTGAGATGGGGGTGGAGCCAAGATGGCAGAATAAAAGCAGGGACTCACTTGAGCCCTTGACCTTTTTCCTAAACATCAAATACCTGTAAAAAAAAAATGACAACAGGGGTGGCTAGGTGGCACAGTGAATAGAGCACGGGCCTGGGAGTCAGGAGGACCTGAGTTCAAATCCAGCCTCAGACACTTGACACACTAGCTATGAGACCTTGGGCAAGTCACTTAACCCCAACTGTCCTTCCTCCCCCTCCAAATAGAAGCAAAACAAACAAACAAAAAAATGACAACAAATTCTAGAGCCGCAGAATCCACAAAAAGACAGAGTGAAACAAATTTCCAGGCTAAGACAACATGGATCGTTGATGGAAAAGGTCTGTTGCCCTGGGCTTGGAGAGGAGTGCCATCCAGTCTGGGCCATGCAGGTACAGCAAATCTGAAGGGAGGGGAGGGGAGGGGAGGGAAGATCAGTGGAAGATCTGTTACACCTGGGTGAGAGAGGAGCACAGACCAGCCCCAGTGCAACTCCAGGGCAACAGCAATGATCAGTGATTGCTTCCAGAGCTCTAGGTGCACAGATGATAAGGGAACTGAACTTATTATAAGGCCATTACAGGGATCTCTTTGCTGGCACTGAGGTAAGATTCTATTGCTTTGCCCATACTTGGATCTGGGTCACAGTCTTGGGTGGTAGTCCTGGGGTGAGGAGGAGTGCTGGCATAGCAGAACTTGTGGCAGAAGTGAAGAGGGAACCCTCCTCACAGTTCCAGGGCAGAAGAGTGCTTGTGGTCACTCACTGACCAAAGCATGGGTCAGAAGAGGCGTAAACACCTCTAGATCCCTAGAAGTATCTCTGAAAACAGCTGCACAAAACCCCTGAAACTTGGGACAGTAGGCCCTCAACACTGCAAGCAGAGCTCTACCTTAACAAAGTTAAAAAGTCAAGTAATTGGTGGTGAAAATGAACAAATAGCAGGGGGAGAAAAATCAGGCTACAGCATCTTACTTTGGTGGCAAAGAAGAACAAAACATAGTCAGAAGAAAACAATAAAGTCAAAGTTCCTACAGCAAAAACCTCCAAGAAAAATATGAATTGGTCTCAGGCCATGTAAGAGCTCAAAAGAGATTTTGAGGAGGCAGCTAGGTGGCACATTGAATAGAGCACCAGCCCTGGAGTCAGGAGGATCTGAGTTCAAATCCTGACTCAGATACTTAACACTTAACTAGCCATGTGACCTTGGGCAATTGATTGCCCTGCCCTCTCCCCTGCAAAAAAAAAAAAAAAAAAGGATTCTGAAAATCAAGTAAGAGAAATAGAAGAAATGCTGTGAAGAGAAACGAAAGTGATGCAAGAAAATCATGAAAAACAAGTCAACAGCTTGCTGAAGGAAACCCAAAAAAATACTAAAGAAAATAACACCTTAAAAAATAGACTAAACCAAATGGCTAAAGAGATCCAAAAAGCCAATGAGGAGAAGAATGCCTTAAAAAGCACAATCAGTCAAATGGAAAAGGAAATCCAAAAGCTCACTGAAGAACATAATTTCTTAAGAATCAGAATGGAGCAAATGGAATGGAGCAAATGGAAGCTAATGACTTCATGACAAATCAAGAAATTATAAAACAAAACCAAAAGAATGAAAAAAAAATAGAAGACAATGTGAAATACCTCACTGGAAAATAAATTGACTTGGAAAACAGATCCAAGAGAGATAATTTAAAAATTATTGTATTACCTGAAAATCAGGATCAAAAACAGAGCCTAGACATCTTCTTTCAAGAAATTATCACGGAAAACTACCCTGACATTCTAGAACCAGAGAGGAAAATAGAAATTGAAAGACTCTATTGATCACCTCCTGAAAGAGATCCCAAAAGGAAAACTCCCAGCCAAATAGCCAAATTCCAGAGTTCCCAGGTCAAGGAGAAAATATTGCAAGCAGCCAGAAAGAAATAATGCAAGTATGGGGAAATCAGGTTAACACAAGATTTAGTAGCTTCTACATTAAAGGACTGGAGTGCTTGGAATATGATATCCCAGAGGTTAAAGGAGCTAGGATTAAAACCAAGAATCACCTATTCAGCAAAACTAAATGTAATCAATGAAGAGGAAAGATTGACATTCAATGACAGAGGAATTTAACGCATTCTTGAAAAGAAAACGAGAGCTAAAGAGAAAAACTGATTTTCTAACACAATACTCAAGAGGAGAAGTGTAAAAAGGGAAACAGGAAAGAGAAATCATAAGGTACTTATTAAAGTTGAATCGTTTACATTCTTACATGGAAAAATGATATCTGTAACTAATAAGACCTTTCTCATTATTAGGGTAGTTGGAGGAATTATATACAGGCAGAGGATACAGGGTGAGATGAATATGAAAGGATGGTATCTAAAAATTAAAATTAAGCAGTAAGAGAGGAATGTACTGGGAGAAGGAGAAAGGGAGGTAGAATGGGGTAAATTATCTCACATAAAAGAGGCAAGAAAAAGGTTTTACAGTGAAGGGGAAAAGGGGAGAGGTGAGAGGGAATGAGTGAACCCTCTCTCATCAGATTTGGTTTAAGGAGGGAATAACGTATCTACTTAATTGGGTATGGAAATCTATCTTACCCTATAGGAAAGTAGGTAGGAAGGGGATGGGGAGGAGGAGAATAGAAGGGAAGGCAGATTGGGGGAGGGGGTAATCAGAAGTAAACACTTTCGAGGAGGGACAGGGTCAAAGGAGAGAACAGAATAAATGGGGGTAGGAGGGCGGGATGGGATGAAGGGAAATATAGCCAGTTTTTCACAACATGATTATTATGGAAATGTTTTATATGATTACATATGTACAACCTATATCAAATTGCTGGTCCTCTCAATGAGGGTGGGGAGGGAAGAAGGGAAAGAATTTGGAACTCAAAGTTTTAAAAAACAAATGTTAAAAATTGTTTTTACATGCAACTGGGAAATAAGATATACAAGCAATAGGGTATAGAAATCTAACTTACGGGGCGGCCAGGTAGCACAGCAAGTAAGAGCACTGGCCCCAGTGTCGGGATGACCTGGGGATCGAATCCAGGCTCAGATACTTAGCACCACACCCAAGAAATAACTGGCCATGTAACCTTGAGCAAGTTACTTAACCCCAATTGCTTAAAAAAAAAAAAAGAAATCTAACTTACCCTACTGGAAAATAGAAGGGGAAGGGAATAAGAAAAGGGGGCGGTAAGAGAAGGGAGGGCAGATTGGTGGAAGGAGTAATCAGAATGCACACTGTCATGGGGTAAGAGGAGGGAAGAGATGGGGAGAAAATTTGGAACTCAAAATCTTAGGAAAGTGAATGTTGAAAACTAAAATAAATAGACTGAAATGTAAAAAGAAATCTCAGTAGGCCACATATTTAAGGGGAGAGATGAAGGAATGATGAATGAAAAAGCATTTAAGCACTTACATGTACAAATATACAAAAGCACTATGCTAAGTCCACATCAGAAATACAAATAGGAAATTGAAACAGCCCCTGCTCTTTAGAAGCTTGCATTCTAACTGGGAAATATAACACACAGAGCAGAGATTCTTAACATTTTTGGGGGTCATAGATCTTTGACCTTTCTAGCAGTTAGCCAGCTACTTCAGAAGAATAACTGTTATCAAGAGATTGTGATCACATGTAATCTAGCAGTGGGTCTCATAACTACAGTAATTTCAAATATAAATGATATTTTTCAAGACACTTGCAACAACTATAATGTGAAAATATCTGTGACTTCTATTGGTGACAAAGTCACAGGTATTAGTATTACTGTGGTTTGTTTGTTGCCTACCTTCATAATTGAAGGAAATACTCACTTAGAGGTAATAAAAGTAAAGATACAACTGTTTTCCTATCTAAATTCACAGATCCCTTGAAATCCATCCACAGACCCCAGGAAGACCCCAGATTAAGAACCCCTGACATAGGAAGAGGGAGTGGAAAAACAGGGACACTAATGCACTGTTGGTGGAGTTGTGAACTAGTCTAAGCATTCTGGAGAACAACTTGGAATTATGCCCAAAGGGCTATAAAACTGTGCATATCCTTTGACCTAGCAATACCACTACTATGTCTACGTCCCAAAATGATCAAAGAAAATGACCCACATATATATATATATATATATTTATATATAAAATATGTATAGCAGCTCTTTTTGCAGTGGCAAAGAATTAGATATTGAGAGAATGCCCATCAATTGGGGAATGGTTGAGTAAGTTGTGGCATATGATCGTGATAGAATACTACTGTGCTATAAGAAATGATGAGCAACACTGTTTCTGAAAAAACCAAGGAAAATCCTTACGAATTGATGCAACACAGTAACAGCAATAATAAAACAGCAATCAACTGTGAAAAATTTAGCAACTCTGGTCAATACAATGAACCAAGACAGTTCCAAAGGTCTCATGATGAAAAATGTTATCTACTTGCAGAGAAAGAACTGATGAACTCTGAATACAGATTATAGTTTTTCACTTTATTTTTCTTGCTTTCTTTGGGGGGGGGGGCCAATATAGGTAATACAGAAGTATGTTCTGCATGATTTCACATGTATAATTGATACTGTATTGCTTGCCTTCTAAATGGGTAGGGGAAGGCCTATAAAGAGAGGGAGAGAATTGGGGAAGGGTAAATAAAAAGAAATGCCTGGAAGCAGAAGATGCAATGATGTGGGGGGTTGGTGGGGGGGGGCAGTGTGACAGGTAGGAGTTCAGTTTGGGGGCTCCAACAGGTTTAGGTCCCAACAGGCTGAACCTTTGGGTGGTCCAAAAAACCACCATGGAATCTAGAGAACTACCAAGAATGCTTCTTCCATTAACCTGCTTAAGGATGATAAGGCACAATGTTTTCAACTGTTAGGATTAGATTAGAAATAGATGTATCCTACAGAAGTACTGTAAGAAAACTGAGAGGGCTTAATTTTCAGAATACTATTACCATCTAAGCTACAACTACAGTGGACAAGGGAATTCATGCTTTCGAGTCAAGGCTGCCACATGAGCACATTGCCATAAAGTGCATGAACAAGTTACCAGGCTAAGGAGGGGAAAACTAACTCAGGGTGGAAACAAAGCTGGTCACAGCTCCTGAGACAATCAGTAGTGGGATTGGGCCTGCAAAATAGGGAGAGCCAATCCAGAAAACAAACAAAAAGACAAGTGAGAAGAGATGGAATTCCAGATATGGGAGGACAACTTGTACAAAGGTACAAAAACAGGAAATGAATTATCAACAGTATCAAATGCTGGTGAGATTAATAAGGATAAAGACTCAGAAAAGTCAATTTAGAGATCATTAGTTGGAAGAGCTGTTTCAGTTTAGTGATTAGACTGGAAATGAAACTACAAGATGTAGAAAAGTGAAAAGGGAGAGGAAGAAGAGACAACTTGCTCTAGAAGTACGGCTATGAGATAGAGGATAATAGCTTGAGCTGGAGAACAGGATCAATTAAGGGCTTTTTAAGGACTGCAGAGGGCATGTTTGAAGAGAGCAGGAAATGAGACAGTAGACAGGGAAGAGATCAAAGCTTAGAGAGAAGGGGAGAATGATTATGGAATCAAAGATCCAAGTAGAGGGATCAGGCTGGTCCAGAATTAGACCTACCTCTTAAAGACTGGGGTAAAGAAGAGAATAGAAGATGATATAGGGAATTTTAAAATGTAGAGTCAGAGATTTATTTTCCCAATTATGTATAAAGTAGAAGTCAGATTTTATGAGAGGTTTGAGAGATGAGTAAATCTGGAATTGGAGTAGACTGAGGAATTAGATAGAAAGTCACTTAGGGAGGAGTAAAGGACAGTTTGAAGTGATGGTCCGCTTGAAATAGAACATGGATCCAGTCAACAATTTTCTGTGCATTCCCAGCACTTAAGTCGGGGCAGAGGCAGATGATGGAAGTAATCTACGTTGAGATTTGGCAAGGCATGAATAATCAGACAAAAATAATACAAGGCAGTAAGGGATTCAAGAGTAGAGGACAATGTAACTAACATTCAATTGGTTAACTATAGAGTAAGATTAGGAAGGGAGTAAAGTGAGGCTGCAACAGGGATGATAGCCTGGTAACACACTGAGGCATGGAGGATCTGGATGTCATGGGAAAGACATTTAAGTGAAGTGATGCATAAGGAAAGATGGAATGACAAGTTATGGTAGGAGAAGGGCATTTCAGAATTCTTCATCATGTAAGTAAAAATCACATTTTTTAGGTAATGGTAAATTGTTCCTGTGTGTGAAGGACAAAGTCATTAGAGCTGAGGAGACACAAATTGGAAGGCCAAAGAATATCAACAGGTATATTCAAGTGCCTTAGTATAAGAATGGGTTTTGGTGCAGAGAAGACTAAGGACCAACTACCAAACTCTCTGAAAAGGAAAAATGAGCTAGGGACCAGCAGATAGTTGCTTGGTTTTTAGAGGATTTGAAGACCATTAACTGAAAAAAAGTCAAAATATCTGGTCAGGGTGTAAGTCGATTGCTGAGTGACAGTGGCAGGGGAGAGTGCAGAAGTAGCAACAGGGAGTATATGAACTGCTTCTGACTCCACCCTGCCCCAACTAGTGGGAAGATATATAACCAATGCTGGAAGATATGATGAGAGATGCAGTGTCCCTTGGAGCTGAGGGTCAGGAGCTGGAAGGAGCAAGCTTTCTAAAATGAAATAAGTTTAATAACAATATATGTGGATTCTCAAGAGCAAAACAAAAGGCGGCAGGTACAGTTTGAATGGGATAATGGAAGGGAGAGGACTATGGTGGATGGGTGCTGAGGGAAAGGCAGCTGAACAGAGACTTCATAGGTAAGACAGGCATTGTATTTCTTGCTTTCTTGACAGGACAAGGGAAAGAGAGAGAGGAAATAATTTGGTGCTGAAAATAAAATAAGAAAAAATAGGGGAAAAAAGAGAGAAAGGTAGCTGGTGAGAAGGAAGGTTTTGAAGCCTGGGTAGCTAGGGATTATTATATCACTGAAAAGGGAAAAGGGAAGAAGAGATAGGAGGCTCTTAGCCTTGTGACCAGACTTCAAACCCTCAAGAACTCTTGAGAATGGCAATGAGTCTCTTAGTTCCTGTTCAAGTGTTAGAGAACAAAGGAGACTGGTAGGAGATGTCCTACAGGCAGATGGGAATGTGGGTCTGTAATTGAAAAGAGGATAGGGCTATAAGTATAGATTTGGGAGTCACGTGCTTAGAGGTGGCAACTGAAGCCACGAAATTACTAAGGGAGAGAGCCAAGGACCAATGTTTACAGAAGTGATTTATTTTTAGAAGAACACTCCTAAAATAAACAATAATTTAACTCTCCATGAAGCACCACCAAATGAAAAACAATAGGTGGCTTTTCTTCATACAAGAACGGAAAATTAGAAGAGGAAAAAAAAAAGGTGAAGTTAATTTTACATGGGATGTTTGTCATTAAATGACAACTCAACTAGGAATAGCTCTTTTTTATATGACCTAAATTTACATTTAAAAAAAGACTTGCCCTGTTCTACTTAAATCTTCTCTAGATAAAAGCTAAATGGCTCCTATGATCCACAAGGAAAACTTGTATAAACCTATATTTAAAAAAGAAAGCAAAGTCAAACTTTTACAATTAGATTATGCCAAAATACCTATGTTTTTAAAAGTTTATTTTCCCTACTTATTTCTCTTGGGCTAATTCAAAGATGCTTCAACAAGCACTTATTACTTGACCACTAAGTGAAAAGATAAATGCTAGAGAAGATTCAAAAATTAAATTCAAACAGGTTCCTGCATTGAAGGAGCTTACTGTCTGAGAAGATATGACACACACATCCTTCTACCTATAACTTGTAACGTGAAAATTTCAGGGAAATATCCAGCATTAAAGATTTATGCCCTCCTATCACTACTAAATATGGTTTTTAATATTGCTAGTAGCAGTTATTCCTTAGCTATACCTTAATACCCAAATTTAAGAGACTGACATTTCTGAAGGCCTCCAATCATATCTTTTACTTAGATTTCTATGAATTTCTATGAATAATCCACTAAATGTATAGATTCCAAAAAATTTTAAAAATCAGTGTTTTTAAAAACATTTTATTTTACTTCATTCACAAACAACATATATTTGATCTTGATTAATCTGTTCAGATCATTCAACTCCACCTTATCATAATCACTGTGTCATAGGACTATGAAGAATCAGGATAAAGTGGGAAGAATGTAGATTTTTGAGTTACAAGTCTGGGTTCTAATTCTGGCTCTGCCATTTATTATGTGTATGACCTTGGGTGAACTGTTTAATCTCTCTGGGACTCAGTTTCCTCATCTGTAAAATGAGGGACATGGACTGGATGACCTCTAAGGTCTCCCTCCAGCTCTAAATCAATGTTCCTAAGACTAGGGTTTTTTTGATCAAATATAATCTCCTATCTATTAATCCAGGGTAAAAAGGCAAGGCTATTAAAAATATTCTAAGTTGTTAAATTTTTAAAAGACTTCAAAACTTAAACCATTTGTCTTACTTTATATCAATTCTATCTAAAAACAATTACTTTGCAAGCAAGAAATTTTTTTTTACTTAAAATCAAGAAATATGCATTAGTATACAAACTTTTAATAAGTATCAAAAACTTTTAAACTCAAAATTTCAGGTATTTACATTTTAAACAATTTAAATATTAAAATTTCAAACCCTAATTATATAAATATTTAGATATTAACACTCAGCATGGAGTGGCTGAAAAATATTGGGCCTAGACTCAATAACCAGAGTTCAAATTCTGCTTTTGAAACTTACTATGCAATTGGGCAAGTCATCTATCCGCTCTGTGGTTCAAGTGACTTCCCACTATCTTTTATCTACTAAAGGATTTCTACTGGAAGAGAAGGGAATCACAGATTTCTAAGATATTTGTTTATGGTTTTTTAACAAACAATTCTTTAACTGACACAAAACCTTCCATATATTATGATGAAAGTCAATTTTTCATTCAGAACATATTTTCAAAAATCTCAAAACTAATATTTATTAAAGTGTAAGGTAAATCTCAATTCATTATCAGTTTAATGATGTTCTACAATATTAATCGTCAAGTAATTTTTTTAAAAAGGAATTTTAAATTACCCTACTTCTTGGCTGTGACCAAAAGACTGAGGTTTTTTTTTAAGAAAGATAACTTCTTAGCAAGTTCCATTTAAATTACACTTTGTCAACTGAATCATTTTTCCTGCTTATTTACATGATTGGTTTCAAAGAGGCTTTGTCTTCATTTGTGATTGATCTTCTAATAACAATTGTTCTCCTAGGATTATCAGTTTTAAATTGTCCTGCTCCAAAGCCTTTTGTTAAAGTCTTTCTTTTGGTGCCATCTGTTTCCAAATCATTTTTTCAGTTTCTGGCTTAAAAAACAATCGTATCTGAGTTGACAGGCTTAAAGAACAAATGATATATGAAAGAAATACTGCAACAAGGTCCTATATGGACAAATAACAGAGATCAAGGAGTCAGAAAAATACATATATTTGGTTCATCAATTCCAACAAGGTAACAAGAGTGAAAAGAGAACAGATCAGAAAATACAAAGCTGCCTGGATAAATTTCAACCTCAATCATTCAATAGGGCAACTAAGTAGCGCCATAGTGCATACAGTGCCAGACCTGGGAGTCAGGGAGACTCATTTTTCTGAGTTCAAATCTGGCCTCAGACACTTTCTCGCTGTATGACCCTCAGTTCCTCATCTGTAAAATAAGCTGGAGAAGAGAATGGAAAACTACTGTGGTTTCTCTGTCAAGAAAACCCCAAATGAGGACACAAAGAATTGGACACAACAGAAACAACTAAACAACAACAAATATAATGCTGATCAATGGGGAGGTGACTAGCCATAGCAAAATACACATTTTCAGTTATTCCACATATAATGGAAGAATGAAGTACAAAATACTTCCCTGTGGGACTTCATGACAAATGAGAAACACCACAGAAGGTCAAAGGCAGGAACTGCACTGGAGGCAAACCGTCACATGAAAAGACAATGGGCTAGTCATATCAATGGATCAATGATAAAGATACTGAAAACTCAATTGAAGACCAATGATATACCTATTTGGACAAAAAAGTTAATAGTGAAAATAAGGTTGTCACTTCTTACATTCAGCTGATCTGTACTGAAATCATGAGTAATGACAGATTTAAAAATTAACCATTGAAGTCACCCAGGCTCAAAACAACCCAGTTATCTCTGACTTGCTAATTTGCTGGTACATCTTGTCAATTTTTTTTCTTCTTAATATCTTCTTTTACATTTTATTGTCATCAACTTAACTAATGCCTAGATTATTAGTTCTTATTTAGTCTATTTAGTAAGACCTTTATTTTATATGAGTTGTACCTACTGATATTTACTATTAGAAGTTATAATGTGTTTGTCCTATTATGTAAATAATGTTAACTTGGAGGATCCCCAGCAAGTGTCATTGTGGCTGACCACACCCAGAGAACCTCTGGCTGAGGCTATCACAATACAATAGCTTCCTAATCTGCCATACACGGAAACTACTTCAGCCTACCTAAAGGACCCACTGGATCATGTCACTTCCCTGCTCAAAAAACTTTAAAAGCTCTTTAATAAATAAGTCATAGGCTTATAGGATGACTTAAAAGCTGAGAGCTCCTGGACAGCATCTAAACCAATCAGCTTGTTTTACAGATGAGGAATCCAGAGAGATTAACTGGTTTATACAACTAGAAGTGGCTCAGTCCCTCCCAATCCAGCATCACATCCTTCCTCCTCCTCACCACAAGTGCTGCACTCTGGCCAGGCTGACTTATTCATGGTTCCTCAAGTCAACAAGGTACACTAAAAATTTCTGTTATCTGATTTTAACTGGGTACTCACTGCTATATAACACAACTTTGATTCTTCTTTAAGTCTGCCCCACTCCCTCTTGGCACTGTTTCACCCTTAAGAGACAACAAGGTGATATGATAGAGATTGCTGGAAGAAGACCTGAATCAGAGACTGACTGGCTGAATGCCTCTGGCCAATTCACTTAATTTTCCTTCATTTGTAAGATGGGAATAGTAACAGCACCTACTTCATAGGGTCATTTTAAGGATCAAATGAGATAATACATATAAAGTACCTTGGTTATATAAATTATGTTAAAATTGTTCTTGTTCTGGTCCCTCTGACCACACTCCTCCCTTTCTAGTTAATATATTAAGTCAGTTTATAAGTAGCTGGTATAAAATAACAATTCTATTGCTGTTGTTGTTCAGTCCTATTCATATTTTCATACCCCTTTGGGGTTTTCCTGGCAAAGATATTGCAGTGATTGTCATTTCCTTCTCCAACTTATTTTATAAATAAGGAAACTGAGACAAACATGAGTAAGAGACTTTCCCAGGGTCGCACAGTTAGTACATTTCTGAGGTTGAACCTACCTTAAAGTAACAATGGCAAGAAGGAAGACTGCAAAGGGGAACCTATAAGTCATATATAGGCTGTTCCCTAAGGTCAGTGGAGCATAATTTATAAACTGTATTACATATTAACCAAAAATCATATCCTGAAATTACGTGCTAAATCAGAGAAAGCTATCTAGGCCTTGCTGTCAAGTTCCATGACATGTAACTCTCAGATATGTTCCATCTGCAATAAGACCAGCCAAGCATGGCATGGCATGGCATGGCATGGGTAAGAGTTAATATGACCCCACCAAAAACCTGTAAAAATAAGACCTCAAACTCCTGCCCCCATTCCCCAGGCTTCTGCCAAGTGCTCCCCACACTAATCCATGGCTGACTGAGTGAATGGCTCTCTGTGACTTCCCCTTCCCCATTCTTCTCCTCTACTAAAGTGTGATGGCAGCCTCCCTTCCCAATGCATTGTGGTCTTACCCAGCAAATAGGGAAAGAATCAGGTACACTTGCCCTACTTCATATTTCATAAAATTAATGAGCAATTCATCAGTATTAGCTGCTATTCTGTTCTCTCCCTAGTGCCACCTGTGACCCTTCTGACACAAAGACATACATCAACCCTGTAAGGAAGGTTCTCTAGGTATTATTCTCATCTGACAAAGGAAGCTCAGACTCAGAGAGGTTAAAAGGACTTGACCAGAAGGAGTCATACTGCACAGAGCAATGGGCCTTGTCTAGAGGTTCTGAGCTCAAATCTGGCCACAGACACCTACTATCTGTGGGGCCCTGGGTAAGTCAATTCACCACAGTTTTCTCATCTATGAAATGAGACTTAGCCAAGTGCCCAGCACATAAGTGCTTAAATAAAGCAGTTGTTGTTATTAGTACTGAGATTATTATCATTAATTATTCAGTCAGTAAGCTGCCATGGTAGAATTATTATGCTGGTTTCTTCTAATTTCAGCAGAACAAAGATGGGCTAGTACAACTGAGAGCACTATAAAAATCACTTTATGTAATGACCTACCTTCTCCACAATATATTTCAAAAGTTGGTAAAAGTTAAGTGATCAGTGAAATATTTCTAGGGTGAAAGACACTAGTTTTCTAATAGATCATTTAGAAATCACTGATCTTTACTGTCCCCTTTGATATATCTGAACTCCTGTTATATTTTGGGATACAGGAATATTTCTATTTCTTCTTAACTCTTAAGGTCAGTAGTTTAGGAGGGACTAATATCTAAAGGAAACATCCTAGAAAAAAAGAATAACATGAACATTATTAACTTTCAATTAAGATTTTCCCAGAACTAAGACAAGATTACAATGCTCTAAACATCTGAAGTCAGACAATTTAGGAAGCTGGTCCTATGCAATTACTGGCTAATTAATTAGTTCATCTCTCTTATACTAAGTTGTACAGGAACTATCTACAATGTAAGAATGACTCAAAAAATACCCATCTAAAACCAGTTTTATGGTTTAAGGGTAGAAATGGAGTTAATATATAAAATGACACTAAAAATCAGTTGCATTTTTTCATTATTGGTAAAAGGATTTTTTTTTACTGTCTTAAAAAGTAATTTAGAATGGACCAATCCTTCACAAAACAAAAATAGAATAACAAACTATTTAAATTTACTTAGAATCTTGGACCTGAAACAATTTCCAAGACTATAACTGACACTAAAATACTGCTTTAGTAAGTCATATTTATAAATACATTATTTAACTACAAAGTAATCAGGAGATTTTAACAAACGTTGTAGAATTAAAATAACTAAATGAATGTTGTCCTTCAAAGTAAGTTTTCTGTACCTTTGATCCCATCATCCCCTCCTGTTTTTTTCCATCTCTATGAAGATGATTCACAGATCTATTATATTCAGCCCCTGTTTCTCCCCAAATTTCATTCAGATCTATATCACTAACTGCCTATCAGATATTTTAAAGTGGATAATCTATCCAAGACATCTCAAACTCAACACATTGAAAAAAAATAACCATCTTTCGACAAACACATTCCTCTCCCAAAATTCACTATTTCTGTCTAAGACATTTCCAGTCTCCCAGGTTCAATACTTTCAGTGGCATCCTCAACTCCACATTTTCCCCCTCCAATATTCAATTAGTAGCTAAATCTTGATGGTTCTACCTCTACAGTATTTCTCATGTTGGTTCTGTGCTCCTTTTACTCAAAGTGCCACCAAGCCTAGTTCAGACCCTCATTACCTCTCGCCTGGACTATTGCAATAGTCTCCTAATTAAGTCTCTCCTAACTCCAATTCTGCCTCCACACAGCTACCAAAGTTATTTTCCTCAAGTGCATATCTGATCAAGTCACTTCTCTCTTCAATAAGCTCCATTGGCTTTCAAAAAGAAGCTCCTTCACAAGCTGATCTCAACCTACCTTTCTGACCTTTCCCACACTCTGTAGTCCAGCCAAACTGGCCTCTTCCCTGTTCCCACAGAATAATATTCTAGGGCTTTGCTCTAGATTTCACTCATGTCTGGAATGCACTCCTACCTCACCTCTGCCCCTTGGAATTTCTTGTTTCATTCATAAGTCTGCACAAGTGACACCTTCCAAAGGAAACCTTTCCTGGTAACTCCAGATACTAAAATCCCCTACTCCCCCCAAAAATTACTGTTTATTTTATATATACTTATTTAAAGAAAACTGTGTTCCACAAATAAAATATAAGCTCCTTGAGGGCAGACTTTCATTTTGTCTTTGTATCCTAGTGCCTAGCATACTACCTGATATATAGCAGATGCTTAATAAATATTTGTTGACTGATCATTATAGTCTCATTTTCCTTATTAGAAAATGAGAGGAGTCAACAAGATGATTTCTAAGCTGCCTTCCAGCCCTATTATGATTTTTAAAAAAATCTATTAAGATATGTATATATGTGTGTGTGTATGTACACATGTATGCATGTATGTCCAGGTGCAATCAGCTGAATATTGAAAACACAAACAGAAATAAATGTTTTTGATATAAATTGAGAACTGTCTATATATATAAGCTATTAAGCCCAAGTAACATTAAAGATTGTTATAGGGCAAGCTCTAGTAATGGGGGGAAGAGGGGAGGGCAGGTCAATGATGTTTTGGGAAAACAGAATGCCAGTAAGTAAGATAACAAAAGGAGAGCCAGGGAGTAATGGACACTCATCATCACATCCTGCCTAGTTCACAATTTTGCCTGGGTCAGAGTCTCCACATGCCACTGAAAAAACTGCCCAGTCTCAAGGGAGGACAATCATTTAAAACACCCTCAATGAGAAGCCTCAAATTTGTAGACTTCAGTTTTGTGCAAGTGGTGTTTAAAATGTGAATAACTCCTTACATCCATGCTATCATATATATGGAAAGGAAACACCTCATCTACCTAAATGTATGCAACAATCTCTGCCATTTAGAAGAATCTGAAAGGAAGCAAAAATACATTCCTGAGGAACCAATGAACTTTTGCTTAGGAGAACCACTCAGTTTCTCATATTTCAACAATCTTTTGGTTTACTTGGAACTTCCTCAAGTTAAAATTGCAGAACACTTCATTCATTCGCAAGCAATGCTAGATAAATTAGGTATTACTTTAAGAAGGAAAAGTGTCTGAGGCCGAATTTGAACTCAGGCCCTCCTGACTCCAGGGTCGGTGCTCTATTCACTGGGCCACCTAGCCTCCCCTACCATCAGTATTTATAGGGAAAGAAACTTTAATCTATCTAGACTTATTCTCTATTGGAAGAAGTCAGTTATATGAGATGTGTATATTATATACCTTACAACTATTGAAAACAGTACTTAGATGTTTTGATAAACAACTTTCCACTTGAAGCAATTAAGGTTTTCAGGAATTGTGAATCTAAAATTTGCTACTATTTAAGAACTGAGAGACCTTTTGTAGTATTTGTGTATGTTAAAGTATCTCTGTAAAGAAAGAGAGTCTACAGGAAGTTACATCCTATATTTGTTTTATTTGTCATTTGTAGAATATGTTCAGCTAGAGCTCTTTAAATTATTGAAAGGACAAGCAGAATGTTAATATATTTTCCTTTCCTCCTGAATTCCCATCTTTTACTGGAAGCCTTCCCTAACCCCTCTTAATTCTAATGCCCTCCCTATGTTAATTATTTCCTATTTATCCTGTATATGACTTGCTTGGCACATATCCGTTTGCATGCTGTCTCTCCCATTGGACTGTAAACTCCCTGAAGCCACAGACTGCCTTGTGTCTCTTTTTATATCCCTAGCACTTCAGAGTACTTGGCACTCCAAAAGCACTTAATAAATGTTTACTGATTGGCTGACTGCAAAAACCTAAGTAACCACAAAATGCTTTTGCTAAAGTAACAATAAACCAGTGTATTTAGGTACAGGTTAATATAGAAATTAAATTTTGGATAGGATTAATATCTATCTCATGTTATTATGAGGATCACATGAAATAACATATCTAATAGGCATATATCTCGAGGAAGTTTAAAAAAGTTTCTACATAGAACAAAACAGTCACTCACAGCAGTAATTTTTGTGATAGCAAAGAAATGCAACAAATTAGGTGCCCATCAATTAAGGAATGGCTAAACATGACATGTGACTAGAATGGAATATTACTAAGCTATAAGAAACAACAAATATGAAGAATTCAGGAGGAAAGGAAAATTTATGAGAATTGATGTAGAATAAAATAAATAAAACCAGGAAAACAACATACACAAAAACACACACACAATAATAATAACTAAGTAGAAAGAGAGTTTTTCCCCCCAACTGAAGTCTGTCAAAACATAATCTATTCAATCAATCAACAAGTACTTACTGGGTGACTGTGCTAGGTAAGGTGTTACATACTAGCAATACAAAAACAAGAAGAAAAACTTCCTGTCCTTAAGGAGCTTACATTCCAAAGGGGGAAGGGGTATGAAGTGAGTAAGAGAAAAAATACATAAATATTTCTCTATATATATGTATACACATACATACATGTCTGTGTGTGTGTACACAATGAATATAAGGTGGGTTTTGGGGGGGCAGCATTATTAGCAGCTAGGGGGTAAGGGGAGCAACCTGGCACAGCTTCATGTAGAATGGGGCTCCTGAGCTAAATCTTAAATTAAAGGCAACCAAAGATTCTGATAGGCAAAAGTGATAAGAGAGCAAATGATATTACAGACATGGGGGACAACAGTCAGTGCAAAGGTACAAAGATAAAGTGTTGCTGTACGAACAGAACAAATTACGAGACTAAATGCCAATCAAAAGTGTATATTTGATCCTAGAGATCAGGCTTCACTTGAGTTTACTGAGTAGGGGGAGTGACACGTCAGACCTGAGCTTTCTAAAAAATTATTCTGGTAGCTGTATAGAATAAGATGATTAGAGTTGAAAGAGGCTTGAGAGGAAGATCAGAGACTTTTGTAATATTTTAGGTGAAAGGGACCTGAATTAAGGTAGCAGACCTGTGAGTAGTAAAGGGTCATTATGTGAAAAGTGCTGTGGGGATTACAATGACATAGGACATAAGTGAAAGTAAGAATTAGAAGATAACACTGAGATGTCATATCTGGGTGACAAGGATGATGATACCTTTAACAGTAGTAGGAAAAGGAAAAGTGTGGAAGAAGGATAAGTTTGACAAGGGTTAATGGGTATCACATGGATGAGTGAGGCAAGGAAACCAAGAGGCGGGGTTGAGAGAGAGGCAAATCAAGAGAGAAGAGTATCACAAAAACCCAAAAAGGAGATAATATCCACAAGGAGAGGGGTTGGGTCAGCGGTACCAAATGCTGAAGAGATATCTATCTAGAAGGATAAACTTTAAGAAGAGACCATCAGATGTGGCCATTAAGAGACTATTGGTTATTCTGGAAATATCTGGAAATAAAGGCAATATAGAAACCAAAGGTATCAAAAACAAAACAGAATTTTTAAAAAATAACATGTAAAATGCTTTAGGAACCTTAAAGCTGATTGTAAATGTCAGGTATTTTCTTCCTCATTTCTGGTTTCCTTAAAAGGGAAGAGGAACTCAGATTTCTGTCACCTGTCTCAAGCTGGACTGACTCTAAGCTTCTGGGAAACAACGTGATACAAAAGAAATACACTCAACTTGAAATAAAAATTCCAATATTTAAAGTGCCACACCAGACACTTTACTAGCTATGTAAATCAGGCAAATCACTTCTTTCTCTGGCCCTTCATTTCCTTATCTATAAAAAGAAGGCCCTTCCAGTTCTAAGTCTGCATTCTGATCCTGATTTTTATAAACAAAGAAGATTACTATTAAAAAGTCATTACTTAGGGGCGGCCAGGTGGCTCAGCGAGTAAGAGCACCGGCCCCAGTGTCAGTGTCGGGATGACCTGGGGACTGAATCCGGGCTCAGATATTTAGCACCACACCCAGAAATAAATGGCCGTGTAACCTTGAGCAAGTTACTTAACCTCAACTGCTTAAAAAAAAAAAGTCATCACTGAAAATTTCTTGAAGAAGCTTCATTATTTAAAGTGATAACCTAAAATCATTAAAAATTGTCTTTCTGGTTAAGAAAGAAAACAAAACTCGTAAGAAGGAAGTTACCACAGAGACAGCAAGACAGTTTCATGCTGATGAGGCAGCATGCCATGATTTGGTACACTGCCATTATTACAACAGAATCCCTCCCTCAGAGAATTGAATGCTAACTCAGATCAGCATTCAGATGGTCAAAAAGGCAAGCCTTTAGAGAATGTTCTTCATTGATTTTTCCAGTAAAAACACAATTCAGTGATATAATTAAATACTTGAAAGTGCATCTGTATTCAGTCTTTATGTATATTTGTACACATTTATTCTTAGAAATTAAGTTTTTCTAATTTAGACAAAAAAATATAAATTTTAAGATAAGACAGTCATTAAGTCTTGAAATGCGTAAAATGAGCAAAAAGTTGGTTAAAAAAAATCAAAAACTGATATAGAAGAATGTGAAACTTCAAAACAGGAAGACTTGGACTCAGAACCTACTTCTAACACACACTCTGTACACAAGAAAATCACACTCTCTGGAGTCTCAGGTTCCTCATTTGTAAAATGGAAACAACAATACTTGTAACAGCACACCTCACAAGGTGAGACTCAATGAAAAAACGCATATTGTGTGTCAGTCATTATTACTGATGTAATAAGAAAACAAACATGAAACATGCATTATGACCATGGGATTCTTCCTGAGAAAATAAGGTTTTAACTTATGAGATTCTGAAAAATGTTATTTATCTCTGTAACATTTTACAAGTTTTAAAACAAATGCTGAATAATAGTTAACTACATGAGTTTCTCTAATTTATCAAATGTACTAATTCTAGAAAAAAACAACAATGTGACAGTAGTTTGTTGATAAAGTAAAATTCAAAGAGTCTTGAACAAATTTTTAAGAGATGAACTACAAAATAAGATGCTTAGTTACAAATTAAAACTCATAGTACCCAAGGTATTAGTATGCTAATTCTCTAAATGGCTTCAAATAGTCAGCTGCCCCTAAATTCAAAACAAAACTCACAAGATTACAAATCCTAAATTAAAAGGCAGTTATCAACTACTACCACCTAACAAATTTACTTTCCATCTTCTACCAAAGCAAGAGATATATACTTAAGAAATTTCAAACACAGTGAAACATAGGTTCTTAATATTTTTTAAATGTATTAATAAAAAATATATACATCTATTCTATACAGGTCTAGTCACAGCCAGAATTATGAAGCAGATTCCATTTTGTACCTCTCTTTTCTTCTCCCAATACCACTTTCTCTCAGAAACAACCTAAAACTCAATATACCATACTTCAAAATTACTGATAATCCTTTAGAGGTTGTCATCCCAAAAGGTATAAATAGGAATAATGGCTTTTAGTATCTCTCCTAGATATAAAATTAACCCAAAAGTTGACTCTCACCCAGAGGTACTCCAAATAGTGCTCAAGAATGCTCCTGAAAAGGGATGACCCAAAAGCGAGGACACAAAACCATTTGTGACTCGAGGCATTTCTGAAACCTAGCATACTTCCTGGTACATGGACTTTTAATAAAATGTTCACTGGAGGGAAAGATTTTGGAACTCAAAATTTTTAAAAAAGAATGTTAAAAATTGTTTACATGTAATCGGAAAAATAAAATTTTTAATATTTAAAAAAAATAAAATGAAATGCTCATTGATTGATTTCAAATACTCCCTGGCTCATTCTGGTTATAACCCACATACCCAAATAATAAATAGAACCAAATCAGCTTTCAGTAATGGAGGAAAATACCATTTGTCTGGATGCTCGTCTCTATCCATCTGGCACTTTGCCAGATCATAGGAGGCAGATGGTGTGGAAGGCTTATTTACTCTGAACGAACTTCAGTAGATACAGCCTAAGTGACTTCCTAAGATCACATAGCAAGTCTGTGGCAAAGTCTGGAATACAGTCCAGATTTCCTGACTCCTTGCCCAGCGTTCTCTCCACTGGGTGAGACTATGCTACTATTCAGACTTAGACATACTGAAAGTCATATAAAGAAGTCTTGTTTCTTTTAATAGAAGAGGTCTATACTTGTAATTGCTACCCATAGGAACAAAAAGTCTGGTTTATCACAGATAGCACTAATGTTTTCTGTCTACATGTACTGCTAATGAATATATCAACTTTTATAAAATGCAAGTCTAAAACTCCAATCAAACTAAAACACAAATTACTGAAAACTCTTAAAAGGCTGTCATCCCCATTTGGCATAAATAGAAACTCTTGTTACTTGCCCTAGATGCAAAGTAAAATTAGGACAAGATAAAGGTACTATTTGCTGAAGCAGCAAGGTACCCTGAGGGAAAGAGTGCCATGAGGTAGAATGTGCCAGGCAAATCAAACTACTGCCACCAGTTTACCCTCAGACCCAGATGGAGACGGCCCAGGATGCATCACCAAGGGAAGCAATGCCTATGGAAAACAGAGTCTCCATTCTCACGTCGACCAATGACCAAATGCCATCAAAGGGCTGGTAAGTCTAATATGCTACTATTACTCAGAGCTGAACAATCACTCTCTTCAGTAAGTCAGAGCAACAATAATTTAAAATACATTGTTAATAAATCAATGTCAAAAAGCCTAAAACTTTTTTTTTAAGACCCACTTCTCATAAACACACTACCTTATAATTGCTTTAGCAAAAAGAAATGGTTAAGACCATACAACTTTAGTTACATTTCTGGTAAGGAAAATGAAAATTCATCCTCATATATCAAAATTATTCTTTCCCAATAAATTATGGGTTGGGGGGGAGGGGAGGAGTAGCACAAACTGTGAGCTACTGAAAAATCTGCAGAGTAGACTTAAAAGCATATTATTTTAAGTATTCAAAAGGATCTATGACCTCAATGATTCAGTTCACCCCAGTGATACAGATGGCAGCCCATCCATGCCTGCCTATCTTGCACAATTCTCATCCAGATCCTCCCAAAAGTTTACCACAGGGGCTCCACCAAACTGACTGGAGGTCTTCCTTGTCATCAAGAAGGTATCACCAGTGACACATTCTGGCAGCCCACCTTCCATAATCACTCACAAGAGAAAGCTTAAGTAATATTAAAAAAAAGTTATCGATAAAAATTTATTTAAAAAGATGGGCCTTTGTTGTTATGAAAGGCTTGGGGGCAGTAAAAATGTTTTACAACTGCCCAAAAGCAAACTATTCCACTCTCCTTTTCAATTTGAGGTCCACAGTATTATATATAACTACATTTAAAACCTTGGAATTTAACAAAGAATTTTTTTAGAAAATGTCTTAAAACTACAAACTGTTGATCAATACTAGGTTTCTGTGGCTAAAAGAAAAAAAAGACTCTAAGGAACTGTGTTGAATATTTTCAAAAGTAAAGTAACTAGCATCCCATGGTGGCTCCTACATTCTGCTAGTTCGACCTTGGTATCCACTTTGGAGGCCAATGGTCTAGACAAAACAGTTTACACTCTCTGGACTTTGTGGTTCACAATTATACCATGTTGCTCCAGAGTCCAGACAAAGGTCACGCTAATCTAAAGATAGGAGAATGATGAAGCTGTGACCCAAATTAAGTTTAAAGCCACATATCTGATTATAAGAGCTAAGTTCAGAAGTGTGCTCAGCCACTGGTGCCAGACATGGCATCAGTCAACACCTAGTACATTATTAAAATATGTTCAATCCTTGTTATTGAACTAACTAGACATGTTTAGCTTGAGGCACAAGGGTGAAGAGAAGATGGGGATGAGATAAATAAAAGGGGATGAGATGAATTATCTGAAGGGCTATCATGCCAAAAAGGGGGTAACCAGTTTGGCCCCAGAAGGAAGAACCCATTGCAAATAGGCAAATGAAGGCTTAATGTTGGGAAAACTTCCTAACAATGAAAACTATCCAAAAGTAGAATAGTTAGCTTGGGAAGTGATAGGTTTTCTATTACTGAAGATCTCCAAGCATAGCTGGATGACTATGAAGTCTAGGGTAGACTAGTTGGCTACTGAGGTCTCTTCCAACTCTAACTTCTATGCTTTTTTAATTTTATTTTTCCATTTGGAAGGGGCCAAAAAGTATCAAATAAAACAATAAGTACCAAGTTTGATAAGCCAAATAATTTTTATTACAAAAGAAATAAAATCCTAAAAAAAACTTGCTCCTGTTCAACATACCTATAGAGTATCAAGAATTGGAAGGATAAAGCACTTAATACTTTGTGGGTTACATGCTAGCAACTGTGCTAAGTAAGTACTGAGGACACAAAGAAAGGTAAAAACAATTCCTGTCTCAAATAGGTTACCTTCTAATCGGAGAAAGGGTATGCAAACAAAATACAACAGATTTACTATAGAGGCAATCTAAGAGGGAAGGTACTAACTTTAAGGATCTGTGGATATCCCTAGGATAATCTGTCAAAGTTCTGCTTTGGCACATGCTTCCCCCTACCAGCCCCCTTTTCTTCCTCCTTCCTAGGTACAGGTCTCTTACACTCAACTGACTATAAAATGATTTATAATAAAGACACCAGCAGATAAAAGTTTAAGGTCAAATCCATTTCATTAAGATTTGTAGTTTTAAAGTAGTACTGAGCAGAAAACAGTCTACCATAAAGCTCCCTTTATATGCAAAGCGCTTTCCTCACAACAATTTAATGACATAAACAGTACAAGTATTATTTTCCCCCATTTTTTAAACATATGAAAGCAATTAAAAATTAAAAAAAAAGCTTTCTGAACCTGTTAATAATTTTAGCAATTGTTCTGAGATGGGTTATTCTTATGGAAAGGTAGTCAAGTGGCATAAGTGGATAAAGTGCTAGACCTAGAGTAAGGAACTAGACTCATCTCCCTAAGTTCAAATATGGCCTCAGATAATTACTAACTCCATGAAACTTGCCAGTCACTTAACCCTGTTTGTCTCAATTTCCTCATCTATAAGATGAACTGGAGGAGGAAATGGCAAACTACTTCAGTATCTTTGCCAAGAAAACCCCAAACAGGCTCATAAAGAGTTGTACACAAAATGACTAACCAACAACAAAATTCTTGTGGAAAAAAAGGATGCTAGATGATAAAGATAATCAGATGAATTCAGAATCTGATGGCGAATTTAAAGAGTTCTAGTCCAGCATCATTCAGAACAATAAAGTATATACAGAACTTCTGCTTGTCAATTTAACTAATGTGGTTTTTAAAAAAAATACTGAATATTCTCTGTCACAATAGAGAAGGTATAGCATAAGACAAGATTTTTTTTAATATTTTAAAGGAGATAGAGAATTTGACCCAACATTAACCATCATTTTATTTGACATTTATAAAAAAAACCAGAAGTCTGAAGGACATTGTGCTAAGGGATAAGATTATGAAGCCCTTGTCCTCCATGACCTTACAAATCAGACAGAATAAAACACTTAAAAATAACACAATTCACATAAAATGTGATCAGCTGCACACTAATAAATAATTATTCAGGTGCCATCAATCTTTTATTCTTTTCTTAAATTTAATAATTTCTATATCATAGTTACACAGAAAATTAAGCTAAATGTTCCCGAAGATATTCTTCCTACAACCACAAAGTAGTTGATGTTTTATGTTCATAGGTAAAATACAGTACAATACATTGATACTTCAAGATTTTACACATAAGAGATCAAGGAAAATATTTACCACTGCAAGTCAATTAGAAAACCTCCTCTCCTACTAAAGAAAAGCAATACTTAGAAAAAGAGTCTGGGGGGGGGGGGGAGGGCGGCAAAGTCAAGATGGCAGAGTAGAAGCAGGACTTCCCTGCGGCTCCAGCTTCCACCTTCCCCAATCCATGTAAAAGGGAACTATAAACTTTGGAGCTGCAGAACCCACAAAATGACACAGAGAAGCTAACCTCCCACTGAGGACAGTCCGGCAGGCCAGCAGGAATCAGCCAGCCCAGGGCTCTGAGAGCCTAGTCCAGGCCCCTGTGAGCGGGAGGTTTTAGCCCCAGGGCGGGCCTGACCAGCCACTGGCTGGAGGGACTCCAAAGCACCAGCAGCTGTGGCCCTTTTCAGATTTATCAACACATAGATGTGAAGGACAAAGTGAGAGGTGTGGACTTTTGGGCCAGTAGTTGGGAGAGCTTCAGCTTTTGCCCCCGGGGTGAGAAGCCGCTGAGACGCCCAGCACAGCCAATGCCACGTTGCAGCTTCAGCTCCTGGACTGCAGAGTGCAGGGGGACCAAGCAACCAGCCTGAGGGGTAATCACTCTTGCTTTAACCTGCTTGGATCTAGATTGCAGTCTAGGGTGGAGGTCCTGGGGTGTGTGTCCAGCCTGCCAGAGCATGTGGAGGCCTCAGAAGGCCACCCATCTAATACCTCCAGCAGCTGAGAAAACCCCAGTGTTTGGGACGAAAGCTCCCCTGTCTGGTGGCAGAGTTCTACTGTGGCAAAAAGCCCAGGGGTCAAGTGACTGAGGGGCGACATGATCAGGCAAAGGAAGCAAAGCAAACAGAAGAATCCAACATTAGACTCCTATTTTGTGGACAAAAAGGAGCAAAGTATGGAACAGGAGGAAGACAGTGAAGTCAGAACTCCTGCACCAAAAGCTTCAAAGGAAAATACGAGCTGGTTACAGGCCATAGAGGACCTTAAGAAGCAGATAAAAGAAGTGGAGGAAAAATTGGGAAGAGAAATGAGAACGATGCAAGAAAATTACAAAATGAGAGTCAACAGCCTGACTGAGGAAAATAACACCTTAAAAAACAGAATGTCTCAGTTGGCAAAAGAGGCTCAAAAAGGCAATGAGGAGAGGAATGCCTTAAAAAACTGAATTTGCCAAATGGAAAAAGAATCTCAAAAGCTCAATGAGGAGAATCATTCCCTTGGATTTAGACTGGAGCAAAGGGAACCTAGTGTCTTTAAGAGAAATTAAGATGATGTTAAACAGATCCAAACAAATGAAATAGAAGGCAATGTGAAATATCTCATGGGAAAAACCACTGACCTGGAAAATAGATCCAGGAGAGATAATTTAAAAATTATTGGACTACCTGAAAGCCATGATCAGGGAAAGAACCTAGAAATCATCCTCCAAGAAATTCTCAAGGAAAATTGCCCTGATATTTTAGAACCAGAAGGCAAAACAGAGGTTGAAAGAATCCACCAATCACCTCCTAAAAAAGATCCCAAAAAGAAAACTCCTAGGAATATTATAGCCAGGTTCTGGAATTCCCAGATCAAAGAGAAAATATTACAAGCAGCCAGGAAGAAAGAATTTGAGTATTGTGGAAACACGATCAGTATAACACAGGATCTGGCAGCTTCTACACTGAGGGATCGAAGGGCCTGGAATAGGATATTACGGAGGGCAGAGGAGCTGGGATTAAAACCAAGAATCACCTACCCAGCAAAACTGAGTATCATGTTTCAGGGGAAAATATGGTCATTCAGTGGAATAGAGGATTTTCAAGCATTCTTGATGAAAAAACCAGAGTTGAATAGAAAATTTGACATCCAGATACAAGAAGCAAGAGAAGCTTGAGAAGGTAAACAGGGAAAAGAAATCATAAGCCACTAATCAAAGTTGAACTATTAACATTCCTACATGGAAAAACAATAATTGTAATTGATGAAAATTTTCTCAGTATGAAAATAGTTGAAGGGAATAGAAATAAATATATATATATGTGCATATATATATATAATGTCTATATCAGAGGGTATAAGGGCATATGAATACATGTGTGTATATATGCTTACAGGTATATGTAGATACAGGGCACAGGACCAATTAAATAGAAAGGGATGATACTTAAAAGGGGAAATTAAGAGGTGAGAGAGGAATATAATGAGAGGAGATGGAGAGAGACAGAATGGGGTAAACTCTCTCATAAAGAAGAGGCAAGAGTAAAGGGTTACAATGGAGGGGAAGAATAGGAAGGCAAAAGAGAATGAGTCAACCTTATTCTTACTGAATTTGGCTCAGGGAGGGAATGAAATACACACTAAATAGGGTACCTCACCCTACAGGAGAGTAGGGGGAAGGGGATGAGAGGGGGGATGATGGAAGGGAGGGCAGGCTGGGGGGAGGGAAGTTGGAAGCACCCACTTTTGAAAAGAGGCTGGATCAAAGTAGAGAATTTAACAAGTGGGTGGTGGGATAGGAGGGAGGGAAATATAGTCAGTCTTTTACAATATATCTACTATGTTAATGTTTTGCATTAGCTACACATGTATAATCTATACTGAACTGCTTATCTTCCCAGTAAGGGTGGGTGACAAAGGGAGGAAGGGAATGAATCTGGAATTCAAAGTTTTAAAATCAAATGTTTAAAATTATATATACATATATACTATTATTAATACTATCTTACATGTAATTGGGAAAGAAGATATACAGGCACTGGGGCATAGAGATCCACCATGCCCTACTGGAAAAATCTAAGGGGGTATGGGAGAAGATATGGGAGAGAGCAGATTGGAGGAGGGGATATCCTGTGGGACTGCTATTCTGGGGTGGTGGGCAGGGGAAAAACGGGGAGAAAATTTGTAACTCAAAATCTGGCAGAAATTAATGATGTAAATCAGAAGTTAATAAAGCATTTGAAAAAAGAAAAAAAAAGAAAAAGAGTCTCCCCAATTTTCTGGACGCTACTGAATAGCTACTACCCCCAAGATTTATTATCTCCCCCATTGAGATACTCTAAATTTCTTTCATCAGAAGAACATCTCATGGTTTAGATCAAAATTAGAAATATTTTTAAGAAGCCAAAACACAAACTGTGACAGCTGTGGGAAGATTTAATTGAACTAATATAGTAAACTGGGTGTGGCCTGTAGTTACTTTATACTAGAATTCAGTGTAAGAGCCATTTTTTTATTTTTTTAATTATTTTCCTTCAATCAAATAACTGTAATTAATATACCAAAAGCACAGTACAAACCCTCCATTCTCCCTCACTTCTGACTCCAATCACTTGACTAGTCCTGTCAATTTTATATGAATGAATGAAAAAGGACTTAAGTGTTTGCCATATGAAAAGCACTGTGCTATGCACTGAGGATACAAACAGAAAAATTAGGAACTCACATTCTAATGGGGGAGACAAGGAATATAAGTTTCAGCTGTAAGTCAGACAGAAAGGTCCTTAGCTTGCAATGGAAAAGAAAAAAAATTGTTAATGTATCTTCTTTAATGTTATTTCCACTAACAAAATCACATTCATTTATGACATTGAGAAACATTTACCAGTGCCCAAGACTCTAGCAAAGAAAATTTTCTTTTCTGGTTCTTCAGTAGCAATGCTTGCTGAGGAAGCGGGGGCTGTCGTACCCCTCAGAAACAGTGTCCAGGTTACATCTCCACTGGAGATGTTTTCACCAATGAGGGCAACAGGGCTGGCTGGGCTGGAAGCTGGACCAGTGGTTTGGAAGTATGCTAGCATTTCCAAAATGCCTGAGCTTCCTTGCCCAAGGATAAGCAGGTGGTCAGCAAAGAAGGTAGGCCCCTTCTCCATCAGAATTGCTAGGCTGTGGGGCGGCTAGGTGGCACAGTGAATAGAGCACCAGCCCTGGAGTCAGGAGGACCTAAGTTCAAATCCGGCCTCTGACACTTAACACAAAAACTAGTCGTGTGACCTTGGCTAAGTCATTTAACCCCAACTGCCCTACCTTGCCCCCTCCAAAAAAAAAAAGAATTGCTAGGCTGGTAGTCTGTGAGGTCCCAATACTCTTATTAAGGCTCCAGGGTTCAGAGTCCTGGGTTGTTTCCATCACGGTCTGAGGGAAGGCTGTGGTCAACAGATACAGGGAGGTTTGAGACCTGTCTGATACATGCTCCCTTCTCTCTCCCCCTCAGAGTGTCTGACTGATCAGCATAGGCTTGGTCTGTTTGCCCCTTATACAGCACACATGCACAATACCTCTAGACTCATTCCCTTCTCTAGCCTTGTACAGGCACCACCCTGGTTCAGCTTGATGTTCAGGGGCAGCGTGGTACAGTGCACTGAAAGGGCACTGGACTTAGAAAAGGAGTCAGAGGAGACCCAGGTTTAAATCCTGACACTAGCTTGGCAACTACGAGAAAATCATTTAACCTCTCTGTGCCTCAGATCCTCCATCTCTAAAAACATGGATAATTAGTGCAGTTTTCTCTCACACAATTGTTGTGAGGACTGAATGATAGTATATGACAGAGGAGTCAAACAAATGGTCTAGATAAGTACAGCCAGAACCAGATTAAAACATAATAGGGAAATGCTTAACAAAAGAAATACAGGTGCCCTACCTACGACACAACACTGAAAATGTTCTTCTGGGATTTTCTAAGTCAGAATGTGGCCTCCAGGGACCCATTTCTATTTCAGTTTGACTGCCATAGGACATGTCTTTGCAAACTTCTGGACCTATGCCTTATGAATCATCAGTTATCATCTAGAAGGTTATAACCTCATTGAGAGTAGTAACTCTTGTTCCATCATATTTACAGTGCCTTGTTTAATTTTTGTTGAAGTGAAGCAATTAGAAAAAATGGCATTTAAGAAGTGTTCAAATTTTCATGGTAATAAATATATTGAAAAATAAGATAAATGTATTTAAAGTATAATGAAAAGATAAATATATTTTGTAAAATATACTGCCACCTTAGACAAGTTCATTAACCTACCCTGGCCTCAATTTTCTCAACTGCAAAATGAAAATACATGTACTACTATCCACATAGAGCTGGGAAAAAGTTCTTCAGAAATCTTAAAGCATTGTATAAATGTTCACACATACCAAGAAAAATGCTGAAACACAAAAATAGGAAACAAGAAAAACTGCCTTAGAATTTTAATAATAGTTAGCTGCAACCCCCAAGCTTTATCATCAGGAAGCACAAATTATCCTTCAGAATATATAAGGACAATGTAATTCAATCTAATTAAAAATATAACTGTCGGGGCAGCTAGGTGGTGCAGTGAATAGAGCACTGGCCCTGGAGTCAGGAGGACCATGTGACCTTGGGCAAGTGACAACCCCAATTGCCCTCCAAAAAGCAAAAAAAAAAAAAATATATATATATATATATATGTATATATAACTGTAAACTGCTATAACAAGATGTCAAAACAATATGCCTACCACAGTTCTATGAAGGCAATTAAGTCTTATTTAGTCTAGTCTCTACCTGAGTGCCATGCATATATTAGTTATTTAATACAATTATATTAAGGTTGAATAACACCACCTAGTTTCAAGATTATCAACTGGTGACTTGTCTGTTAAAAAAAAAAAGTAACTGCAATATATACTCTTAAAAAGACAAAAAAGAAACCCATACATATTAAGATTCAACAAATAAAGCCACCCTGGGACTTAAGTATAAATAAGGTCCTTAGGTATCAAAGGAGCCTGATGAAATAAAAATTAATTCTCCAAAGCAAGAAAAAAAGAGAATGAAAAAAGTTGAAACATTTTAGAAAAGCTAGTTTCTTAAATTATAAAAAAAAAAATCCGTAGGCCAACATATTGTGAAGAGTTGCTTTTCATTTCCTTATGAAAGCTTAAGACTATTTTACAGTAATTTCAACAACGGTTGATACAACAAGTGTCCTATCTTCAAACCAAAATAAACTGATGAAGTCCTTGAGAACTTCTCAAGTTTTACTTTTAAAAACAATTCCTTTTAGTCACTTTAGGTATCTTAATGAAAGGAAATTTTGAAAGAATGTATCACACTAATATAAAAGCAGAATAACATTTTGTCACATTTTCATTTCCTAGATTAACAATGACGTGACAAGTAGATAATTTAATCAACTACTTGCTCAGATTGTAGAATTGAATACTAGTTTACCACAGCCTCAACTGGGTGAACATCTTCAAATTATTACTGTGACAGTGAGTGGAAGGAAGAACTGATAAGACGGCAATGAAGTTTAAATGAGGGGAAAGTATCTAAGTATCAAGTTGGGACAAAAAAAAGAATTAAATTTTTTCTTTAACAAAATGAACAAAACAAAGCCATTTTTCCAAACCAAGCAAATATATTTTTGTTCATTTTATATTTCAAGGAAGTGGAAAGTGTGAAATTTACTTATGTGCACAGTACACACAGAAGTTCTCTGAGAAAAAAAATACTTAACAGTACTTTTACTCCAAAAAACTATATGCAAAATTATGTGCAGTATGTTGTAATGGTAATGTAAATATCTTTCCCATCCATTAATAGGCCATGTAATCTGCTTAAGTCACATGGAAGCCTAAGTCACAAGAGTTTGAGTCACATGAAGCCTGTGGCGGAAAGAGCTTGTTGAATGGGTGGAGCAGGAAGGGTGGAGCAGAGCCCAGAGGAAGTTGGTCAGAGTAGTTAGAGTTTAAGGAGAAAATGGAAGCAGGCATCTAGCTGTGAGTATTCATTTGTGCCAAGGCCCTAGCAGGGGGGGAAGGCTTGGGGATGGTGGTGCCCTCTACACTGTTACTGTGTATAGATTTCTTTATGGCTATGATGGATTTAATTTTCTGATGTTGGGCTTCAGCTTTTTGGTGGCTTTTTAAAATAAATGTTTTGGTTTTGTCTTCCATATGGAGAGTGTGTTATATTTTGTGATTCAGAGTTATGCCAGCATATTCATGTGTATGTAAAAAACTTCCTTATAGCAAACTTTCCCCATTATGATTACAAGCTTGATTCCCTGCATATTGCTCTAAAATTTCCTCAAGTCTCGTTTATTCCTGAATATTATGTCCATTCCTCTCAGCTGTCCCCTATTCTCCAGATTAGGGCTTATGGGTTCTCCGAAGACACTTCGGAATCAACAATATTTTATGGCCAAATTAGTTATGGAAATACTATGCTAGATTTACAATTAAATTACTTTATTAGTCATTTTGAACTGAAACCACCTTCTACACTTACATACAACAGATGGATTTTTCAAAACAAAAATGCAAACATATCACATCTATTGTTTTTGTTATTGCTACCTAGATGAGCAACATTCTAATGAAGCATTCTTGATGAATTGTTCCTTGTAAAGTCACTAAAGTAAGCTATTTTTTCTAATGCTACTTAACTAAATTTTTCCACTTGTGAAAGATTTGTAAAAACCTTAACAAAGCTGGTAAAACTTCTAATTAAGATGATTAAAATTAAAGCGTAAATTTACATACAAATTTAAACTTTTAAATCTTTCAATAAGCTTCTAAGAAATTATAACAAATAAAGTAGCAAATATATGCACAAGTTAACTTAAACAGAGCTTATGCATTCTAATGCCTAAGTATTCAGTCTCACAGGGGAAAGACATAGATAAAAATAAAACAATTCCATGTAAACAGCAAAAATTTCACCTAAAAACTTATATCAAATTAAGCATTTAACCTTGCTTTTCACTGTAACACAAAAAAATTGTGCCAAAAACATTCCTAAATAGAAATTCTGAATAGATAAGTTTTTCCAAATTCCTAGCTCCACAGTATATTGCAAATTTAAAAATATACAGTGCATTTACTACACAGTAATACCTATGCTAATGAATATGCCCCAACATCACAAGTTGTTTTCAAAAACCAGAGATAAAAATAATATACAATGTCTAAGAATCCATTACAGAGTTTCAGAAAAGCAGGGGTTATGGTATGAATAGCTTTAAGTGCTAAAGTAGCAACAAATATGTCAGAAAACAAAAGATATACCTGGGATGCTTACAAAATGAGCATCTTAGACTTAGAGCCTTAGACACTACTCAATCCAAACCTCTACCCAAGGTATAAATTCTCCGTACAACATTAAACAAAATTAAAATTTAACAAATATGAATAAAGCACTTATGATGTTACAATATGTAGCTGGACCGACAACTCATAGAGGTAACCTATCAATACGTACAACTTAGATGCTACAGATGGATGATGATTTGGGCCCAGAATTGAACAGGAAGAGAACAGGCTGGAATGCATCTGAGGAAATACACAATTATTTTAATGATCACAAGACTTACTATCCCTGAAACAAAAGCTCATTTTTAACATCAATGTTCTTCTAGAGAAACAGCATGGTACAGTAGAGAGAATGGATCTGAAAGCCAGGAAGACCTGGGGTTCAAGCTCCATCTCTGATACATACTCGTTATGTGACTCCAGATAAATCACTCAACCTCTGAGTGTTCTAAACAGCTAAAAAGGAATGACTATTGGAGTCAAATTCTAGAGAAGCCCAGAGGAATTGTTATCAGGGTTAAAGCTAGAGAGATTCAGCTTAGAATGCTGAGAGAGCTCACCAAAGATTTGCAGGGGTTAAATTATTTTAATTTTGTGCCTTTATTCAACGCAGGGATAGAGATATCAGATTCTGAGATAAGCATTCCTATGGTAAAAATCAAGAGGGCAAAGAATTCTAGGATAGTAGCTATGAAAGCATTTAAATGGCAGACCATTGGTTCAATATAGATAGGAGGGAAGTGAAGTCAGACTGAAGAGTAATAATGGGTCAAGGGACAAAAGGTCATGATGAAGTTAAAGAGCAGAAAAAGTGTGAAGGAGATAGAGGAAGGCCAGAAGGTTACATAGTGGAATTCTAAAACCTCAGACCTTGGGAGATGATGGAGTCTGGAATGGTGTATAGATACAGTAAGATGGGAGAAGGAAATCATTGAACTAAAGAAGGCAAAAGAAGGGACAGCTAAGTGGCTCAATTAATAGAGCATCAGCCCTGGAGTCTGGAGGATCTGAGTTCAAATATGGTCTCAGACACTTAACACAATACCTAGCTGTGTGACCCTGGGCAAGTCACTTAACGCCAACTGCCCTCCAAAAATAAAAAAAAAAAAAACAAGGCAGAAGAATCGTATGGGCAAATTATTAAAAAATTCATCACTATAAGATATCAAAGCCCTTAAGCCTGACAAAAGGAGATGGTATGGAGAACAAGATCAGGAGCTGGATGTCATTAGTCACTGAGAAAAGTGGATATATACCTTTAGGAGGGCACCTAAAGAAAGTAAAGGGTGGAATAAACACCCTGCATAAACTGGCTCAGAACTGTAGCAGGGAAAGTCAATTTGTGTATGTAAAAAGTGTGATATAGGCACTGAATGAACAGATCACTAGACTGATTGACAGTTAGATGGAGTTAGAAAACACACACCTTCTGACAATCAGAGTTCAATAGTATGCCACAGACTAAGAAATGTTGGGAAATACTATACTAGCCTATGCTAACCTATGCCTACACAGCACAGATATACTTAGGTAAAGACTGGTAAGGGCTTGTTAGTGAGGAAAGTTGACATGACTATTTTGTGTAACTAACCTGTTCTAAAATTAACCAAAAGGCTCTTATTTACAAAATAATCATTTTTCCAATTTTTTTTCCCCAATCCAAAATGGAGTAAGAAAATTAAATGTTTAGAATGCACACAAAATCATATTAAAGGGATTAAATGAAATCTAAACTCATTTTCAGTTTAAGAACATTTCTGCCTTAATAATAATGTCTTAATAATAACCAAATTAGTATTTTAATTAGAGATTTAAGGGCAGGAGAGCCAACCACAAGATCAGAGAAAGTCCGGTTCAGGTCTCATCTCCAACAGTCTGGCTATGTGACTATGAGCAAATCACTTACTTTTTCAGTGTTTTAGGCAATTGTCTAAGACTATAAGCAAGCTATAAAGAAGGTAACAGCCTGCATTAGGAGTTCCCTATGTCAATGAAACCATGGGTCCATTCCCTATCATCTTGTATTTTGACAAGCCTTTTACATACATTAAGACTGATATTTATTATCCTCATTTTACATTACTACAACAAAAATCAGTTTTAAAATTCATTCCTGACCATAGGATCAATTAACTTATCTACTTTCATTTAAGTTTATTTTATGTACTTGTTTTCTACAAGTATATTCTGTATGTGTCAGGCAAGTAAAGTGACAAGTCTCAAAAGGAAATTAAACAAGCCGTATTTTTTAAAAACTCTCAGCAGGTATTAATTTTAATAGAACCATCTAAGTATTCCTTCAATCTATTTGTTGTACTCAGTGCTATCAGACACCTATCAATAGGCTAGTAGAAAGAGCTAGTGAAAGGTTTTAATTCTTTGGACAACAGATTAGAAAGAACTTATCAGCAAAATGAGGTAACAACCCTAAGGAGCACCATAATTAGCTAAATTCTACTTACTTGAAACAATTCAAAATGACCTAAATTAGAACGGTTGATTCTGCTGAAAAAGATATTTACAACAGGCAAACTAAACAAATCCTTTTGCACAAGTAAAATGTTTCGGGGGCAGCTAGGTGGTGCAGTGAACAGAACACTGGCCCTAGAGTCAGGAGGACTTGAGTTCAAATTTGGCCTCAGACACTTAACACTCACCATGTGACCTTGGGCAAGTCACTTAACCCCAATTGCCCAGCCTTCCCCCCCTCCAAAAAGCACCCTAGAGTCAGGAGGACTTGAGTTCAAATTCGGCCTCAGACACTTAACACTTACTCGCTGTGTGACCTTGGGCAAGTTACTTAACCCCAATTGCCCAGCCTTCCCTGCTCCAAAAAGCAAAAAAAAATAAAATAAAATGTTTCTATAAGGCCTATGGTATCTAATGGTTTTCTAATTCTCTTAGCTATTTGTATCTAAGTGGTTTATAAAGTGATTTTCTAGTTCTTAAGCCAGGGCACAATTCATATGAAGTTGAGCACACCAGGGAGAATGTCAAATTCTTAATATTCTGATAAAAATATCTGAACAGAAAATTTTTATGAATCATTTTGGGGGAGCAAAGATATTGCGTTATCAGCTGTGATTTCAAGCTTACCCGTATCTGCTCAGTAGAACTACTGCTCAGCTCATCACCAGATTCAGAATCATGATGAATCCTTTCTGAACCTTCGCCAGCCGAATCACAGGACTGTTCATGAGAAAAGCTGGTTTTCTCTATGTCAATGAATTCTGGACCTGAAAAGTGACCAAATAAGTGTGTCCTAGTCTGGCTGGAAATCTTAGGAGACTGAGAGTCACTGTTAAATTTTCCATTGCTGGGGACAAAGTCTAGATTGACAGTCTGACCTGGACTACTATTTGGTCCAAAATTCTGATTAGCATCACGAACCAGACCTGTTACATGAATGGATGATGACTTCCCAAAACTTGAAAGCTCAGGTGATTTATTCACATTTTCTGTAGATTTCTGAATCATTTTTGTTGAATTATTTAACAGTCCAACTGCAGGTTTAACAGGTGGCATTAGTGCTTTGCGACCAACTTCTTTAACATACTGTGCTGGAACATAAAAAGCCTTGGAATTCTCATCTGGTTTGACTTGCCACCAGTCATCATTGGTCTTTTTCACCAAGATATACCGTTCTCCTTGTTTTATTATAATCTTTTTGTCCTTTGCTTCATATTCATAATCATACTCCACTTCAATATATACTTGTCCTGGAATGGTCCTCCCGCCTCTGTCAGCCATTTTTTCTTCAGTATCATTCACCTCTCCAGAAAAAAGGCACACACATTATGACTTCTAGAGGTCTGGGCTCAGGAAGGCTGTTTTTGTTTTAAAAGAGAATGGGGGGGGAAAGTTAGTATAGTTTAGCAAACACAAAAGCATATCATAATTCAATTCACTTAATGAATGATGTATAATTATCTCAAACTCCAGAAACGTAAAAAGTTAAATATATGTTTCTGTGTAACATATAAATATACATTACACACTATATCATGATGTAACTATATTTTCAAACTACATTTTATACCTCTGTATACGTAGAGAACTAAGAAAAGCCAGAAGATAAGCTAACCACTTGGAATACAGGGTATCATGTTCTGAGAGAAAAAGGAATAGTAGAAGTGATTCTTAACTTTTTTCTGTGTGGTGCACCCTTTTGGAAGTCTGATGAAGTCTATGGATCCCTTCTCAGACTAGTGTTCTTAAATGTTTAAAAAAAAAAACACATTGGATTTCAAAGGAAACCAATTACACTGAAATAGTTATCAAAATATTAAAAAAAAAAGTTCACAAACCCCAGGTTAAGAACTCCTACAATAGAGTATTATAAGACTGACCATCTTAAGACTCTTCCAATATGATCCTGGAAATAAAAAGAATGGAGAGGGGACTTGGGATTATGATCACACCCCAAATCCTAAAGTTGGAACATAGTCTCCATGTTTTTGGATAAAAACATTTGGCATTTATTGTTGCTTTCTTTCCAAGAAGAATGAGGACACGAGTGTCTTTCGAAAGAATGATCTGCTATGGATTATACACATATTAAGCTTCTTAATATAACCAAGCAAAGATCAGCACTACTATTAAAAGAGAAAAAAGAGGAAAATTGTTCAATTTACTTGGTTGTCCCCCTCTGGAGGACTCCTTCAAAACTTTTTGGACATATTTATATACATATGTAAACTCCCAACCAATGGCAAGTTGTTTTCTGCTAGAAAATATTAGAGGCTTTCCATGGAAAAAACCTGTCAGTTATACTGCTAAACTGGCTTCAGAAATCTAATATTCATTCTTCTTTTCACACTAGTTCTAATATATGTGTTAAAATGAAATATTCAAATAGTGATTAAAGACTGTTGTCACTGCTGGTCTTTGAGATAATCCCAAACTATAACACTACAATCCAAATCAATTCAAGGGTTTCAGGAACCCCTCAGAGAAATCCAATGGTCCTATAGAATCTAAGAACTATATAGGAACAAGTTTTCCTTTTTCAACACATTCATCTACCACTTAATTTAATCACTATAGCCAAGTCACCTTTCTAAGCTAACATACAAAAAGATATGAAGCAATCCATATTTGTTCACTATTATATCTAACACTGATGTCAGTAAAAAGATTTCAAGAACATTAAAACAATATATTATTGTTCTTTAGGTATATGATGTTAACTATGGGAAAGAAATGGAAAAAAATACAAATTTTTTAAACTATCCAAAGTATGCCAACTTTTCACATGCCCACAGAGTTTTTAATCTAAAGTGATCATTAGGTATTTTATTACATACTGTACAGGATATTAAGTTCTGAACCTGTAAAAAGAAATCTTATGCTCTTCCAGTGGGTGGAATGGCAACAGTACATGAGGTTATGATTCTAATGTTCCTACTGACAAAATTCATTTACTACATGCTAACATTTAGTAAATACTCATAAAGAAACCAAAGTGAAGATATGTGACCTGCCCAAAGATCTAAGAACAGATTACAACATTTGACCTTGCATATTTATATTCTTTCCTTAACTGGGTTTTTTTTTTTCAGATTCATTCAAAAAGTAACATGCCTGTTACCATTACTCCATCCATCAATGCTCCTTGAATATCTTTATCAACAACCCTGAGCATACCGACAAGGCACTTGGCATATATCCCTAAGTTGGATCAAAGTCTTGCAGCTTTCAATTGTGAATACACACAGTTCCACCCCTAGTTCCCTAAAAGGCTTTAACTGGTACTGCTGTTCAGTCATTTCTGTCATGTCGGACTGTGACCCCATTTGGGGTTTTCTTGGCAAATATATTGGGAGTAGTTTGTCATTTCCTTCTCCAGATCATTTTACACATGAGGAAACTGAGGCAAAAATGACTTGGCTGGGGTCACACCACGAGTAAGGGTCTGAGGCTGAATTTGAACTCAGGCTTCATGAGTCTTCCTGACTCCAGGCTACACCACCTAACTGCCCCTTAAGTAGTCTATATACACCAAATTGTGCCCAAAAGGTTTGAAATGATACACAAAGAAGAACTATATCTCTGGATGATATCAATCACTTTAACTTAACTGATTAAGAGGTTCTTTCTTCTATGGTGAGCATTAGAACATGGCATTGAAAAATGTTTTGTCCTACCATTTTTCTTTATGCACCACCATCAGGACCCAGGTCTGTCCCTCCAAAAAAATCTCTGAAGCATACTGATACAAGGATATTTGGCCTGACAAAAAAGTTCAAATTGGTCTTTGTGTGAACCAGCAATTTTCTTTTCTTCTTGAGCCCAGTTATTAGCTGTTGTTTGCAAACACACTAACTTTTTCCACCTAAGTTGTTGCAAGGGAAAACAATGTTCTAAGTAACAAAATCATAGAAATTTGGAGTTGAAAGGAAGTTTAGATATCATCTAAGCCAAGCCCTAAATTATACAGAAAAAATTTCCTTCCCAAAGGTCAGTTCGCCTAAGGCGGACACCCAAGCCAGCTACCTCTTCATTTCCCACAGTTGCACTCCTTTGGATTTCACCATGTCCCCCACACTGAGAACTTGCACTTAGCACAATGCCTGCCACATAGCAAGCACCTAGTAAATGCTTACTCTTTTCCTTCCTAACCTTTGAAACAAACAATATGGTTCTAAGTTTTGTACGGGTCTTCTCCCCCCATCAACAGCCTCCCCAAGACTGATGCTAATATACAAAAGTCACAATCCTCCCCTCACCCCAGGAAAAAAGGTTCCTACTTACAATGAGATTTTTAAACTGTAGAAACAAATGGAAGGGGCTTTTATGTATTGTATTCTTCACTCTAAATCAATTAATCAGCAAGTGTTTATTTAGTATTTACTATATTCAAGGCACATAGTAAGCTCTGGGGATATGAAGTCAAAAGCTCCTGCCCCCAAGGACCTTACATAAAAAAGTATATTTTTTTCATAAAAATTATACTAGACTTACTGATTTCATTCTCTGTCAATGCTAGGGTGTAGTCAATTTGGCTTTCACATGTCTACATAATTCAAGCAATTTGTAATAAGGAATTCCTTTTCAATGCTAGCACTGAAGAACTCAATGATATTTGGCTTTTTTGTTTACAAAGCACTTTCAACACTGTTAGGAGATCAACAGTGTTATTCTCATCCACATTTTACAGATGAGAAAACTGAGGCTTTTAGAAGGTTAAATGACTGACTCAAAGTCACATAACTAATGTCAGATCAGGAATTTGAACCAAAATGTCCTGACTCATTTTCTACTATACCATGACACCTAAAGCAGCAATCTTTCCCTCTTCAGATCCATTGTACAGAACCAGTATCCCCAATAGCAGAGATAACCCACAATAGTTGGCCTCTCTTGACTCTTCTGTTTGCATTTCAAAGTTCGAATTCAGATCTGGTCATTTCATCAGAAATGACTGATGTTCTCTATTCCATTATAGGTCCTTCCCCATCACTACCACAGGTTTATAATGAGTTTTATAGAATAAATTATATTGGGTAAGATCATATTTCTTGACTCTTAGAATATTATATTCCAAGTTCCCCTCTTGTTCACAGCAGATGCTGTCGGGTTTTATGTGATCCTGATAGTAGTGAGATGAGAACCAGAAGGAGAGTGACTAGCAGAGAAACAGCTTCACACGAGCTAGATTGTTCCTTTTTTTGGAGGGAGGAAAGTAGGGCAATTAGGGTTAAGTGACTTGCCCAAGGTCACATGGATAGTTAAGTGTTATGTGTCTGAGGCCGGAATTGAACTCAGGTCCTCCTGACTCCAGGGCTGGTGCTCTATTCACCATGCCACCTAGCTGCCCCCAGATTGTTCTTGAAGGCAACAAGGATGTCAGAGCTGTGAGCTGCCCTGAACATACCAGTCTTTCAAACTCAGTGCCTCCTTGCTAGGTTTCTCTATGTGTGTTCCCACTCTCTCCCACTGACACTATGTATATTGGTAGGAGGGTATGACCCAGATTTATGTGACTTATGATGCTTTATTACTGCATTTGACATATATCAAGTAATTGTGTCATTATAATTATTCTAGATATTAGCCTTAACATTAAGCACATGTTTTATGTTCAAGAATTAATGGCATCTAATATATATGTCAAAATACTTATTGTTCTTTTTATAGCAGCAAAGAACAGGAAACAGAGTAGATGTCCTTCAACTGGGAAACAGTTAAATTATGGTAGATGAACTGTAAGAAAACAGTGAATATGATGAATACAGAATGTTATGATGATACACAATGATTACAACAACATAAACAGAAAGAATGCAAATCACAAACCAATCAAAAATGAATGCTGCAAATTACAAAGAATAATCATGACCTCAAAGGGGATATATGAGATGTCCCATATTTATTCCTTTGCAGAGGTGAGAGGTCCACAAGTGTGGAATACTGAATCTATTTTCAGAATTTTTTGAAGTATATTGATGGGTAGGAACAAGAGAATCATTAATACTAAGGCCTCAATTGTTTGGGCTTGAGAAGTCAGGTGACAAAGATCAAAGGAAGAGATAGATAAGAGGCAGAAGAAAAAGCAAAGATGACGATAGATGATGAGTTCCAAAATCTAAAAATAATACACTTACTTGAGTAGGAGCAAAAAAAGTACAGAGGACGATTTTGGTTCTTAAACATAGAGGACATCAACATTGCTTATCTTTACAAAAATTCTGTCTGATCTCATGTAATCATAATTTTTAGGGATAGGGGCTGGACCAGTGACTTCATTTATATATGGAATTCCTTGATAAGGAAACCTCTCTACCAGCGCAGGTTGGCACTTTTTCTGTAATGGACTGTTTTAAAAGATTTGTGAGGTTAAGCAACTGGCTCGGAGTCCCAAAGCCAATAATGTATCAGTCACGTTTTTCCTGGTCCCAAGGCCAGATATCAACCCATTATGCTATACTGCTTCTTTAATTTAAAAAAAAAAATACAATTTTTGTTAAATCAAATATATAAAACTGTTGCTTCTTGATTTAGTTCTAGTCTTCTTTCAAATTATGCTGAGCACTAATTCTTTCACAGCCACAAATGTTCGCCAATGGAGTGACTCAGTATTTTTCTCTGTAAGACCACATTTCCCTTTAATATCCAAACATATCTTGTACTCACCAACACCTTCCATTCCCACACCCACATTCATCTCCCATACTCACAACTGTCAAAAATCCAATTGCTATTATAATGTTTTGCAAAACTACCTAAACTGTCTATATTTCAGTCCCATCATCCCCAAAGCACTACCTATCTACAACACTTCAAAAAGGATCATTCCTGGCACCTTGCTTTTTAAAAGTAGCTTTTAAACCTATTCATGCTGGTTTTATCCTTTATCAATAATTCAGTGCTTACCATGTGCCAAACTATGCTAAATGTAGAAAGCAAAAACAGTCAATGCCTTCAAAGAGCTCACATTCTAGTGGGAGTATGCAACAGGTAAATAACTATGTACCTATAAGATACATACAAAGTAGGTGGAAGTGATTAGAAAAGGGGGACACTGGAAGCTACAAGGATTGGTAAAGGCATCCTAGGGAACTAGGTGGTGTGGATAGAGTGCCAGACCTGAAGTTAGAAAAACTCATCTTTCTGAGTTCAAATCTGGCCTCAGATACTTACTAGCTATGTGACCTTGAGCAAGTCACTTAACCCTGTTTACCTCAGTTCCTCATCTGTAGCTGGAGAAGGAAATGACAAACCACTCCAGTATCTTCCCCAAGAAAACCCCAAATGTGGTCACAAAGCGTCAGGTACACTGAAAATTATGAACAACAATAACAAAAGGCCTGCTACAGCAGACAGGCCTTGAGCTGAGTTTTGAAAGAAGCCAGAAAAACTAAGAGTGCGAGGTGAGGAGGGAGAAAGGCATGAGAAAAAAGCCTAGAAAAACTACAGAGAGGGAACATAGAGAGTCCTGTGTGAAGAACAGCAAGCAGACCAATATAGCTTGACTGAACTGTACATGGAGAGAATTAAAGTGGAAGAAGGCACCTGGTTGCAAAGAGCTTTACATGACTTTATTTTTTATTCTAAAGATAACAGTGAGTTAATGAACTGGAGTTTTTCAACTAGAGGGGTGACACGGCCAGACCTACACTTTAGAAAATAAATCTTAGCAGCTGAGTGAAAGATGGAGTTAGAGTGGAAGAGTCTTGAGTCAGAAATGTGATCAATTAAAAGACTGCTAGATGATAATAATAATAGAGATGAGGTGACGAGGACCTGAACTAGAGTGGTGGCTATGTGAGTAGAGAAAGGAGTCAGTCAGACTGGACAGATGGACTGAGGGAAGGTGGTAGTGTGAGACCTGGGCTCCCAGTTTCCTATGCTTTCTTCTTCCCCTCTCTGGAGGCCTAGAGGCCATGATAAGAATGAAAAACTAGATTAAGGGGGATGAGAGGCAGAGGTTGAAGTAGAATGACAATAGATTATGATCTGATAAAGGAATTTCAGAATTCATGAACTGAAGTGTGAAATACTTGCAGGTGATAGCAACCTGAAGGATTTGACCATTTCTGTGTCTAGCTGTGGAATCACTAGAATTAATAAACAGAGGAAATGAACAGTTAGGATGTTTTCAGGAATATCATTATGAATGCGAGTATGAGGGCCAGAGGTGGTAAGGAGGGAAAAGCCTGTGAGTCAGGCACAGAACTTATTGAGGAAAGATGGAAGTGGTGTCCTAGAGGTCGGCAGACAACTGCTTGACTGGGTGATAAAAATGGACTAAATGAATCTCAAAGGAAGAAAAGTTACTTAGTAATGGTAGTAGAAGGATAGCTTGGAAGTGACAATGAGGAACAAGGAGGATTCTGATTTCCCAACATAAGCAATGAGTCTGAGGGTGAGGAAAAGTTCAATAGACTGATGGGGAAGCTGGATCATGAGGACAAGATCAAGTCTCAAGGACTGACAGAAGACAGTCATTAATATCTAGAGCTCAACACTGCCCCCCCATATTTGTAACAACTAAACATACATTCTACAAACTGTTCATACTAGGTTTAGCAGGAAAAAAATGAACAGGCAAAAGGCTAAATTTTTTTTTAAAGACTGAATACTAAAAATCTATATGATATATCATTTTAGAATCTAAGTTGGCCAGGAATCAGTTACATTTGCAACCTCTTCAGCATTCATTGTTCATTCAACAAACAGCAGTCTACTATATGCAAGGGCAAAAGTACAACACTTCCTGCCTACCTTCAAGTGGTTTATACTCTCCTAAGAACATAGGCAGAGGTCAAGTTAACACAAAATATACACAAATTAATTGGGAAGGGGGAATGGAAGGCAGTAATAATTAGGAGTAAATGAATCAACAAAGATGCAAATGTTTTTCTTCTTTTGTTTTTTAGTAGGGGAAAAAGAAAAATGGAGAACTAGCCATAGGTTGTCATATAAAAAGGAAAGAAAAGAGTCATTGAAGCATTTTTAAAAGACATAAAAGAAAACTGAAGGAAGTTTAGAAGAAAACACAGACAAGCAGGTCAGTTTTGCAAGTTAACATGCTGAATTTACTGTATACGTTTTTAAAAGCTATATATAATAGAAATTTCCATTTTCACATGTAATCCTCTTTTCTTTTCTACTTCACATATGGAAATGTCTTTTTTTGTAGTCATTAAATTCAGAAGAAAAAAAATTAAAGAAATAAAGAAGGAAGGAAGGAAGGAAAGAAGGAAAGAAAGACATATATTGAGCCAAGCCATGAAGGAAGCTAGATATTCTAGCAGCAGGGACTGTCTTATGCCTCTTTTTGTATCCCCAGAGCTTAGCACCATGCCTGGACATACAGAAGGTGACTAATAAAGGCTTACTGACTGACTGATAAGAGCCAGAAGTGAAGACAGATGATGACAGAATAAAGAATGTCCTACATTGGGAACACCAACTAGGGCAGCTTGGCTGGAAAAAAAGAATGTGTGAGGAGGAGGAGGAGTATGAAATCAGTCTAGATGAAAAGGTCAAGAGTCAAACTGTGAAGGCTTTCAATGCCAAACGGAGAATTCTGTTATATCCTTCAGACAACAGACATTGAAGCAGGAAGTGGCATGGTCAGACCAACGCTTTGGGAATACCAATTTGGCAGCTGTTTGGAGAATGGATTGGAGATCTAAGAGCCTAAAAACAGGAGACCGAAAAGGAAAGAACTGACATAGTCTGGGAAAGAAATGAGGAGGGGCTAAACCAGACTGATAGTAAAGTGGAGAGAAGAGGACAAATTGAAGAGATATAATATAGGATCAACAAGACACTGACATGCTGATCTGCAGTCATATCATGGACACTCAAATAGTAAGCAAATTCTAGGACTCAGAAAATAAAGGAACAATAACTTTTTTAAAACAACATACTCTAAAGATTAAACCCTTCTACCCCCAAATCCACCCTTTCTCCAAATTTACCTTTTTCTGTCAAAGGCACAACCAGTCAACCAGATTTGCAACCTGAGAGTCATTCTTGACTCTCCCCTTCTCCCTCAGGTCCCATATCCAATCAGGCGCCAACTCTACAGCATCTCTCTCTGTCCCCTTCTCTCCACACATATGGCACTACCCTCTCACCTAGACTTACAAAAGTTTCCTAACTGTCTCCTCTGCTTCTAGTCTCTTCCCTCTCCAATCCTTCCTCCACAGAATCACCAAATTAATATTCCTATATATACAAGTCAGATTGTGTCAACTAGTTTAACACAAGTTAAATCTATTATTTATGCAGAAGAATGTCCTCCAAGATCAAAGTGCTTATCTTCTGTTACATAATACAAACTACCACCCCAAATGATAGTATATCTAAGCATACATGTTTATTTAATAAACACTAAACCGAACACTTATCTTTCCCCTCAAGTCCTTCCCTTTTCCTCATTTTCCTATTGTCGTACCGGGCACCACCTTCCTCCCAGTCATCCAGGCTCACAATCTAGTCCCAAAGTGTCAACTCCTTATTCTCTCTCACCCTCCCCCCCAATCCAATTAATTTTCAAGCCTGCTCATTCTAATTCCATCACATCACTTATGTACTCTCCTCTGACACTGCCACCACCTTGGGGCAGTCCCTCGGCACCTCACTCTGCACTGCTGCCAGTGTCTTCTAGCTGTGTGATCTGGGCAAGTCACTTTCTCTCTCTCAGACTGTTGCCTCATCTGTAAAATGGGAATAATAAAAGCACCTACCTCCCAGGCTTGCTGTGAGGGTCAAATGAGATAGCGATTGTAAATCACTTAGCACAGTGCCTGGCATGTACTAATAATTATATAAATGTTAGCTATTAATTCCCTGTCACAAATGTCTTCCCACTTTAGTTCTTCCTCCATTCAATTGTTAAATTGGTCTTCCTAAAGCACAGGTCTGACCATGTCACCTCACTATTCAATCAACTCTAGTGATTCCCCATCACCCACCTCCAAGATCAAATATAGAATCTGGCATTCAGAGCCCTTCATAACTTGACCCCCTCCTACTTTTTTTTTTTTTGCTTTTTGGAGGGCAATTGGGGTTAAGTGACTTGCCCAAGGTCACATGGCTAGTTTTTGTATTAAGTGTCTGAGGCCAGATTTGAACTCAGGTCCTCCTGACTCCTGGGCCAGTGCTCTATTCACTGTGCCACCTAGCTACCCCACCCCCTCTTACTTTTCCAAGTTTTTTGAGATGTACTCTGCCCCATAGGCCATGTGTTCCAGGCACAATGACCTCTTTGAAGCTCCTCCATATGACACTCCATCTCCCAACTCTAGCTATCCCCTGGGCCTGGAATGCTCTTCCTCCTTCTTAGCCTCCTTGGTTTTCCTCAAGTCCCAATGGAAATGATATCTTCAACAAGAAACCTTTCTTGATCCTCCCTAATACTATTTTCTCCCCTCTCTTGTTTATGTCTAATTTATCCTGTCTGTATTTTGTTTGTACATAGCTGTTTGCATTTGTCTCCCCATTATAGACTTTATAGTCTATATTATACTATACAGTTTACTATATAGTATGTATACACACACACACTATACATTATAGACACTATAGAAATTATAGCTCTTTGACAGCAGAGAATGATGTTTGCCTTTCTTTGGCAAAAAGGTAAGAAATTATGTTGGGCATTCATCATCCTTTATTCTTAAAGAGGATCAATTTTACATCACAATGTTGGGGTTAATGTACATTATGTCCAACTGTGGTTGATCAGACCAATATGAACTGAGAAGGATATACCAGAGGTTGGGCACAAATAGCCTGTATGTTGGACATTTTAAGGACCCTTTATCTTGGAACTCAATGACACTTATCACCATAGTTGGTCTGTCAGGTTCCCCCCACATGCTGGAGAGGAGGGTGTGTGTGGAGAGTGAGAAGTATGACAGTGTAGAGACATTGGAATAGCTTTCTCCTCTATAGTCAAAGAAAATCTTTGGCTGTGTATATCCCTTTTGGTTTCTGGAACTTATCAATCTATATAGCTGTGTTGTTGAAATGAACTAAGAGATGCATAGCCTCTTATAAAGTGTATATATACTGCCAAAACAGAGCTTGAGGAGTACAAGTCTCCATGATTCTTTATGCTTACAGTCTACTGAGCTGAAAATTTGTTAACACTTTACCATGCCAAGTAAGTGAACACAAAATAAACTAAGTAAAAGTGAACATATTATACAATTCTGCTTCATTCCACTGGTAACAGAAAATCAATTGTGCTGGTCTATGCACTAAGGACCCAAAATATCATGGAGAAAGAAAGGATAGGGTACTCTTACTGATCTTGAACATCAGAAGATGTGGATTTGCCTTCTAGTTCTAATACTTATTAGCTGTCACCTCTAGCAACTCACATTTTGCACTTCTTTCCCCATCTGTAAAATTTTAAGACTTGAACTATCTCATAAGAGCATAAGGAAGTGGCTATCTCATAAAGAGCATAAGCACTTTACAAATCTTACAGTGCTATATAAACTGTTACCATTATCAATAAAGGTTTATTGAAACTAATCATCCGATAAACTTTACACTGAGGGTCTTAGATGCTTCAAAGGAAGTTAAAAGAAAAAGTTAATTTATAGATAGGGGTCCAATGTAGTGGCACAGAACTCTGTGGTACCTACTCTGCTGGGCAAACTTGAGGCTGGTGGATTGCTCAAGTCAAGTTCTGAGTTGCAGGAGGGATAAAATCAATCACTAAATTCAGCACCAATATAAGTGAGCCCCATGGAGCAGTCAAAAAAAAATGGAGTAGGTCAAAGCTTCCATGCCAATTAATTCTAGAACTTCCAGCATGGGAACAAATGGATATCCAGTCTCAAAAATAAACAAATGAATGAATATATGAATAATTCCTAGACTTATCAATGACCAAGGGAGTACCTCTACCCCTTCTTTGCAGAGAGAGGGGGATTATGGACATGGAACATGTCAGGCTTGTATTGGTTAATCTTACTGAAATGTTTTTCCCCTTCTTTTTATTTTTTAAATGCAAGAGAATACTTTGTTATGAGGAATGGCTCTCAGGGATAGTGGGGAGGAATATAATGGTAAATGTAACTGACAATGTAAAAAAAATTATTTTAACAAAAATTAAATTGTGTTCACTAAAATCTGAGGAAGCAGTGAAGTTAACACATTCTTGAAGGTTTTTTTTAATAAAACGATTATAATTTTTAAGACTAAATGTTTAAGGATAATATTCAGTTATCTGAAAAAAATTAACTTATAAAATTAAATAGTTCATTCCCCAATAATGTCGGATACGCAAAACATTACTGTTAGACTGAGATATAATTATCTTTCTTCTCAAATGTTTAAATACACAGAATATCACAACAAAGCCTCAGGTATTTAGGCTTCTAGAATTATTTAAGACCTGAAAGTAGCCAGAAAAGTTCAGGGGGAGGAGGAGATCCCCGATCCCAAGCAGCAGATAATCAAGAGAGCCGAGAAAAGCCAAAGACTAGATTACACCTGATCTGTGATTCTGTGATCATTCACTTTGTCAGATAGTTAGATATAAGTGCTTTGACTGGCCATCATTCTCTATAAGAGCATGTTTGGGATATTGTTTGTTTAGGAAAAAAAAAGCCAAGAATCCCAGGAAAACATGTTTCTTGACTCCAGGAAACAAGTGACAAGGAAACAAAGCAGAAAGAAGGGGTAAAAGAAATCAGTGGAATTCAACAGCAATGCTTAGCAGCTGGTGCGTGGGGAGAAGCAACAATTGGAAGAGGTGCCTGGGCCAGCAAAGAGGAGACCACCTGATGGTAGACTAGGTGGCAGCAATGACAAACAGCAATGGAAGGGCAGAACACAAATGAAGAGATCATAAGAGGCAGGAACACTAAAAATAAAGAGCAAAGAACAGCAAATGGAGAAGAAATAGGACAGCAGAGACCAGCAGGAATGAGGTAAGGGTACATCGAAGAGAGACTCACAGCAAAGACACAGAACCTGGCCTAGAATCTTGGGTGGAGGGGAGAGGTAACAGAAAGCTACACCCAGAGTACCACAAGATGAGGTTTTATTGTAATAAGGCTACAAAGGCCATAAGAAAGTGTATATCTGGATTTCTAATGCTGTATTAATGATCATATTTTTCCCCAAAAAAGCTAAGTTTAGTAGCATGATTTAAATATACCCTGCTTCCAAAAAGTGATTTATGCTGACAAATACTGAGGTTCCATTTTTTAATTTCTCTGACCCAACAAATTTGCTCCCTGTCCCCCAACCTCATTCTCTGAAGCTATGCATCCTCAAAACATATGGAGTCTGTAAAAAGATCTCTTGCTGTTCAGTTGTATCCAAGTCTTCATCACCCTGTGAACCATACTGTTCATGGGGTTTTCTTGGTAAAGATACTAGAGTGGTTTGCCATTTCCTTCTCCAGCAGATTAAGGTAAATAGAGGTTAAGTGACTTGCCCAGGGTCAAACTACTAGTTAGTCTCTGAGTTCAAATTTGAACTCAGGTCTTCCTGACTCCACCCCCAGCACCCTATTCAACAAATAACTAGCTGCCTGAAAAGACTGCTTCAGTTCATCATCTCAATCCTCAAACCATATAACCCAACACTACCCCTATATAAAAACCCCAACAACAAAGAATACGTCTTCCCAAATGGTGATTAACTTCTAGAAGCTAATTGGGCAAGTTTCTAGCGCTGGGAGAGTACACCATTTTCGTTTTTGCTATAACTGCTTGTCCACAATAACTATGTTTCATAAGATGTAACAAGTACAAAATTACTTCAAAGCTATTATTTAAAAAAATCAACAACTTCCACCTAAAAGTCTAAGTTGATACACACAGCCTTTATGATTTGCAAAGCACTTTACATAAGTTAACTCATTTGATCCTCAAAAGCAGATGTTATCCCCACTTTACAGATGAGGAAACTGAGGCTATGGGAAGTTAAATGATTTGCCCAGGTGATATGAAGTCACCGTGCTACCTAGGGCTGATCTTAAACTGCTAACATTACAGCCCTACTAAAGTTGTCTATTATCTTTTATGTGTGTGTAGATAGATAGATAGATAGATAGATAGATAGATAGATAGATAGATAG
>NW_027185777.1:23487375-23533246 GCF_028583685.1 Petaurus breviceps papuanus
TAGATAGATAGATAGATAGATAGATAGATAGATAGATAGATAGATAGATAGATAGATAGATAGATATACACATATATATATGAAAATCCACATAAAACCTGAAATACTCCACTTGCTGAGCTGGCAGCTTACAGACACACCACAACACACACCTGCCTACTACTTCCTCCTCTCTTTTCTCCACGTTTACTGGGGATGAGGTTATAGTTAATACCGGAATCAGCCAAGTACACCTTCACACAAATGGGAAAGTTTCTAACCTAAGTAGAAGGGTATGTAACGAAATACTGCTGATTTGTGCAAACTTCTCAAGACGTCTACTTTATTAGGAAAACAGTCTCAGAAAGACAGGATGGGGCAGGGCACCGCTGGTCGGCGTCGGGCCCCTGGATCCGGCTCCGGGTTCTAACAGAGGCATGCCCCCCGCAGCAGCCCCATTCCCCCCCCCCCCCCCCCCCCTGCAGCAGTGTCTTCCCAGCCCCATCCCGGGAACAGGGAGCCGATCCGGCTGGCAGCGGAGCCGGGGCGCGGCGGGCCGGGCCAAGCCCACCAGCAATCCCAGCCGCAGCAACCCCCCTGGCGCACCCCCCCCCCGATTCCTTGGCGTCGCGGCAAAAGGTCAGCCCTAGGTCAAGGCCGAGGGGTCGGGCAGCCTCGGTCTACCTGCCATCGAGGAAGGAGCCGAGCGGCCCCGGCGCGCCTCCGTGCAGGTGAGCCCCGCAGCGCCGCCGACACCCGAAACCCCTCCCCACCCCCCGCTCGCTGCCGAGGTCTCAGGCTCCCGGGCAGCGGCAGGATCGCCCCCCGGGGCCGGAGCGGCCGGACACCGCCCCGTGCTGTCACCTGCCTCGGCCCCACAGAGGCGCAACTGGGGGGGGAAGGGGTGCGCCCGAGGCTCCCCTGGCCCCAGTGGGGCCCCTCCCCAGCGGGGGGTCGTCGGGAGCCCGCCGGGGTCCTCCTCCTCCTCCTCTCCCTCTCAAGGTGGGCTGGAGGTTGGACGACTGGGGGAGGTGGCCAGGGTGGGCCGCGGCCCTCCCAGCTCACATTCACACATACACATACACACACACACAACGGCACACACGTACTTGCACACACTCACACTCGCTCGTTCACTCCCGGGGGCGGGGCGGGCGCTGCCCTCCCTCACACAGGAAGTCAGGAAACCGGGGTGGGGGGATGGGGGGAAGAGGAGGAGGAGGAGGAATAAGAGGAGAAGGGAGCCACAACTTCGAGCCATTTAAACCCGGGGTGGGCCAATGAGAGGACTACGGCCCCCTCCCCCGCCTGGAGCGTGGGACCACCGCCACCATCCCCCCTAGCGTCCCCCTGTCACCCACCCCCCCGCCGCCGCCCCAGCACCCCCCAGCAGACCCCTTTGTCCCGTCCGTCCCGTGCTCGCGGCCTTCCCCCCTCCTCCTTACCGGCGGCAGCGGGAGCCCGGAGGCGGGAGAATAAACACGGCAGCGGTGGCGCCCGGAGCCCAGCCGCGTCCCCGGGCTCTGCCTCGGAGGGAGGGTGAGTTCCAGGGCACGTCGGGAGAGCGCGCTGACGCGGGGGCGGGGCGGCTAGGGGAGGGGGCCCGGGGCCCGGAGCGCGCGCGGGGGGCGGGAGAGAGGGAGGTGAAGGGGAAGTGGAGGGGAGCGTCACGTGAGCCTGCCCGCGGTGCCCGCGGGCGGGGGGCGGGAGGCCGAGGGTGGAGGCGGTAGCCGCCTCGTGCCCCACCGCGGGGCGGAGCCAGAAAGAGGGGGCGGGGCCGAGAGGCGGGGCGGGCCGGAGTCTGGAATGTGTGTGCCCAGCACTTTGGGAGGCGGGGGCAGTGAACGTCGGGGCTTGGGCTTTGGTGTGCGGGGCAGGGGCCAGGGCTGGAGGGGTCCTGGCCTGAGAACGGAGCGCAGAAAGCCTTGGGACCCCAGGCGTGCAATGGTATAGCGAAAGGGACTGGGGCGGGAGCCCTGTTCCGGACTAATTGGGACTATAGCCTGGCAAGGTGCATGTTCGTCCAACCGACAGGAAGCCGTGGGCATGCACAAACACTGTCACCCCGTCAGCAATAACGAGTTAATTCAGGCTTAAAGTGTGAAGGCACGGCCCGAGAGCGAGAGCCAAAGCGTAATGCTAATGAAGGGGGGGGGGCATAGCATTAGGACGGGATAACAGGTTTGAAAGTTGAGTCTTTCACACCAGAAACGGCCAGAAATCGATTCAGTAGCCTGCTGACAGGCTTCTTGCTTGACTGTACCCCATATTGCAATCATTCTGCTAAGAAACACTTGTTAAAAGTGTTTACTGTGTGCCAGGCTGAGGATACAGAAAGGCAAAATGCGTGTATGCTCTCAAGGAGACCCCAGTTCCATGGGAGTGGCGACGTGCAAAAAACTCTACACAAACTAGATATATAGGTGTGTGAGACAAAGACAGAGACAGGAGAGAGAGAGAGAAAGAGAGAGGCAGGAGAGAGAGGCACTATAATTGAGGCAATGGTCTTTGGGAATTACTGTTTTTAGAAAAACTCCCAGAGCCGCCAGCCTAGCAATAGCCTTCCCAGAGCTCAGCCCTGCCAGTCTTCAAACGAGAAAGAGACTTGTCCATCACTAGACCGTGTCAGAAGCCTGTCCAGATTGGTATATAATGGAAACAATCCTAGATCTGGGGTCCAATGTGAGAGCTTAAATCTTGTTTTCTGCTACCTGTGTGACACTGAGGCAAATCATTTCACTCCTGGACTCCTGTTCTCTCACCTGCAAATGAAAGCGTTGGGTTGAATGACCTCTATGGTCCCTTCCACCTCCCAATCTACCGTTGTGTTGTACGTTCCACGATTTGGACTCCTCTGGCACACTCTTCAAAAACCCAGAGTGGAAAGGAGACATCCGAATGCAGAAGGCAGACACCAAGCATTCAATGAAATTCCAGGAGTTGTTGTTTGAAGCAGTTTTTCTTGCAGAAAGAAAAGCATCAAGCCAGACAAGCAAAAACACAAAATAAACCTGAATATAGTAACAGCTTCTCTTTATCATTGTACTGGCTTTCTTCGTTCCTCCCTATTTTCTTTCACACTACTCCCCTGTTCTCTTTTTAGTGATGTTGCTCAGCATAAAGAACAACACTGCTTTATTCTTCCATTCTTCTTTATTCTACCTTCCTTAGGGTTCTCTCAGAAGGCTCTCATTTTCAAACACGACTGCAAGGACCTAATCCAAAACATTGTGTCTTGGTGGAAATGTGTAATAGCATTTCCCCTGTTGCTGAAGCTAAGTGTTAGGCATGTTTAATTTCAGTTGAAGATAAAACATTTTGAATGCACTTGTACACACACACACACACACACACACACACACATATGCACACATTGTTTCCTATTCGAACTCTACTTCCACTTTGGCAATCAATCAAAAAGCATTTATTACTGTGTGCCAAGTACTGTGTTGGATGTTGGGGATAGGAGTGAAGCAAGGAGACAACATGTGCACATATATATGTGGGTACATACACACATATACAGAATAATCACTGATACCACTAACACCTACCATGCAATGATTGTTTGCTACCCAAAGCAGATAGAATTAGACATACAGAACTCTGTAGTATGCTGTTTTTAAAAAGACCTGGGGAGAAGGGAGAGGAAAGGACAATGACATCATTTCCAATGTTGTCTCTAGTTAATTTTAAAATAGCGCTAGGCAACATATGTCTGATGCCTACACTAAAGAGCTCACCATATCATTTTGAGTCCCATTATAATTTAACAGACTTCTTGTTTAAACAACATTGGGTTCTAAAATTCTTAACTGTTACAGGCTAAATTTGCTTTGCCTCTGTCCTAATCATTTACTGAAAAGATAACTTTTCTAACAACATAAAACAAAACATAATCTAATGCCATTATTTGGCAGCAAAAGTTTTACCAGATGAAGCTAACTAGTAGACAGATCAGTTAACCTAAATAGTTGTGATCTTTGTTTATTGATGAAAAATAATTTCTCACTATTATAATTGACATTAAAGATTCCAATGCTTCATTTTGTTTGAGACTTAATACAGAAATATTGTAAACCTATGTGGATTTGCTTTCTATTTTCATTCAACTTCAGTTTAACTTGAGAAACAAGACAAAATTCAGGGGTCTTAAGTAAGTGTTAAATAAGGAAATGAAAAAATCATAGACTTTTTTTTGTGCCCCCTGGACCAAGACTAAGAAAAGCACTTTTAGAAAAACACTGAAGGCATGTATGTGTTCATTCCTCTGTTTCTGTTCACTTGCTTTGTAATAGCAATTACCTCCTGCTTACACATGCCGCACAGATGCTCTGTAAACAATTTTGCCTGACACAATAGATGCTTTGCAAGCTTGCTACATTTATTTGCAGGCTTGATTTCCAGAAATCTCAAACTGAATTATAATCATAGCCTCACAATAATAGTAATTTACATAGTACCTCCTATCTGAAGATTTCAAGTGTTTTATTGTTCCATATGATTACTTCTACTATCCTGAATCTTGTCGGTTTCATCAGTTACAGACTTAAAGATAGATGTAGGGGTAAAGAGAAAACAACATAAAAAATAATAATACCAAGGCATAATTATAACAAAATTGCCATCTGAAGCATTTCCCAAGTCCCGTGGCTAAGTTATAACTAATATGAGATAAAATGGTCATTGAGCAGTTAATAAGTAGCATTTAAAATTCGCAGAAACCTTAGGGATCATCTAGTTCAATGTTCACATTGTATAGGTCTAGAATCTGATGTCAGGTAGTAAAAATAGCCAGTCCTGGGATGTATCTGACTTTGTGGTAAATTGGGTAATTTAAACCTTAAATCCATATTTAGTTAATTGTATACCCCTTCAATTAGCCATTACTTTATGTATGTTTTTTTGTATTTGCTTGTCTGAATCGATCCTTTTCTTTCTACCTACAAGAAAAACTGCTTCAAACAACTTGTGGAGTTTCATTTAATGGTTGGTGTCTGTCCTCTGCCTTTGGATGCCTCATTGCCACTTTGGGTTCTTGAAGAGTGTAGCAGAAGAGCTCAAAGTTTTCTCTACAAATAAGATATCTATCCATAATATCTAGGAAAAAACTGGGAATAAGGAGACCTAAATTCTAAATTTTAATGCCAACTTTGCCCCTTGGAGAAGTCATGATATTAATATCTTTGTGTCTTAGTTCCCTAAATTAGATTCTTTTAACATGGCTTCAGCTCTAAAATTTTATAATTCGATATAGGTATCAAAGAAATAACTATTAAGTTACCATCATCCATGACTAATTGTAACACATTACTCTGACTTACTTATACTTCACAACATGCATAAGCTCACTAGCTATCAGAATTAACATAGTACCAAAACTTGTCGGAAATATCATCATTCTCAATGTAAAACTCCCAAGACCTTTCTCTCTACCCACACATAAAAATGAATGAAAGACCAGCTGAAATGTAGCAATCACACGTGATGCCAGGTCACCTCCCCAAGAGAGAGTGATCCAACTTTAGAAGAGAATCCAACGGAGTTTTCTCAGTCTCCTACTCAGTAAGATAATATCACTTGTGCTCTTAAACACAGAGGTGAAAATTTACCTCCTAGAGAATTAAATAAACACTAGCCAGTGACAGTAATTATGTCAGTGGGTGTAAAAAACGTTGGGATATTAAAACATGCCCAATTAGCCCCTGGCGACCGGGTGGCAGTCTTGTTTGCTCCCCACAGTCAATTTGAATACAGTAATAATAGCCATAGTATACCCATAATAATACCTTGGTTATCTGGAATTCAGCTACTTAAGAGCCTCATTCAGAACACAATCATAATAAATAAATGAATGAATGAAAAGTAAACAAATAGATGGATGAATGAATAGTATGAAATTTATATTACTACATGAGAATAAATAAAATGAGTAGATAGATAGATGAAAATACTTCTGAGTCGCCCTAATAGATGCCACAAAGTCCAAGCATTAAAGCTTGTGCACTTTACTCATAGGATGGAAGGGAGAGAACAAGCATTTATTAAGCAACTGCTGTCTGCCAGGTGCTTTACAAATACTCTCTCATTTGATCCCCTCAACAACCCTGCAAGGCAGGTGCTATTATGATCCCCATTTTACAGATGAGGAAACTGAAGCAAATGAAGCTGAGTGACTTGCCCAGGGTCACACAGCCAGTAAGTGTTGGGGATTCACTGCATCACCTAGCAAATTAGGCCCTCTCTCTAAGCCTTTTAACTTGTATTTTAGACATAATTCTAGCAAGCAAGTTCTAGCTCAGGGGTGCAATGGACACTTGGATACTGGACTTGTCAGTCAGGAAGTCCTGACTTTAAATCCAGTCTCAGACACTTATGTACTAGCTGTGTGAGTCTGGGAGACAACCTCTGCCTGACTTAGTTTCCTAATTTGTAAAATGGGGGTGATAGTCATAATACCTACCTCCCAGGGTTGTTGTAAGGATCAAATGAAATAGCATTTGTAAAATGCTTTGCAAACTTTAAAGTGATATGCAAATGATAGTTATTATTACTTAGTATTACTAGCTGATTTTCCAGGCTACAACAGATTTTTATTGTTTTTGGTTCAGCTCTGTTAATTCTTCAGTGTGTTAAACTCTTCCTCCCAATACATTTTGGCAGCTGTTCTGCATCTTGCAAGTCCTAAAGAATTGCCCAGGTCCCTGACTTTCCAGAATCTCATGGCCAGTAAATATGTCACAGGTGAGACCTGAACACAGATTAGACACATAAAATTGGAAGGGAGAACTAGTAAGCTGGTACACCATACTGACAGCAAGAAGCTAGAGCTGTTATTCTGACATGGACAAAGAAAGGAAAATGAGAAGAGGTCGACAAAAGCAGTGGGGTTTTTGTTTTTAAAAAAGCCACAACAGTCTTAGGCCATTTGATAAAGGGGCCAAGAGCCCTATAGACTTCAAGAGAAACAAAGGCCATCAGCATATTATAACATATATATATATATATATAAGATAATAATTGATACTTGTAACACAGCATCATCAAGAAAAAGCTTCAGTTTAGCATTCTCTGTTGAAGAAATTAGGAAAGGGCATTTCCATTCAGCAGGATCAAAATAAAATGAATTTTGATGTTTTATAATTGTAAACAACCATTTAGTTATTCAGAAAACTCAGTTATCTAGGAAGACATTCTTTAGTGGTTCTAAATAGCCATGGTTTTACTGTACAATTCCTCAAGGTTGTTGAAAATGGCCAAAGCATGGTTTAAAAGTTTCCAATGTTAAATATTTCATAAAAGCAACCAATGATTACATAAAAATAAACATAATTTGCAAAAATCTCAGATATATGTATCTTAAGAATATGGAAAGATATAATAGGATCTCTTTCTAAATTATTAATAAATAAAGAAATCATGAAAAAGCCATTTTTTCTCCCTATGATAACAAGAACGTGATGGTGTTTTATCATGGCATTTAACCAGGAGAGAGAAACTGATGCATGTGGATATCTCTAACAGATGTGTTAGCAGACCTTGCCAAACACAGGAAAAAACATTATTCTTTAATGCTTCAAATAGAAAAGAAAAAGGGAGGGAGTAAGAAATTTAAGTATTTAATTTTAGGATTGTTCCTCCCCAATTAAAAGGAAGCCTATTTCATTTAGTACCACTCTGGGTGATAATCTGACGAAGGATGGGAATAGTGTTTGTATGGAAGCCCTCTACTTCGATTAGAGATTTATGTGTGGTGGTGAGACTTTATATTAATTTGCAAAGTGCAGCTGTTATAAGTGTCCCCAGCCAGCAGTAAGTGGGAGGAAAGGGGACAGATGAGGACTGAAGGAAGCATATGCAAGGCAGCTCATTTCCCTCCATAACTAAGAGCACAGCTGCCCACATAAGAAGGGGAGTAGAGAAAAATCCATTTCTACGCTGGACAAGATCACCAAATTAAAAAAAAAAGGCTCTGACTTCCTCTGAAAGAAAACAATTATTTTAAGTACTGGTTTTCATATGTCACCACAGGGTAACCTCTTCCTCATATGTAACCAATCTTATTACTCTTAAGGTTTGTCTTTCCTATTGATTCCTTCAAAATTACAGATCTAAAAAGTCATGAATCTCCTAACTCTTATCTACTTTGCACTTTTCTAACACACTAATTTGTCCATCTGTTATATGCCAAGATGTCCATTTGTTTCAGAACAGTCTCTGGGTCAGCAATTCTGGTTCTGATCTGACGATTGCTGTCCCACTCCAGTATTGTTCCTTCTTTCTCTCTTTCCTTCTTTTCTCCCTCTACCAGACTTTCTTCTCCAGATTTTGCCAGGTCCACCCAGCACCTGCCAACAGTTCAATTTAGGCATTTGGCAAACATTTGCTGAGCACCAACTTATATATTTACTTAGGTGCAAGGCACTGTGTCAACCCAACAGCATGTTTTTTTCCTCCAGTGTAAAGCCAGTGACCCTACCCTGCCTTCACCAATATATCCCACACACTTCTCCTTTCTCAAGTTCAGATCAGCATCTGAATTTTCAGCCACTTCCCTGATCTGAGAATCTGAATGGGGTGGTTGTTTATCTCCCTTACCACAGAGAGCAGAGCTAACCCACAAATCTGCCCTCTTTTCTGTGAGCCCTCCCACAGTCTTTTAATCAGCCAGCATTCTAGCTTTTCTTATATACAGCATAAAAAGCATAGAATGTGGGGAAGCATTCTCCCATCCATTCTAGAAACCCCTGTTGCTTCTTCCCTATCACCCTGGCCAGTAGAAATTGGGGAGAAGAGGGATAAAACGTCACTCTACAGATGACAAATCCTCTCTTAGACAGACAATTACAGCTCTTAATCTCCCATTTCAACACAGATCCAGAAACGCCTCCCAGATGCCATACACATAAAACCAGACAGGCAGAACAGCCTAGTGACTACAGGTCACTGGTTAATGGCTAAAGTATTCCATTTCCATTTCTCAGACTCTGCTTTTCATACCTGAAAATCTTTTAACGCTTGCTCTTTGGCATTCAACTTTGATGAGTGATCTAAGGCCCCTTTCAGCTCTAACAATCTGTGAGTCTATCTAGAAATCTATTATTCACTCAAGTTGACAAATACTTATACTGAGCAATGTGAAACTGTCAATCACCAATCATAGTCAAGTGTCATCCTTTATAAAACATGTTACCATGTGGGAAAGAAATGGGTAATGTTGGGCTGTTTTATACTCTTCACATCAGTCCCAGTTAATTTCAATGCTATGAGGTATTGAGATATTTAAAAATTAAACAAAATGTCACCTTTCCCAGAACATTATAATTCGTTCATGTATTGACAAAATCATGGGAGCATGGTGTTAACCAATTGGTTCCAAGGGTTGGGAACCTGCAGCCTCGAGGTCACATGTGGCCCTCTAGGTCCTCAAGTCCTGGAAACCCTCATTTATACTACAGAGTATCCAGGTGCTCCAGAAAGTGATGTGGATGATTAAGTAGGTGGCACACGTCCCTCTCTGTGAGTCAAGAAAATACCGATGCTCTACTTTGGCATTGCTAGAGGCACCATTAAATGAGATCTAGAAATGAAGTCATTCAATGTTCTGTGACACTTTCTATAAAAACAAGGTGTTGGCTCTGTGATAAAAGTCAAACTCCCGACTAAATATTCCTATCAAGTCCACTCTCGCTTATCCAGAACCTGGCTTCTAGTCTGTGACTGAACCTGGATCTTTGTTCTTCCTCCTTTTGCCAGCTACTATGAACAATTTACTATCATCTGCACTTTCATCAAAGGATGTATGAGGAAAATGAGAGGTGATAAAACACAAAACAGCTCGTTTCACCATATGTTCCCAATTCTGTCTTAAGATTTCTTTGGGAAGGAGATTTAAGCTCAAAGTAAAATACATTTTGGGGATTGTCCCTTAATATCATGGGATCTGGCCCTGGCTGTGTCATTGTGTGATCATGGTCACACCTGAAAGTACAGGGGAGCCCCTACCATACTGGTGATGGTTTGTCCTATGGCATCATTCTGTCATGTTTGAGTATCCACTGTATATTAAGACCAAAAATGCAATAAAGAAAACAAAATGTGTAGATAAAATGGCTTCTCTACAAAAAACATCATGCCAGCAGCAACCTTATCACACAAATAGCTTTCAAAATGAACAGCCTTTCTTTGCTCTTAGGTTTCTCTCAGACCTTTATCTGTGGTACCATACATATGGTACTATTGAAATTAAAAACCATATACATACTAAATGAAGCAGAAATTTGAATATGAGAGAAAACCTTCCCTTTGTGGAATTTTATTTCATCCTTCTCTATTTTGGTGATCTTTCTCCATCCTAGTATATAAAATTGTATCTGATTCCTACTTCCTTGGCCTGATTTTCCTTTTGACCCAGTGATGTAGTGGTTATAACAATGGCCTTGGAGTCAAGAAATCCTTAGTGTGAATACTGCCTCACACTCTTACTAGCTGCATGACCGCAGCAAGCAACTTGATCTCTCTTAGCCTATCTCACAGAATTGCTGTGAGGATCAAATGAGAAAATATATGTAAGGTGTTATATAAACATTAGCTTTCAGCTATTTGACTCTACCTAGAATCAAAAAACTCCTATAATTTCCTGTAGCTTTATGTTCCAATATAAATATATATTAGGTATACACATGTGTGCATATATATATGTGTGTATATTTTTACATATATATGTATATATACACACGTACACATCAATTCTATCACTGCCTGTTTCCTTTAGGATTGTAGTCTTCATATTTCTTGTATTATTGAATCCAGTATACTGTAGAAGAGTTATCAACATTCTTTCTAGCAAGGCATATCATCTTGGTCTCCTAGGAGTTCCACATATGCACACTCATAACAAGAAAGCGGAGAAAACAGGAAGTTCAAGTGATTTATTTGAAGATCAAGAGAAACCTTATCTATGATTACATTTCTCCATCATATCACAGTTCCATGGCCCTGCTCTTTAAATAGTTTCTAGCAGAGTTTATTTCATCTATTAATCAATCTGTTAAAATGTGATTGCACACTCTCTGTCAAACTGGTTTCCCTTCCTTTGCCTGACCTTAGTTCTCCTATAGTAAACCAACATAGGAAATACAGTGCTTGTTGACCTACAAGGGAGTGTCCATATACTAGGTGAATTTGCAGTTTCCATCCAAGTCATTTATCTATAATGAGCATAATGCCTTTCTCACAACTGGGCCTGCCTATGTTGTATTCACGACAGTAGAACGTGGGCAGCGATTTTGTGTCTTTTTCTGAAATAAAGCAAGGGCAGCATGGTGCAAGGAGAAGGAGATATTGTGTCAGAGGAGCTTAGCCACTTAGAGCCTATGTGGGCAAGTCCCTTAACTTCTCTGAACTTCTGTTTCCTGATGTGTAAGATGAAGGGGCTAGACTAGATCATCTCCAAATTTCCTCCCAGCTCTAATATCTTTGATCCTGTATCCTTAAGTTTACTGTAGTTACTGAATCTCCATCATAGAATGAAATCTCCTTGACTTATCTGAAAGCTATGAATAAAAATATAACAAAGCAGAAATTGTGACTTGATTAAATGTGTTAAATTGCTGTTAACTTTTAAAATCTATTTAATGTATATCTGAACTCACTTTCTAATCTCGGGAAATATATTTGCCTTCTTTCTCCCATTTGAAGCATCTTCTGTTTGTATAATGAGCAATTTTAGACTTATATAGCGAAGATGTAAGAGATAATCAGTCATTTTTCAGTAGTGCCTGGCTCTTCATGACCCCATTTGGAGTTTTCTTGGCAAAAACAGTGGAATGGGTTACCATTTCCTTCTTCTGCTCATTTTACATATGTGGAAACTGAGGCAAGCAGGGTGAAGTGACTTGCCCAGGATCACACAGCTAGTAAGTGTCTGAAGCCAGATTTAAACTCAGGAAGATGAGTCCTTCTGACTCCAGGGCTGGCACTCGATCTACTGTGCCACCTGACTGCCTCTGTAGGAGATAATACTGCACTGGAATCAAAACAACTGGGTTCAAGTTCTTTCTCTGACCTATACTGATTGTATAACCCTGGGTAAATCACTTCACCTCACTCCTCATTGCCCAAGACATTCCCTAAGACTAAATGGTGCAAAGGGGATGATCAGCATCAGGAGAGGAAATTCCTCACTGGGAGTTCCCTACACAGAGAAAATCATGATAAAGTTTTGTTTTGTTTTAAAGGAAATGTTTAAAGAGACAAAAAATAGAAAGTATGGAAATCAAGATGGTGTCTTTTAAAGTTTTTTTTTTTAATTTTAATAGTCCTTTTTAGTAGGAATCCACATATTCAGATGCCCTCAAGATATTTGGTCAAGAAAAAAAAAAGAGATAGGCTTCTATTCTTGACTTAGTAAACAATAACATTTAACAATCACATATACCTTCTTTCATCTTCAAAATATATTGCTCATGTGGAATAATCTTTCTGACATCCTTTTGAGTTTTGGGAGCAGGTATTATTCTCTCTCCACTTTCCTGCAGGGAAGCTTAGGGAGGCTCCCCAGTCGACTAAAGATAAGGAAGGGAGTTAAGGTCAGAATCAGCATTTGAATCCCAGTTTGAGTTCCTGTTTCCAGGTGTGAATGGAGCTAAGGTCATTGGTTTCCATGAGCCATGTTATTTGACCCTGGTTCATAATACTCTTTCCTGGTGAAGAATTTTTGAATGGTTCTGCTGACTGGCTTCACTGCAAAGCAGAGAACGGTGTATTTCTGTTCCAGTCTTGTGGCTAAGCTCCCTGTTTTAACTGTACACTAAAGAAAGGGGAGAAAAGGGGAAATGGCATAGAGAAGAGTCTGCTTTTAGGGGAAATGTTAACTCTCTAGCATGAACACATGATGAAATTTTACACACTGAAGACTTCCTCCACTCCCTCCAGTATAAAGTAAGTAAAACTAAACAATATCAGATTGATCATGGCTTCCCTACTGCTTAGGGGAATACAGAATTTCTGGGTCCTCTTTAATCAGGGGTCCTGGAGTGAGGAAGACTCCTCTTCATTAGTTCAAATCCAGCTTCAGACACTTATTAGCTGTGTAACCCTGAGCAATTCACTTAACCTTGTTTGCCTCAGTTTCCTCATCTGTAAAATGAGCAGGAGAAGGAAATGGCAAACTACTCCTGTATCTCTGCCAAGAAAACCCCAAATGGTGTCACAAAGAGTCAGACATAACTGAAAAGGACTGAACAATGACATAGTCAGCAAGCATTTTTAAATGCTTGCACACTATAGCCCAAACACTGTGCTAAGCATTGAGTTTGCAAAGAAAGGCCAACAAAAACCCCCAAAACAAAACCCAGCTCCTGCTCTCAGGGAGCTTACGTTCTAGTGGGGAAGACGATATGAACACACAAAATAAATATGGAGGGACAGCTAGGTGGTGCAGTGAATAGAGCACTGGCCCTGGAGTCAGGAGGACCTGAGTTCAAATCCCGCCTCAGAAACTTGATACTTACTAGCTGTGTGACCTTGGGCAAGTTACTTAACCCCCAATTGCCCTGCCTTCCCCTCTCCAAAAAAAAAAGACCAAATAAATAAATACAGAGTAAATGAAGTTAATCTGAAAAGAGAAAGCACTAGCAGTTGGAGCAACCAGGAAAGGGGCTCATAATATTGACAAATGCAACATAAAAATGAATTAATCCTGTAGTGAAGAAAAAGCCAGAGCCCCTTCAGGGAAGAAAAAAAAAGGGGAAAATAAAATTATTTAGGATTCATATGTAGTAGACAAAGATCTACTTTAGTAGTCCAAGTATCTTGGACTATATGCTGATTCACACATGGACCAAAAGGGAAGAGTTCACTTTCCCAAAAAGTCATGGACCCAAAGCATCAAGGTAGCTGATTGGAAGGGCAGCTACACTCTGCTCTTAGCATAGTAACTGGCACATAGTATGTGCCTAATACATGTGTGTTGACCCGAATCAAGGGGTTTCTAGGATCATCAGACCAACTGGAAATGCAGAATCAGCCAAGTAGACTGACCATGGACAGAATGTGGGAGCTCCAATTGTCTCTCTCTTGGTGCTATGCAACACAAAGGTGTTAGAGGTTCAAGTCCTGAGAAAGGTACAGGGTCTGGAGAGCAAGCAAGGGAATGAACTGACAGTCCAGAGGAGGCAGGTCATGAAATGGGATTTCCAGTTCTACTAATAGTACTGTATATAGTGATATATGCATACCTTTTTGGGGTGTGTATGTGTAACATCAGAGAGACGGGGAACCAGCACTATTCCTTTGATGACTGGACTTGGATACAAGTCTTACTTCTTTTTATAACATGTTTTCTGTTCAAATTGTCAGGAATGTATTTGCTGGTAGGGAATTAATATCTCCTACAGAAGAACTAGAAATGAGTTGGATTCTGGTGTTCTAAGAAAGACTTCTGAGTAAGGGTAAATGTGAGCAATATAAAGTATTAATTGTTGATAAGCCTGCAACATTGAGTTTGGGTCCAGAGTTGCTTTTCAGCAGTCATGTGGGCCAAAGGTTATGCTTATAATGAACTATTTGTGCAAGGTGGTATAGTATTGAGCTAAAACAAAAAAGCAAGCAGAAACTTTGAATTAGAGTTGTCACATACAAGTGGAAAATTTTGGGACGAAAATTGAAAAGTTTCCCTAGAGAATTCCTGCCAATTTCAACCTCGAATGGAATGGGGGAAAAGATCCTGCAGGTTTTATCAGCTTTTGAAGAGTTCTTTTTTTCTCTCTGTTGCTAAGGAGATCTCTTTTAACCTTCTGGTTCTTCTTATCTACAGAAGATGGCTTTTTGCTGATGAATTTGACTCATTCTACTAGAATATCAACAGCTTTTCATCTTGAACATCAGCTGCTCCACAGTTTATGATTATGAAAACAGAAAGCAGCCTATTTCTACCCACTTCAACAAACTGATTATACAACTTGTTTTTTTTTTCCTCCTTTACTTCACATTTGCACTAATCAGTTAAAGATGAATTATGATCCCTGTTTTCCAGAGCTGGACTTAGTTCCTAGCCTGCCAGATTTAGCCACCTATATTATTTATTCTCTTCTCCCATGACTCATCTTTTTTTTTTTCATAATGCTGCATTGCAAGTTCACAGCCCTATTAATGTTCACACCCTACACAGTGTTGTATACATTCCATTCATCCTGCTCACCCATTATGGGTTATTGCCATCTGCTGGAAAAACAGGGCGGACTACCAGATGATCGTTTTTGAAATTCCCGGAAGTAAAATGAGGTTGTTTTTAATCAAGAAAAATAAGATTGCATTTGTTTCTATCATCTGCACTCTGCATTCTTCAAATGAAAAAGTTTTTTGTTCCATATCACTTTAGTTGAAACACATAAGTAAGTTTAACTACTCAGTTGATGAGAGAGCGTTCACTTTCAAAGGAGATCAAACAAAAAAAATTACAGGAAAAAATATGTCTCATATCACCAAGTAACCACTGTGGCTACAAAACAGAACAATGACAGATGCTTCAGAGGCCTTTCCTAGGGGAAATGGATCAACAGTCTTTTCTACCTCTAAGTTCTGTGACAGCACATTTGAGGCATTTAACATTGTAGGGTTTAGTGGATTTTCAAATAAGATGTATTTGTATCCAAAATTTAGTATAGGATGCAAAACAACAAGACTAATGTCTTCTAAAAAATACTGAGTAGTGCCTCTTTTCTTCAAACCTTCTCTTATTCCCACCTTTCTTCCCCAGTGGAAAGAATTCTCTCTTTCCAAATTTTCCTAGAGTACTTTGGATGTTTCCTTTGCCTACAACACACTTTATCTTGTATTATAGTTGTCCTAGGCTACGTGTCGAAGTAGATAGAGTGCCAGGCCTGGAGCGAGGAAGACTCATCTTCCCGAGCTCAAATCTGGCTTCAGACACTTACTAGCTGTGTGACCCTGGGCAAGGCGCTTCACCCTGTTTGCCTCAGTTTCCTCATCTGTAAAATGAGCTGGAGAAGGAAATGGCAAACCATTGTAATATCTTTGCCAAGAAAACCCCAGATGGGCTCATGAAGAGTTGATCATGACTGAAAAACAGCTGAACAAGAACATAATTGGTCAAGATCTGTGATTTCATTGATCTAGGGGACTCTCAGTCTGGAAACTCCCTTTGCTTTTTCTGTGATTTATAAGAATTCCATGGGGCATTGTGAGGTTAAGTCAAAGCAATAAGCATTGTTTCTGTACCCGTTGTATATCAGTCACTCTTCTAGGTGTTAAGAGATAACAAAGAAAAATCTAAGTTCTTCTACCCTCCATGAGCTTGAATTATTTTGGGGAGAAATACATGTATTTTTTCTGGAAAACTAAATATAGCTATATACAAAATAATTGGATGGGGAGTTAAGGGGGACACAGGGAGATTACCAGCAATACTGAGAACAGGGTTTTGGTTTTTGATAGGAAACACCCGGGATCACAAACCAGATGCATCCCAGGTCTTTCTTAATCCATGACCAGCTTTCTATCTACTATACCATAAATATCTCTTCATAATAGATAATTCACTTTTCTATAGTGCCTTTAAGTTTGATAACTCAGTTCCTCACAACGACCCTATGAGATAGGTGGTACAAAAATTATTGTTCTTTTTTTTTAGTAAGCAGTCAAACAGAGGTTAAGTGACTTACTTATAGCTAGTAGATGTCTAAGGCAGGATTTGCACTCATCTCCTGATTCCAACTCCAAATCCAACATTCTTTCCACTATATCACACTACCTCTGTTAGGCTGATAGGATCTGTTCCTTCTATTGGACCACAAGTTTTCTGAAGTCAGGGACTGAGTTATTTTTCATCTCTGCATCCCTGCATCTAGGTAGCCCAGTGCCTGACACATTGGATAAACTGTGCTAATTTTCACTTTTTTTTTCACATAATTTTCACAATTTTTTCTATACTGATTTTGATAATTAATTGACAAATGTTGAATTTAACCTGAACAGTCTCAGGGAATTTACCTGTGGTGTCAAAATTCCTCAAAAGCCCAAGTTCAAGGGGACATCCTTTAAATGAGCTTGACCTTTCTAGAGAGCACAGAAGAAGGGAGGGGAAACTTCTTTTGTTAGTATATAGTACAGAAAAAATAGCCCTAAGATACAATGGAAAATTAGACTGATTGCATTGCTCAAATTACAGGCCCATTTCCTTTATTAGTAGTTGTCAGGCTATGACTAAAATCATTCAGGGAGATCGAAAACAGTATAAATGGAATATGACAAAGCATTAATTAAATACCTACCTAAATACTTCGGTGACAGTCATATTTCTAGGTTATTATTACTCTGTTTATTTGGCACTTTATATTTCCATAGAGCTTTAATCATTATTGCTAAGTCTTGTCACTATTCAGACAAGGTGGGTCAGTGTTATTATTCCAATTTAACAGATAAGGGAATGAGACACCATGGCAACCCAAAGGTATTATTATCCTGGTGCAGTTACAGAACACTATATTTTCAGATCCCTCCACCATAATTCACCATTAACTCCTCATGCCATCATTGTAAGGTGGATGTGTGTCATTACTCCCACTTAACAGATAGGCGGCTTACACAGCTTCCTGCCCCAAGGGCCTGCAGAAAGTCAACAGCAGAACTTGGGGATGAGCTGGAGGTCTCTGACTGATGGCTGCTCAGGCCCTGTGAATCAGCCTACTTCACTGGTGCTCAGTGGGCTTTTTAATAAAAGAAAAGTTAATAGTTTGTTCTCCGGTTTCCCCCTTCATGGCAGAGAGCCTCAAAAACAGTGTTATTTTAGCTTCAGAAAGAAATGTGATGTATTTTCTGCAAGTTGTCCTGCTCCCAGGGGTGTATACATAGAATGTGGGCTGGCAGACTTAAGGCAAAGCCTTCTTGAATCTAACTTAGAAGTAGGAGAAATGGGCAGTTACACCATTTCTCTGACCCAAGAAAGCTGAGTCACCTTTAAGGACCAATTATCTTTGTTAAATCAGATAGGAAATCACGTGAGGAGGAAACAGTGAACTGGAGGGTAGAGGAAGGACCAGAAAGATTGCCTTTTTCATTGCAAGCCTTGCTTTGTTCACAACTTTGGAATCAGGTCAACCAAATTTATAAAGATAAGAGACTATTTGAGTTTCTCCTCTGAAATATTTTTGTGTTTCATTCAACATAGGTGAATACCTCCTTTGAGCAGCATGTGGTATCAAGCCTTTAAGATCTATCCAAACTGAAGAAAAGTATGTGACCAAATAGATGTAGCAATATTTCCACTGAGGTCTAGGGTAGCCAGCCAGGTTATCTGAGGGAAAGTTGCCCTTTTCCATTAGAATTGCTTTACTATCCTCAGAAATTACGGCTTGACAACCATGCAATTTGATAACCAATAATCATGTAAATTCTTCCCTCTACAAGGCAAAAATGAGGGCCCCATATAAGGCAAAAATGGAGCCATGTATAGAAGATGGGCCTAGAAAGTACCACCTCGTTCCAGCCCTGCCTCTGACACAGATTGGCCATGTGTCTCTAGGGAAATCATCTCTCAGTGCCCTATACAATTCTCTGACTAGAAATTGCTGAATAACTGCAGATATATCCCTTCCCTATCCTACACCAATAAAATCACAGGTCCAGACAAAAATACACACATACACACACACACACACACACACACACACACACACCCCTATAGAAAGAAAATGGATATTTTTTTTATTCCCTTTTCCCAGAAACCATTTGATTCCTAGAATGAAAGAAAATGAAAAAAAAAATCCATTTCATTGAACAAACAAACCTACTGTGTTAAGGTACTATGTTTGGGATTACAAAGAAAAAGAGAATTTACAAATACTGGGTTTCCGAAGAAAAAGATTCTCCCCTCAAGTTTACATTCTACTAACAGAATACAACACACATGAAAAAGTAAATTCCAGGTATGTAAAGAATAATTTTAAGAACAAAAGATAATTAACAATGGCTCAGGAATGTATAAGGAAAGGCCTTATATAGAAAACACCATTGAGTTATGCTTTGAAAAATTAAATGTCTCCTGTGTGCAAAAAAACAACAAAAACAAAAACTGTGCTATCTTGTTGGAAATAAAGGATAAAATGGTCCTTGATCTCAGAGATCCTTGACTTGGGTTATTAAACTATATCAATGTGTGATGAGTAAGACATGCTAAAATTCAGAGAGTTGGGTTACCACAGCTCGTTGACTTGAAGAGAGTTCATAATGGGAAGCTGAGGAAAAAGAAAGAGATTGAATGAGAGAGAGAGAGAGAGAGAGAGAGAGAGAGGAAAGAAAGAGGAACAAGTATTCATTAGGCACCTACTATGTACCTGGCACTCCTCACAACAATCCTGGGAGGTAGGTGCTATTATGATCCCTGTTTTATAATTGAAGAAACTGAGGCAGACAAAAGTTCAGTGACTTGCCCAGCTAGTAACTATATGAGACTAGATTTGAAATCAAATCTTCCTGATTGCTGGTCTAGTGTTCTACCTACTGTATCATCCACCTATCTCTGGAGGGCAAGAAGGCTGGACCAATTTTTTTTTTTAAGCAATTGGGGTTAAGTAACTTGCTCAAGGTTACGTGGCCAGGTGTTTCTAGGTGGGTGCTAAGTGTCTGAGCCTGGATTTGATTCCCAGGTCGTCCCGATACTGGGGCCGGTGCTCTTACTCGCTGTGCTACCTGGCTGCCCCATGGACCAATTTTTAATAGACCCAGACTCATAGCTTGAAAAGGAAGCACCATCTCCTGCCCTCCCCGCCAAAAAAAAAGTATGGTAGATTTTTTTTTTATTTCAGAGGAAAAAGAGTGGAGTTTATATAAATCATGGTGACCCCACATATTTCCTAAGTTCCCAGTATAGTGAATTATTTACTACCTTATGCTACTAGAAAGCGGGAAGCAATAGAAATATTCAATTAAAATATTTTTGCCACAAATTTGCTGTTTTATTTAAACTGATATAAAGTTAGTTTATATTGCTTAACATATTTTATGGGTTCTTGAGGGAAATGCATTTGGCAGTAAAAGAATGGGATGGAAAACTGTCTTTAAATTCTTAGACTGTAAGCCATCTGTAGGTAATTAAGAATTGACTCTACATGGTGAGGAAATGAAAGTGTAATTAAGTCAAAGACATTGGTACCTAAATAGTTCTTTAGAAAGTTTTTCTCTTTTGTTTGGTGTAAATGAACAGGTCAACAATAAGAAGAAATCTGGTGGAAGTTGTATTTTATCCTGCATGATAAAAATGTTTTTATGTGTCTTCTGATCTAAATCTATAGACTATTGGTGACTAGCTATTGCTGTACAGTTTGGGATAAATCTTCCCATTCCTTAATCAAATTTTAATTCAATCCCTTAATCCTAATTTTGATGCCACATTAGGCATCTGCACTGTGTGTCCTAAAAATCTCTGCAACAGTATCCATTATCCAAAAAATATTTTTAAAAAAGAACTCTGAAACAGATTTTTTCTGGATACTTTGTTTCTAAGTAGAGACAATTATCTGTCCTTTTTGATGCAATTACAGTATTGTCTCCACAATAGCAATTCCCTGATAAAAGAGAATTGCTTTTATTTTTGTCACTTAAGGGTCTCATTTTCTTCAAGTTGGGACTTTGTCTCAGAAATTGCCTGGACGTGTGTCCAGCCAGAGTAGGACATTCCTCCAGAAAAAGAAAGCAGGGATTAATAAACATACCTGGGCTACCTAAAAAGCAGCAGTCAATTAAGAAACTCTAGAAGGTTTTATTTAGAAGCAAAGGCTATTGGGACTTAAGAAAGATCTCATATTCTCTCTACCTCTTAGCATTTAGACATACAATTACTGTTTTATTATTGTATTATCACTACACCAGGGTCAGCTTTATGAATAAATGGAATAGGTAGCTACTAATGTGATGTGATTTGAGAAGTATCCAAGAGGTCCCAAAAGTATTCTTGAAATTCCACCATTCCTTTGGGTGATGTATTATAGCCCTTGTTGAAATAGAAATATTCTTGAGAGAGAAAATATTGAGCCACTGTCAAACATTAGCACCATAGTATACATTAGTTTATGAGTGCATTCCAGCTGAGCTCAGCCTTGAGGGAATTACATAAAAACTAGAGTCAGATTTTAAAAGTGGGGGGCTGGGAGAGTAGAGGCATGTTAAAATCCTAAGTCCATAATCACCCCCACAAATTGTGGGAGAACGGTGCCAAAGACAAACTTCATACACTTCATAGTCCATCTGCATGTATCTTTCCATGATGGCTAAAGACTAAAAACAGGTTAATATGCATAATGGGATAATGATTATGGTTCTTTTTTTTTTTTCTATTTTCCTCTCTCAACACTTTAAATAAAGTCTTTTCCTTCCCAGAGAGCCAGGCCCAGCATCTACTTTTCCACGTGTTACTATCTAAAGCCTTTATTTTAAAAATTAACACTCCTTAGGTTATAATGCATTAATATAATGGTATACTGGATTTCTGTAAAGGAGAAAAAAATACCAAAACTATGCAGAAATATTGAAAAATCTCTGTGAAATAATGCAGAGCAGAAATAGAACAGATATGCAAAGACTTTATAAATGGCAGAAGAGTCATTCACTAGTTACAACTGATGTATAATAATGATAGCCTTTATACAGCAGTATAGGGTTTACAGAGCTCTTATTTTACCTTTAGCCCTGAGAGTTACATGTGATTATTATCCCCATTCTACAGATTAGAAAACTGAGGTAGATAGCAATTACAGGTCTTCCTGACTTCAGGTCCACCTCTCTATTTACTGTACTACCTAGCTGCCTTTATATGTCTAAACTTATTTCTATTGTAAATTGATTAAATATACTTTTAAAAGTTAGTGTCCAGAATAGAAATTAAACAAAGACTACAAAGAGACAGGACAGCTCCTTCAAATATTTGAAAGGTTGTCAAGTGCAAGACAGAGGAAGCTTATTCTGTGTGGTTCTAGAAGACAGACCCAAGACCAATGGGTGTCATATCCAATGGACCTAATTTCAACTGAATATAATGAAAAATAATCTAATAAAAAGAACCATGCAACAATGAATGGACTACAATGTGAAGTTGTGAGTTCCCTGTCACTCAAAGTGTTCCAGCAGAGACTAGATGAATATGTCAGGAATGTTTTAGAAAAGATCCCAGTAAAAGATAGGAGTTGAGACTGGGTGGCTTTTTTTTAAGGTCCTTTCTAATTCAATTCAATAAACATAATTTAAACATTAATAACATTAATTAAATAGAAATACATAAATAGAAATTAATTTTTTTGCTTTTTTACAGGGGGGAAGGCAGGGCAATTGGGGTTAAGTGACTTGCCCAAGGTCACAGCTCGTAAGTGTTAAGTATCTGAGGCCTGATTTGAACTCAGGTCCTTCTGACTCCAGGGCTGGTGCTCTATTCACTGTGCCTCCTAGCCACCCCGAAACTTAATTAATTTGGCAAATTAATTAATAATGTAAATATAATTAAACATATACTGCATGCAGATCAGGTTGCTAGGCTCTGTGGAAGATACAAAGTTTAGATAAAATACCTTCACCAATTTCAAGCAAATATAGAACTATCTTCTCCTTGGTTCTGCCTGGTCCAGGGGTAGGGCCTGCCCTGGTGGAATTTACAGCCCTGTATAGTGAGGAAAGTGGGGATCGGCTTCAAAGATCTGAAGGAAGGAATGTGATAGTGCTGAGAGAAGAGGAGGGAGGCAAGAAAGATGTCAGTACAGAGCACCAAGCCAGAAAATAGACGGCTATCAGCTGAAGTCCATAGGAAACAGAGAGAGGCTTGTTTCCCAGGTTATCAGAGGGTCAGTCAATCAATCAATAAAAAAGCATTTTGCTAAGCACCCCCATTGTGCCAGGTACTGTGCTAGGGACTGGAGATAAGAATGAAAGACCTTGCTCATGAGGAAGTTATATTCTAGCAAGGGAGACGGTATGTATATCAGTATATGTGAAATAAAAACAAGGAAACAAGGGTGAGGATAGCCCTCAGCTAAGTCTGGATCCAGAAAAAAGTCAGAAGTCAACCACAGGAAAAGAGCAAAATGGAATTCGAAGCCCAGGTGCCTGAGTTCAGCCGCCTGCAGCCTGTGCTTTCCTCATCTTCTGGCTTCACACACTGCTTTTTGGAGCTGCTGAGCTCAGCAGAGATAGTAATAATAATCACTTAGCATTTATATAGCGCTTGAAGGTTTAACAAAAGCACTTTTCCTGTGGGCTGGGTAACATATTTCCTTCATCCACAATTCTGTCTGGTAAATTCACCAAAAGAGCAGAGTCCCTAAGAATGCCACACAAAGTCTGACATCGGACAGTGGTGGGACCAAGGAAAATGAAGGATGCTGGTCTGAGCACAAAGGGAAAGAAAGTACTAAATAATTCATACATACTTTCTGAAGACATCTGAATTTTCTAAACTGAAAGACAAGGCATGTAAGACCATACTGGTTAAATGTGCCTAGTGATTCATTAGCGGAAATGGGGCTACAACTCCAGTATCCTCAGCAAGCAGATGTTTTGCTGTTCTCCCATTTTGCCTAACAGCTTCATCAATGTGGTTTCCCTCTCTACATTTCATGAATGGCTGAAAAATATGTCATTTTATAGCCACCCTTCTGTGGCTTAACTTCTCCACTCTCAGCTAGGATGGTCCTCAAACCACAGATACATGGACAGGACCTTCTCTTGTCTACTGTCACCAGATTGAGGAAATGATGCAGCAGCTTGCCATGGATGCCCAAGTCAGGAGGAGCCATTGCTGACACCAAAGTTCTTACTCCTTCTCTTTCACCATCACTGAATCTAGGAGGAAGAAATTCCTCTCCTGCTGGTACCTAATCTTCCTTAACTGTCCAAAAAACAATAATGCCCCAGTTCTCCATAACAATCTGGTAACCAAGACCCCATGCTGAACCAGGGCTTCAGACGCCAAGGCCAAATGGGTGCTGGATTTCTTATGGGAATTAGGCATCCTCTGCCATTGTGGACTGAGGCAAAGAAACCTGGACCATGTATGACTTTAGTTAGGCCCCTCCAGGCTCAGGCCTCAGATATTTCCAATCCAGTCATCCAACAAGATTTCTCTGCCGCCTCCCACACCCTGCTCTGCAGCGTGTGCAAAGAGATATGGCTGATATTGCTATCCATGCACAGATGTTTCCCTTTGTCCTCAAAGGAGCCTGGAAAGCCCTACACAGCTGCTATTTCCCTCTTCTTATGACTAGCTAAGTCAGATATCCTTCCCCCATAATCCCTGTGCTTCAGAGTTGCCATCTGCCGAGATGAAACTCCCCCTTCCATTGCTGCCACTCCCACCCTCCTCAGTTCCTGTTGTTCCTTGCCCTCTGAAATCCCCACAAGATATCAAGACAAAAAAATAACCACCCCTTCGTCCTAGACTACTTCCCCTCTTTCTTCCCATCTTATGCATTCACAGAAAGCAGTTTTCTTCCTCAAGCCTCTATATCCCTGGTCACTTGCCCTCTAGTACAGGGTGTCCCTTCCCTTGACTCTGCCATCCTCAAAGCTATAACATTATGCTTCTTCTTTTCATAACCAAATTCACAGAAAAAATCACCCACATAATCTGCTTTCTCTCTGTGGCTAGCTTTCACTTCTCAAATTCTGGAAATCAAAACACAAAGCCTGTGCCTTGACCGCTCTGCAGAAATGACTTTGTCAAAGGCTGAAATCTTAGAATGGAACCCCCCTTCCCCAGCTGAGTTAAGGGCTTACCTTCCCTAGCCTGAGAGGATTTCTTCAAAGAGCTTCATCTGTTGTAACAGTAACTAAGTCAATGGAAGCTTGGCTAAGGAAGGGGTTTCCATACCAAGAAGACCAAACACCAGGCTTTTCTCAAGAGCCTAGTATGAACAAATGGGATGCAGCCTGAGGACAGGGAGAACTCAGAGGAGGCACAAAAGCTGGTTGTGCCACTCGATGCCTGAGTATAAGCAGCCTGAGTTAGATAATGTCTCTCAGGATGGATTCTTCATTGACAGATACTGTTATTGCTGCTGGATTATATATGGTTCCAACTAATATGGTTCCTATTTGTTTACATTAACTTGTAAATATATAACTAATTTAACTTATTTCTTCTTTGAGTCTTCTGAATCTTGCAAGGGGAGCTGGTTCCAATATCTTCCAATGGGAAGAGGTTATATGATGGTGTTGCCAGATTATCTGAGTGGCAGCAATAAACTAGACAGGTAAGAAATCCCCCAAACCCCTTGAAAGGTGATTTCCAGGTTATCTCCCCTAGAAACTGCTAAGATGATTTTCCTGGGTTGAGAACAAGCCTTCTCTCACGGTCTGAGCTGAAATCTCATCTGATGACTTTATTCACTCTTGTGTATTTTCTGGGACTTTGTAATCGGTAGAACTTCCTGAATTTCTTGTGGCTATTTTGTTTAGATAAATGAATTTACTCACTATTTGCTATTTGTGATGGACTGGTATTTGATAGGAAGGGACTAAGCCCTTGTTTATAAGCTAAGGGTTTACCTTTCTCTTTAAGAGAGCCCAGGGAAGCAGCTTTCCTCCTGGACTCATATTTCTTGTTGTTCCTACATTTCAGTTGTGTCCAACTCCTCTTGACTCCATTTGAGGTGTCCTTGACAAAGATACTGCAGTGATTTGCCATTTCCTTCTCCAGTTCATTTTATAGATGAGGAAACTGAGGCAAACAGTGTTAAGTGACTTGTCCAGAATTATACAGCTAAGTGTCTAAGGTCACATTTGGACTCAGGTCTGCCTGACTCTAGGCCCAGCACTCTATCCGCTACACTACCTAGCTGCCCCCCTCATGCTTGTCCCCCTAGAGCAGACCAGAGATATTTGAGGGGCCAGATAGATATAATTCTAACCCAATACCCTGCCTGGACATAGGCAAAGGAAGGAATACGTGCCCAGCCACGGCCCTTCTCCTGCTCCCCTCAAGGATTTACAGTCTCTCTTGGAGAGGAGTGGGTCAGTTATCCACGCTACCCATAAGCCATGTCTTTACATTTAGACAACCCTTGTGAACAAAGCTATCTCAGATATTAAATGACGGGATTGAACTCAGTCATCTCTAAAGCCCTTCCCAGCTATCAAGCTATAAGCCTGGGAGTCTCTGATAGACAAGTTATCTTTGGCTCTCTCCCAGGACCTAGCACTAGAACACACATATAATAGGTACTTTAATATTTATTGAAGTCATGTCGAGTTTAAAATCTCATATGGCAGTTTCCTTGAAACAGGTCACATTTATGCCAGCATAGAAGTTCACTCTGATTTTATAGGGCTTAAATGATTCTAAAAATCAACCTGTTAAAATAATAACAGATCTGAAAAGATCCTTCACTGGCACCTTGCTCCAGGGAATGCCTCACTGTGGCCTGGAGGTAGGCCTGGATTCTTCAGGGCTGTACTAGTGGAGAGCAGCAGTACAGACAGGGGACTAACCTGTCTGCCTTCCAGCAGAAAGGCTCCTTTCCAGAAGGTTGGCCACCAAGTGATGAATGTCATTTGGGGCCATAGCAATTTATGCAATCATCAACCAATAGGTGAAAGAGTTGTAATTTGTTCTGGTAAAGGAAGTAATGATAAAACTGACATGTCCATGGGGCTTTAAAGTTTATAATCACTTTACATACATTATCTCATTCTAACCTTGCAATATACCCACAAAATAGGTACTATTATTATGCCCTTTTTATAGACGAGGAAGCTGAGGGTAGGAGAAATGCCTCACCCAATATCACACTGCTCAGGTCTTCCTAAGTCCAACTCCAGCACTCTATCCTATACCTAACAAAATCATAGTTCTTTAAGTAGAGAAATACACCAGACTGCATGGTAAATTACATAAAACTATTACCTTTGAATCTTTCTCTTTGCCATCTTACTCTTGGAATGTCATGAAAATGAATTAATGGTTGCAGGAGATTGTTTATAAAAATAACCCCACATTTAAAAAGTAACACACCCTACCAGTAAGCTGTAGGTAAGGCTGTTCATTACTTTATATTATGGAGAGCAGGGAAATAATTACAGACAGGGACAAAAGTATAGACCTTTGATGCAGAACTACTCAGACTTAACTTTGAATTTTCTGAATCTGCAGGCATAAGACTAAACCTTGGCACGTCTCTGCATAGCTAGAATGTTAGATCTCATTTCCTTGAGTGAAATACTAATCTGCCATATGGTATCATTTGCTGCTGAGTATTTCCAATGTGGCTTTGTTTTTTAAGTCAGGGAAAGATTTCACCACACGAAAAACACATGATGAGGTTGTTTGCTAGACAGATCACAGTTGCATTCTGCTCAGTATGAGCTGTAAATAAACAAGCATTCCCTGAAAATCTGTGACAAGCAGAGAAAGAGACATGCTCAGTATGAGCAACCAAAGGAAATGGTAACTTCTTGGCCATGTGCATGAACCATCTGGACCCCTTCCTGGAAAGAATTTCCCAGATAGATTCCTGAGGAAACCACCTTGGTTCAGAAGCACTATTCCTCTAGATCTGATTGATAGAGTATATGTAGAGAGATACCCAACTGTGATTGGCATTATGTGAGAGTGTTGCACTCAAGGGTGATACTAGGGCCAAAATAACAACCATCATGGTGACTGATTGGCTGCCAGTGGCCCCTCAAAAGAGTTCTAGGAGAAACCTTGGAAACTGGAGATAAGGGAGTCTTCCTTACATAGTGGGCAAGCTATCAGAATGTATAATAAAAGTTAGAACCTTGCAATAAGTAAGAGGGTCAGAGAACAGGTATGTTAAGTAATCTTTTGAACATGGTTTCAACTTGCTTTCCAGAATGGTTGCACCCATTCACAGCTCTACCAACAGTACATCAATATACTTGCTTTCCTATAGCCCCTCCTTCATTTGTCTTTGTTTATTTTTCTTTCCCGATTTGCCAATCATCATTAGGTATGAGATGGAACCTCAGAATTGCTTTTATTTGCATTTTTCTCATTATTAGTAATTTGGAGTGTTTTTTTCATATGGCCATAGACAGTGTCCCTTTCCAAGCCCCTTGACCCATCAATGCCAGTGATAGGCCTATACCCAAAAGAGATGAAAGGAGAAGGAAAAGGACCAATATGTACATGTATATTTATAACAATTTATGACAGCAAAAAAAAAATCAGAAACTAAGAAGACACTCCATCTTCCAACTCCAGGCATTCTCTTGGCTGTCCCCTATATCTGGAATCCTCTACCTCCTCACCTCTCTCTGCCTACTGGCTTCTCTGGCTTCCTTTAAGTCCTAGATGAAATTCAACCTTCAACATGAAGCTTTCCCTGATCGTCCTTAATCCTAGTGTCTTCCCCCAATAGTCAGTAAATCAATGTGTTTACCAAGTATCTACATTGTGCCAGGCACTGTGCTAAGTACTAGGGACCTAAGTAAGAAAAGGAAAGATGGTGAAGGAGCTTAGAATCAATGGGGGACGTAAAGAAGATAAAAAGACAGATGATGAAAAGAAGATTTTAAAAAAGAAGATGAAAAGGGGATGGAGGGGGAACCCCTGATGTTCTTGGAGTCAAAACCAAGCAGAGCAGCTGATGGGAAATAAAGTTAGCTGGAAATGTCCCAGTCCCTTAAAAAGGGTTTGGGAGGAGTTAATCACTCACTCCATGCTCTAATCCTCCAATCAAAGGGGAGAAGCAGCTGAGGATGCTGAGTATCACAGCTGAATCAATCTCCATGACAATGAGATTGTAGGTGATGAGCTTCTCCTAAGGCTGGGCAGGGGAGGGGGAAGGGGGAACATTCTTGTTCCTGGAGTTAAAAACCAAGCAGAAAAACTAATGGGAAATGAAGTACCCTCAGTTGATTATTTTCACTTCATACTGCGAATAGCTTGTTTGTACATAGCTGTTTGTCTATTGTCTCTGCTTTTAGACTGTTATAGTCTCTGCTCCTGGAGATCAGAAATTGCCTTTTTCTTTTCTTTGTCTTCCCAGCACTTAGCACAGTTCCTGGTATAAACTAAGTGCTTATTAACTAAATGACTGAATTGGGGAATGACTGAACAAATTGTGTTAATGTAAATGTAATGGAATACTATTGTCCTGTAAGAAATGAAGAAAGACATGAGTTTCAGAGAAACTCGGGAAGACTTTATGAACTGATGCAGAAAAAAAATGAGCAGAACCAGGAGAACAATATATGCTATAACATTAAAAAAAACAATTCTGAACAGCTTAAGGACTCTGATCAATATATTGATCAACCATCAGGAAGAAAAAAAAATGCTTGATATTTGAAAAAAAAATTTTAAGTAAGAGGGCACTATACTTGGAGTCAGGAGAACTTGGATTTAAATCCCACCTCAGACACTTGCTAGTTGTGTGACCTGAGACAAATCACTTAACCTCTGTTTTTTTGTTTTCTCATCTGAAAAATGGGAGAGGAGGAGGGGGTGGGTGGTATTAGCCTTCTAAGGTCATTTCTAGCTCTAAATACCCCCCCTCAAATACTTGAAGAGCAGTATCTCCACTCACACCTAACCCCCATCCTGCAATGTTCTGTTCTCCCAGTGAAACATCCCCATTTCCTTCAAATAATTCTTATGTGGTATGAATATCAGACCCTTTACTATCCCAGTTTCTTTGACTATCACACTAGAGGGATAAAGAGGTCATTCAAAGAAGAATACACCAATAAGTGCTGGTATTTGAGACCCCCAACCACCCTCCTTTTTGCTGATTGTCTGCCCTTCTGATCTTACCCTGGTCCAGTCTACAACCTTGAAACCTGGTGTCTCCCCAGCTCCTTAAGCTTTGACTTTCCTACATTCCTGATCATGATTTACTAATCTCAGATATTCTACTTTTCCAAACTCACAGTTTATTCCCTGTTCCTTCTTTCCCCCAGATCTTGACCTCTCTGTTTCCAACCTTATAAAATAGACTCACACACAAGCATTCTCAAGCCTCCCCAAGCACTGGGTCTACTTGTAGGCACTGTTCCTCCCAGGTAAGCATTTTTCTAAGTGGAAACCACTGGGGACACAGAACGGGGCCAATCAGATCTCGACATCTGCCAAGGTTACCACTATCACTCCTGACATGTTGATATCCCTCAGCAGGGATGGGCACAGGGATCTGGTATGCTTTTAATCTCAGGACTCTGAGTACTAGCCAAGGGCATCAACTTCCATGTTCTGCCAATGTCCATTCTCTCCACCTTCCTAAACCTTCCAGGACTGGACCTAGAAGTTTTCAGAACACATCCTCCTCATATTTCCCAGGGATCCACACCTGGACCACATATGCTCACTAACAACATACATGGTTCACAGCCTTCTGACCATGCACAATCTTGTAGAACCAGTACGTTCTCTACAGGTACTTTTTTCTTTCTGTTTTAAATTTTTATTTTCAATACATTAAATTTACTTATAAAAAATTCTAAAAATACATCGGTTTTCCATAAAACACAATCCCCCCCAATATTTGTAATAACTAAGTAATCATTCCTTGTGCTTACATAAATTCAAACTTTGCTCCCAATATGCTCTGTCACCAGCACCCAGAAGCTGGCTGCCACGTTGCCTACTCCACTGTCTATTGCTTTTTGTGATTGGTTATAAATAGTTTCCACCATTTTATCCTTCTGCCCACAGTGATCTATCTTTTAAACAGGCATCTCAAGAATCTAATACCCTGGCCTGATCACGTAACACCAATCCTTAAGTGTTCCCTTTCTGCACAGATTGATTTTGACATTCTTGATCTGAACTATACCTGGCTATGATTAATTAATCCAGTGGGGGGGGGGAATCAACTTTCATTAAGTGACTACTATAATAATAGGGGCAGCTATGTGTCAAAATGGATAGAGCACCAAGGCCTGGAGTCAGGAAGACACGAGTTCAAATCCGGCCTCAGCTATTTACTAGCTTTGTGACTCTGGGCAAGTCACTTGACTCTGCTGACCCGTTTCCTCATCTTCAAAATGAACTGGAGAAGGAAATAGCAAACCTTTGCAGTATCTTTGCCAAGGAAACCCCAAATGGGATTACAAAGAGTAAGACATGACTGAAAAGACTGAACAACAAACTATAATAATAATAATGATAGCTAGCATTTATGTAGCATCTTAAGGTTTGCAAAGTGCTTTATAAATACCATTTCATCTTATCCTCCACAATCCTGGGAGGTAGATGCTATTATCCCCATCTTACAGATGAGAATACTGAGGCAGACAGGAGTACAGTCATACAGCCAGTTAGTGTCTGAGCTTGGGGTTGAATTCAGGACTACCTGGCTCCAGGTTTGGAACTCTGTCCACTAGAGAGATTCAATTTGTTCTGTTTGGTCCCAGAAGACAGAACCAGAGTAAATGGGAGGAAGTATCAAGGAGACAAGTTTAGACCTGATGTCAAGAAAAATCTGCCTTACAATTAGAGCCCTAAAGTGGAATGTGCCCCTAAATGGGTGCTTTCCTACTGGAGGCTAGATGGCCCCCTCTCCTTTGTGTTATAAAAGGGATCCTTGAGTCAAGAAGACCTGGGTTCAGGAGCAGCTAGGTGGTACAGTGAATAGAGCACCAGCCCTGGAGTCAGGAGGACCTGAGTTCAAATCCAGCCTCAGACACTTAACACTTACTAGCCATGTGACCTTGGGCGAGTCACTTAACCCCAATTGCCCTGCCTTCCCCCCTCCAAAAAAAAAAAGACCTGAGTTCCACTCTGACCTCAAACACTTACTAGCTGTGTGACCCTGGGCAAGTCACTTTACCTCTGTTTACCTCAGCTCCCTTTTTGTACAAGGGGTATCATAATAGCACTTGCCTCCCAGGGTTGTTGGGAGGATCATATACTGCACTTTCTAGGTGTAATATAAATGCTTCTTCCCTTCCCCTACTCTGAAACACATTTGAATGTTTTCTTTGATGAATGCCTCCCATGGACATAACATTAAAAAAAAATCCAAGCTTCAAAACATTAAAAAGCTTAATGCAAAAAAATAAATTGCTTGGCAAAACTAATTTTCTCTATTGAAAGCTAATTGTTTTTAATGGCATGACAAGAGAATAAGCAGCCACTTCTACTATTTTAGCCAGATATCGTAATTAAAATTCACAGAGACTTTGGGGATATGCATCATGCTAGTCTGACACAGCTCCATGAAACAAGCTATAGCCTCCTGAAAACAGAGATGATAATGGAAATGGTGATTAAGCATAACTCAAGTGCTGGGACCTACCACCCTGTTCAGAAGTTAATAGCTACCCTGGGGCATCTTTAACAGACATAAAAAGTTAAGTGGGATTTTTCTATAATGATTACCCTAATATTTCAGAAAGCTCTAATTAGCAGCTAATTGTCATTGCGTCCCATCATCCCATAGTCCTCACAGAGATGCTGTAGCTTCACCAGGTCTATCTTAGTGGAAGAAGGTGCCAAGATTTTTCAAAGAGGTTTCAGATGGTAGTGTCCCAATGATTGTCTAAGACTAAAGATTGCAGGACAGTTACTGATCTCTATTGAAAGAGGAAGTTTCCTCATACAGAGTTGCCTCCACCAATGAAATCACAGGTTTAGGCATATATATGTATATATGTAAGTATATGCACATATATGTATATATGCTACATATACATACTATGTTCTAAAATTTTTATTTTAAATTAAAAAAATTTTTAGTATATTTTGTGTGTATACACACATATATGTGTACATATACACACAATGTGATATAACATAATACTAAATATAATACATAATAGGGTATGTTTAGGAAAAATCCTTACTGATTGCTCTAGGCAAATTTGAGAAGGAAGAGAATATTTTAAGAAAAGTTGTCTCGTAGGAAGTGTTACCTAGACTGAGTCTTGAAAAAGAGGATTTGGATAGCTAGGGATGGGAAAGGAGAGTTTGGGGGACAACATGGAAAAGTGATGTGACATGGTAAGTGGAGATGAGGGGACAGCTAGAAGAACAGTTTGGGTAAAACATAGAGTTTACGAAATGCGAAATACTATGAAATAAGATTTGAAAAGGCAGATTGGGTTAGTGTTTGTCAAAGGGGATATTGACTCTACAGCTAGATGGAAAACCACTATGACATACTGCCTGTTTTATTAAAAACTTAACAAATATTTGTTAAATTGAATGGGAAATCAATGTCCATTTCCTGATGGATGGGGGGCAGGGAGAATCAGGGCAGAACTGATGGTCTTTTTCATGGATTTTTAAATTATGCCCAGAGTGGGGAAAAGTGAGGGGAGTTGAATAAAGTTAGCCAGGTTCTACAGAGGGGATGAATGGTACTCTCCATGAATCAAACTGGGCATGGTTAAAAGGCCTGTCCAGGTTATATATTCCCCCCTTTGAGGCTTGCTGTGTCAGGCAAATAGGCAGGAGTGCATTTTTCTTAACACAGTCCTCATATCCCAAAAATAGAATGGTTCTTGATGATTTCTGAGGAGGCATAAGCAGCGTCCTTTCACTTCTTGCTTTCCCAGTACCATACAGTTGAGATTCAAATGTCATATGCCATCCTACATGTACAGATGAAAATCAGTTAGCTTCAAATACGTACAAAGTTTTGCAGATTCACAAATAAGGAACATTTCCCAAAGTTCCCCAAACAAGCCAACAAAATAAGAAGCATTTTACAAAGTTTATCAAATATCTCGGCTTGCTTAGCCTTATTAGCTTCAGAGAACCTTTCTCAATCTACTACCATGTTTCCCCGATAATAAGACACTGTCTTATTAATTTTTTTGGAAAGAAAAACACCAGAGGGCTTATTTTCAGGGGAGGGCTTATGTTGTCCTGCCTCAGCTCTCCTCCGCGGCACTGCTCTCAATGGTGCCAGCAAGCAAATCACTGGGGAAGAACAGGATGACACGCTCACTGCTGCAGCTCTGATTGGATGCAGCTCGGAACGCGGCGTTCACCCGGGGGATGGGGGAGGGACGGTGCATACAGAGGGTACCGTAATGTAGCGTGTAGCGCAGGGGATCACCTTCACTACAGTAGCAATCTCAATAGGGCTTATTTTCGGGGGAGGGCTTATTTTAGAGGAATCTTACACAGTAAGGGGAGGGCTTATTTTCGGGATAGGTCTTATTATCGGGGAAACAGGGTAGAAAAAGGAAGAGCAAAGTCAAAGAAAACTGGCTTCTATCTCGCATAGAACCATCTTTCTCACTGTTCTTAGAATGGGCACCATGCACTGAACTGAACCAGTGAGAGGGCATCCTTCCCCATTCTCCATCTTTTACTCTGGCTCCAGGTGCACCAGACTTGCACCAGACTTTGTTTCAGTTTCAGGTGCCAACATGCACAAGATGGGAGTCCAAGGCATGGCAACCTTGGAGCCAGGAATGCAGACAGGGTGGTGCATCCAGGCCACCTGGCATGGAAGCCCTGAAAAGCCAGAGTGCCTGGAGCACAAGCTCAAGGGAAGTGTTGGAATTCTATAGCAACCAAGCTAAACTGAGGGCCTAAACATCCTTTTCCCTTTCCCCAAGACCAAGATGGTACAAGGGCAGGAGGAGGTTTATGGCTCCTATGTGCTTGAGGAGTAAGTTTGTATATTTGTGTTTATACCTTCTGAAGTAAACATTCCATTTGTAAAAGCTAAAATAACAATAGCAGAACAAAGGAATTTGAAAAGCTCAACTCTCCTGAATCCCTTTCCACCTATATGGACCTATAATTAGTTATTTTCTTGATAGAATGTTTATACAATGCTCCCTGGTCAGGAACTAGATATAGTATTTTACAGATCATCCCTTGCATAGCTTTTGTTAAAATTAGATGAAAAAACTGTTACTATGAGCCATCCTCCAGGATACGAAAATAGGTTTCTCATCTTAAAAAAAAAAAAGCCGCAATCAAACAAAATCCTTCCATCTGAACAGAGTTAGCCATCATGGCAATTTACCTGTGTTTTTCTCACTCTTTACCTTATTCCAAGGAGTTCTCTGAATGCAGAAGCTGTGAAGAGGCTTCTCCATCCCAAATCTTCCATCACCAGGAGCCTTGACAGCTGTTACCTTTTTGATTCTATTCCTAGAGTGACCCAAAACATTTACCATCACCTATCTATGCACTGGAATGCTTGTCGTGGAAAGATCAAATATTTGCGCCCCCCCAACCCTGCAAAATCCCCCTAAGGTCTGATTTCTAGCAGATGCTCAATCCATCTTGGTCTGTGTAAGACAGGCTCCATGGAAAAGGAACAGGAAGAGGGGGTGAGAAACTGTTCTTTCTTTACTAGGCTATCTCAGATCTAAGCCAGGCTGAGCTGGCTGACTGTTGGGACAGTACATCCTAGTTCTTTCCACATGATGTTAAACATCTGTTTGGAAATTGAAAAATTCAGTCAAAAATTCCAGTGTTTCCAAATGACCACATGTTTGGCATCATGTAGACAGCTGCTGAATGGTATTTGTTGGGCTTTGCAATGTGATTTGATTTAGTATGTTCTAGAAAGAAGAAAAGTTAAATGTGAGTGGTAGGGAAGAATAAGGTGGGAACCAGAAGGAACAAATACCCCAAGTGTGACCCATCATGAGGTCACATAGGTACAGACCTAGATTCAAAGCCTTCCTCAGGCACATGCTATTGGTGTGACTCTGGGCTAATTCTCTGAGCCTCAGACTCCTTGTTTATGAAATGGGGATAATCTATCTGAACTACCTCTCTCACAGGAGGATCATGAAGATCAGATGAGAACCTGGATGTAAAATGCTTTACAATCCTAAAGTGGTGTGTAAATGTGAAGTATTATTATTACTGCACTTCTGTAGGTAACAGACTGGAAATCTGCACATGTGATACTTTTTTTCTTCTTCAGATGTTAGTAGTAAAATAGCAAACACGCTGACCTTGAAGTCAAATTAGTACAGCTCTTCACGAAATCACTGAATCATGGAATTTCACATTTGGAAGGGAAGCCCCTCAGCTGCCATCAGGCCCTCAACATTCCTCACAAACCATTATCCATTCATCCTCTCCATCAACCTCCAACCGTACCCATCATGCTTTACCTCCCTCTTCCTGCATTTCTTCATCTGTAAAATAATACTTGAACCACCTATCTCACAGGGCAGTGGTGAGGATCAAAGGAGAATGTATAGAAAGTGTTTTGGAAACACTGCCCCCCCCCCCAAAGAAAAACACAAAAAACCAAGAACAATAATAAGCATTTATCAAGCACCTACTGTATGTGAGTCAGTACATTGACTAATGGGTATATCAAGATAAAACAAAGTAGAGGCAGCTAGGTGACGCAGTGAATAGAGCACCAGCTCTGGAGTCAGGAGGACCTGAGTTCAAATGTGACCTCAGACACTTGATGCACTTACTTGTGACCTTGGGCAAGTCACTTAACCCCTTGCCTCCAAAAACAAAACAAAGATAAAACAAAGCAGTCCCTCCCCTCAAGGAGTTTGTACTCTCCTGAGTTGGGGTTGAGGGGAGGAGACATGATATTTACGCAGATACATAGTGTAAGCTAAAACACCATATATAATGTGAACTCATATTCTTGTTCTTTTAACCTTAAAAGGCTGACATAAAACACACCCTTTTCCTGCCTCCCTTAGTGAAGGGATGTGTGTCCTCCTAAACCACATGATTTTATCAAGATGGCATCATCCATCTTCAAAGTATCCTTCAATCCTTGGACCATTAAGTTGATTGCTGCTCCTGCCCACAGGCAAATATTTCATCCATCTGTCATGATCCCAGGTTCTTCTCTTTTCACCATCTCAGGAGTGTGTGCTTCCAAAATTCCTGGAATTAATCCGTCAGTTATTTCATTAGTTTACTCTAACTCTTATGGAGGAGACAGAAGAATCTTCTAAAGCCCCAGTTCAATCCAAGTTTGGACAAGTTCTAACAACTAGATTAAATAGTCTTGCTTAATAGACATATGTCATGAAAGTACTCTGGAATTCATTATTAAGATAAGAGTCTTACTGATAGGACAATTTTGTATAAATCTTGGTCAGTATTATAATTTCTGAAATCTGAAAACTGCAAAATTTATTTACTTATTTATCTAACATCAGACATTTTACCCAATTTTGGACTATTGAATTCTGGTTTTTAAGAAACACCTCAACATTAGAAACATTGTTCATAAAGACTAGAATAGCTGCAGGCAGCTCCTCATGTGTGGGATTTGTGCTCATGAAATTTGATTATGTCATTGTTTTTATTGAACTCATGGAAATTAATGCTTGCCTTTGAAAAAACATATGGAATCATGGGGTTTGTTGTAAAGGAAGCAGTATCATGCTAGAAAATATTTTTCAAAGAAAAGTAATTTTAAAATTTAGAGGCAGGTATTTTAAAAACATTCTTATGGTATTTATCATATGATAAAATGAGGCTGACGAAAGACACAGCTCTTTCTTGGTTCTCCTACCTGTTTGTCTAGACCTTCTCAGTCTCCTTTGCTGGTTCAGTATCTGTGTCCCACCTCCTAATTTTGGATGTCCGCCAAGTCTCTGTCCTCTTTTCTTCTCTCCTTATAGTCTCTCCTTCTCAGTGATCATATCAGGTCCCTTAAGTCCAATCATCTTTATGAAGATGTCTCTCTGATCTGTATATCTCTTCAGAATTCTTGTCTTATATCACCAATGGCCTGCTGTTGGAAACCTCCAATTAGATGACCTGTAATCATCTCAAATTCAACATGTCCAGAACAGAACTCATTATTTCTCCCCATGCCTTCATTTTCTCTAAACTTCTCTATTCCTTTGAGACCGGTACCATTCTTTCAGTCACCCTGATTTGCATCCTTGAAGTCGCTTTTGACTTATTCTTCTTCCCCCACCCCCAATCCAATCAATTGTCAAGTCTCTTCAAGGAGACCTCCTGCAACTGCTCTCATGATTACCACTGTAATTCAGGCCCTTGTCACTTTTTATTTTTACTATTGTAACATCCTCCTAATTGATCACCATGCCTCCATTCTCTCCCCTTTCTAATCCATCTTCCATACAGCTGCCAAGATAATCTTCCCAAAACATGGATTCATCCATGTTGCTACCCTTCCCAGAACTTTGCAATGACTCTCCATTGCCTATAGTAGACCATCAAATTCCTGCTTCTCATTTAAAGCCCATGACTCCATTCAACATTTACAGACTTGGTTTAGATTACACCATCTTCATGAATTCTCAGTCAAACTTATTTTTTAACTTATTTTTTCCCTGAACTTGGCATTAATTTTCTTGACACCATGCATTGGCACAACTCCACCCCATAGAACCTATCTCCTTTCTATCTCTGCCTCTTGGAATCACTAACTCACTTTAAGGCTAAGTTCAGAAGCTACCTCCTATGTGAGATTTGTCCTTATCCCCTCAGTTGTCAATGCTGCCTTCTTCCTCCAGCTATTTCATATCCACTTAACTGGATAGAGCACTGAACCTAGAGTCAGGAAGACCTGAGTTCAAATTCAGCTGTAGACACTTAATGGCTTGACCCTGTTTGAGTCATTTAACCCTGTTTGCCTCAGTTTCCTCATCTGTAAAATAAGCTGGAGAAGGAAATAGCTAACCACTTCAGTGTCTTTGCAAAAACAACAACAGCAACAACAAACCACTCCAAATGGGGTCATGGAGCGTCAAACATGACTGAAACCTGCACTTTATCATTCATACATTCATTCATTCTACACACATGTTGTAGTCCCCAGTAGAATGTAAGCTTCTTAAAGGTATGAGGTATTTTTCATTTTTGTCTTTTTTGTTTTCCCATTTCCTAGCACAGTTCCTTATACATATCAAGCTCTTAATAAGTATTTGTTGAATTAAAAAGAAGAGTGGTAGATTAAGAATTCTTCAGTATAGATCCAGTACTTTGCCAAAGGCATGGGAATACCTAGTCCCTATGAAAGTGGCAATGGAGAAGTCAAGTGAAACATGGATAAATCATCAGGTTCTATCATAGCCTCTAGAAATATTTCTCTAGAACCAGAGGTTCTTACCGTGTTTCCCCGATAATAAGACACTGTCTTATTAAATTTTTTGGAAGGAAAAACACCAGAGGGCTTATTTTCAGGGGAGGGCTTATGTTGTCCTGCCTCAGCTCTCCTCTGCGGCACTGCTCTCAATGGTGCCAGCAAGCAAATCACTGGGGAAGAACAGGATGACATGCTCACTGCTGCAGCTCTGATTGGATGCAGCTCGGAGCACAGCGTGCGTTTCACCCGGGGGGAAGGGGGCGGTGCATACAGAGGGTACTGTAATGTAGCATGTAGCGCAGGGGATCACCTTCACTACAGTAACAATCTCAATAGGGCTTATTTTCGGGGAGGGCTTATTTTAGAGGAACCTTACACAGTAAGGGGAGGGCTTATTTTCGGGATAGGTCTTATTATCAGGGAAACACGGGTAGTTTTTTGTTTTTGTTTGTTTTGTCTTTGTTTTGTTTTGTTTTTTGCATCATGTACCCTTTGGACAGCAATTTGGTGAAGCCTGTGGACCTCTTTTCAGAATAATGTTTTTAAATGCCAAAATAAACCACATGGGATGAAAAAGGAGGCCAATTATTCTGACACATAGTTATTTAAATATTTGAAAAATTAAGTTCATGGCACACAGGTTTATGATTCCTGATCTAAATTATCCAACTCCATGTGCTTTGTTCCCATTATCACCAAGTGATTTCTAGATACCTTGATGCTGGAACAAGGGTGCCCTGAGTAGGGGACATGAATTTCTGGTCACTAGAAATATATGCTGTTCATAGTAAATTAATAAATTTGCCTTCAGTTGTATGAGTTTGAATAATGGAAGCTATTTTGTCTAGGGATTGATTACCCATGGAAACCCTGAAAACTGAGGAGCAGATATGAGAGCACACATGCAGAAATGCACAGAAGACTTTCTGCCCTCTGTGTCTCATACCCTCTAAGAGGAATAGCTGTCAGACCAGTTTGACTAGAACAGAAAGCAAATGAGGGAAGTAAGCTACAATTAGACTGGAAGGGTAGATGGGAGGTATATTGTGGAAGGCTTTTAGTGACAGGCTAAGGAGTTCATATTTTATCTTAAGGGCCATAGGGTGCCCTTGAACATCTTTGAATAGAGGAGTGCTTGTGGGACCTGTATTATAGATATATATAAATTTGCTACTGAATGGAGAATGGATTAGAGAAAAAAGAGATTGGAAAGTGGAACTCTGGGAGATTGTTTAGGTACCTATTGTAAAAATCCAGGGAAGAGGTGATGAGGGCCTTAACTAGAATGAAAGATCTGTTCTGTACCTTTAATAAACATAAGGAAGTTTGGAGGAGAAGTAGCTTTTGAGGGAAATATGAGTTTACCTTTGGACATGTCCAGTTTGAACTGTCTACAGAATATACAATAGAATAACCAGCAGATGACTAGTGACTCGGGGCCTGCAATTCTGTATTAAAGCTGCTTGATAATTGAATATATGAGAATTAATGAGATAATTTACATTGAGAGAGTACATAGAGGGAGCAGAGAAGATGGTGGATGACATAGCCTTGAGGGACACTTATGGTTAGGGGAAGATGGAGGATGATGCAGCAAGGAAACAGAGAAGGTGCAATCCGACACATAGGAAGAGAAAACAATGAGAGCAGGGTCACAGAAGTGAAGGAAAGAGAAGTGGCCAGCAGTGTCGACAGCTGTGGAGAAATCAAGGAGAAGGATGGGAAGGACCATCAGAGCTAGCAGATGAGGTCACTGGTATCCTTTGAGGAGCAGTTTAGGTAAAAGAGTTGGATCAGAAACCTGGTTGCCAGAAGTGTAGAGGGATTTAGGGAAGGGGAAAGGGAGGGGGTAGTGGAGGCAATTTACTCATAGGATTATTTCTAGGGTTTGGGCAGTGAAAGGGAAGAGAGAATGGTTACCGGAATCAATAGTTGGGGAAAGGTCAAAAAGAGTGAGGACTGAGAAAAGGAGATTAGATGTTGCAATCAATGGGTAACAATAGAGGGGTGGTCAGAAGCCACTTTGCAAGGTGTTAAGAAGTGAGTGGGCTTGAGAAAGTAGAAGCAAAGATTATCTAGAAAGTATCTAGAAATTTGGCTGAGACCAAGGAGAGATACACAGAAGCAAAATTAAAATGGCCTATACTACTACTTATAAATCTCTACTTGAAATGCTTCCCCCTTCCCTTGAAAACCTTGTCCCATTATGCTACTGGCATGCCTGTCCTGCCAAACCCTTATCCTATATTACACTTAACCATTCACTACCTTTTCTGATAATATCCCCCCTACCCCATCCCTGCAGCCGCCACTTCTTGTAACAAAAAATTAAAAAGAAAGAGGATGGGGGAAAAGGAAAGCAGGTCAAGCAAAACTAATGTAACTGGGGTGGCTAGGTGGCACAGTGAATAGAGCACTGGCCCTGGAGTCAAGAGGACCTGAATTCAAATCTGGCCTCAGACACTTGACACTAGTGTGTGACCTTGGGCAAGTCACTTAACCCCAATTGCCCTGCCCCCCCTCCAAAAAGCAAAAAAACAAAAATAAAAACACTAATGGAACCATTAGTCGAGTCTAACAAGATGTGCACTATGCTGCACACATAGAGGCCACTAACCCTGCCTCTCTAATGAATGGGGAAATGCCAGGTCTCCTTTGGGGAAAAACTTGATCATTGTAATTACACAGCATTTAGTTTTGTGGGATTTTTTGTTCTTGTTCTTTCTTTTTTCACTGTTGTGGCCAGCACATATATTGTTTTCCTGGTTTTGTCTAAATGCTTGTTGATTCGCTGATTGATTCTGCATCTGTGCAACTAAGTCTTCCCAGGTTTCTCTCTATTCTTTTTATCTGTGTCTAATGATCCAGTGATACTCCATCACATTCAATTTGGGTTTTTTGTAATAATATTTTAGTTGCATGTAAAAACAATTTTAACATTCATTTTAAAAAGTTTTGAGTTCCAAGTTCTTTTTGTTCCTCGCTCGCCTCCCCCATCCCTGAGATGGCAAGCATTTTGATATAGATTATGTATGTGCAATCACACAAAACATATTTCCATATTAGCCATGTTGTGAAAGAAGACACAGACAAACAAAAACACAAGAAAAATACAGTGAAAAATAGTATGTTCCAATCTGCATTCAGACTCCATCATTTCTTTCTCTGGATGTGGATAGCATTTTTCATCACGAGTCCTTTGGGATTGTCTTGGATCATTGTACTGCTGAGTCATTCGTAGTTGATCATCACACAATATTGCTGTTTGTGTATCTTAATTTGTTTAACCATTTCCTAATCAATGGCAGCCTCTGACTCATCCTGAGTCAATTCTTTACATTTGTCCCCACTGTCATGAAATGATCTCATTGTCTGGAAAGGAAGCTACTTTTTTAAAAGTAAAGTCTAATCCGTTCATGAAGATGGAATCTTAAGCTATTGAATTAGGTGATTTGCTATCATTTGCTTATATTTTCATGCAAGTTCCTGTGCTAAACTTGCATTTAATTGCATGGGTAATATAAAGTATAATATATTTACTCCCTTATGCTTGTGTCAATATTTCTTCTTCTGATTGTCTCCAACTAATTTTCCGGCCTTAATCTTAGTTCCTTGAACTTTGCTTCTGCTTTCTCTTGTCTTACAGGAGGGGAAAAAAAAGCCCCTTTGCCTCATTCTCATTTACTGACCAGATAATGTAACTTAACTTAATGAAGGTCTGTCTGTTGGAAGCACATTCGTGTGTGTTTGGTATTTTGCTATCAGCTGATGTCACCTTGCAGGAATAAGTGAGAGGGCTAGGACTTACTGGGAGTCCACTGACGGATATAGAAGCTGGACAGATAACAAACTCAACAACAACATCAACAAATTCAATTCAACCAACGTTTATTAAGTGGTTACTACAAGAAGGGCAAGCTTGATGTAGAGGACTAGCCTTGAAGTCAATAGGACACGGGCTCACATCTTACTTTGATTTGTCATAGCTGTGTGGTGTCTAGGTAAGATACCTTAGAACCCCAGGAAACTTTCTGAGACTATAAGGGACAGAAGAGTTGCCAATTTGCACAGGAAGAGGGAGTTTCTACACTGAGGATTCCCTGAGGAAATCACCAGGAAAAAAAGGAAAATGGGAAAAGCACTGTACTAAGTGCTGAAGATAATATCCTTCTGAGAAGCTCCCAGTCTTGTAGAGGGATAAGACATCAATCAATCAGTCAAACAATAAACATTTATTAAGCACCTACAATTCACTGGGCACTGTGCGAAGGCATCCATAAATAATAATAACAGATTGTGTTAGGTTGTGAGTAAATGCATTAAAAAGGCATCGAAGATGAGCATACAAGGTTTCCAGAGGAAGGGGATGCTTCCAGCTGCGTACTCAAATAAGGCTTCATGGAAAATTCTGTGCTCTCCTCAGTCCTCTGGGGCAGCATCGGGGCTTTGCGGCAGAGAAGCGAGACTCTTTCATGTTAAGGCAGGAGTGAGGAAAGAAGGCTCATGGTCAGGAGAAGAGCAAGATCTGAGAGTGCCGAGAAGGAGAAAGAAGGGGAGGAAGAGAAAGAGAGGGAGGGAGAGACAGACAGACAGACAGACACACAGGAGTGGGGGGGGGATCACCCTGAGGTCTGGTGTGGATGCCGGGGAGTCACCTGAAATTGGAGACATTGAGTGAGGTGCTTAAGGTCCACTGAAGTCAGTGTATGTTGTGGACCAGATGTGAGAGCAGAAAGAAGGCCCTGGGACAAAGACCAAGGGCAGGGGGATGAGAGGCTGGGATGGACAGCAGAAGCCAGAAAACAATCACCATGGAAACAGAGGCAGAGCTGCAGCAATGAAGCCTCTTGCAAGGCCCCAAGACAAGTCTGGACAGATCCTGGTTTTGCTGAACTTGGGGGGAGGAGGGGAACAAAGTCAACAGGGTGATTTCATTTCCCTTCTTCTCCATGCTTTTCTCCAAAGCTTATCTGTTTCTTTAAAGTTTACTTACATTCCTATTCTCCCAAGTCTTCAAAGTCAAACCAAGGGAACGCTGTGACTAACCATGGCATTACTACTGAGCCATATGTGTTTTTACTACTTAAGGGCAGCTGAGGAAGGAGTGATAAGGGGTGAGGTACATGGGGAGAAAACTTTTTACTATTTATGGAATCTTTCATAGAAAAATGGGGGCTAAGGGGGCAGCTAGGTGGTGCAGTGAATAGAGCACTGGCCCTGGATTAAGGAGGACCTGAGTTCAAATCCAGCTTCAGACACTTAACACTTACCAACCCTGTGACCTTGGGCAAGTCACTTAACCCCAATTGCCCAACCTTCCCCCCTCGAAAAAAAAAAAAAGAAAAATGGGGTCTCAGAACTGAACAAAAGGGATACTATTGATTCCTATTTATAGTTTTGTCCTACACAGAGGAGCTTTGCAGTCTTGGTTTGGGGGAAGGTTATGTACAAGCTAGGAGTTATTATTACTGAGGTGGTCACCTCAGGCAATTCCTCTTCTCTTTGTCTTCCCTTACCAGGTTTGAAAGGAAAATCATTCCCTCGGGGAGATTAGTGGAGGAGAGTGGTTAGAGAGAAGTCTAGCCCAAAGGGAGGAGATGGGGAAAAGTGACTGCCCTCACCTGAGTGGGGGACAGCAAGAAGCAGTAATTATCAACCTGCAATGGCTAGATAGACATGGGGGGAGGGGAGGGGAAATTGGGAAGGGGGTGGCCCAAATGAATGCCCAGAGATATACGAGGACAGACAATAGATCTCTTGTGTCAAAGACTCTCTCATGACCAAAAACCCCAGGTTTCCTTTCAGGAATTTTCTCATTCTTCTGGTTTGTATGTATCCCACTATTCCCACCCTAATACAGTATTCTCTACATCACAACCCTAATAATACAGTGTGAGGCTAAGAACCTCATCTTTTGAGGCTATTCTCTTTCCTTACAAAAACTACCCTAGAAGCAAGTTGTGGTGCTTCCTTTCCCAGTGAGTCCAGGTCGCCAATCCTGGTTTTAAATATGATGACAATGAATTTTTGTATGTTTTTCTCCCTCAGACACTTGGGAGTGGTGCCCTCTGCTCAAACAGAAATATTCATTGGTACTGGAGCTGAATTCCCTCATTTCTCCTTCTCAGAGAGTTGACAGTTAATCAAAGGATCAATAAACATTTTCAGTCATTAGGATGATGAGACTTCCATCATTCAGATAGCACCAAATGTATATTAGGCTCTGGAAGTATTTTATCAGTGCCTCATTTCAGTGCTGAGATTTCAGGGGCTAGCTGAAGCATGGTGATATCCCAGCTCCTGAAAAATGGCATTCTCCCTGAACAAGTTGTGGTATATGAATGTAATGGAATACTATTGTTCCATAAAAAATGATGAGCAGGCAGACTTCAGAAAAACCTGGAAAGACTTACATGAACTGGTGCTGAATGAAGTGAGCAGAACCAGGAGAACATTGTACACAATGACAGCAACATTGTGTGAAGACCAACTAGGATGGACTTAACTCCTCAGAAATACAAGGATCTAAGACAATTCCAAAAGACTCATAATGGGAGAAAAAAAAATTATCTACATCCAGAGAAAGAACTATGGAGTTCGAATGCAGTTTGAAGCATACTGTTACCTTTTTTTTTTCTTTCTCATGATTTTTCTCTTTCATTCTGATTCTTCTTTCACAACATGACTAATGTGGAAATATGTTTAATATGATCATACACGTACAACCTTTATCAGATTGCACTCCATCTTGGGGAGGTGGAGTGGAGGGAGGGGGGAAATTTAGAACTCAAAATCTTATAAAAGAAAATATTGAAAACTAAAAATAAATTAATAAATTTTTAAATTTTTTTTTTAAAAGAAAGAAAATGGTATTCCCAGGACCCTAGAGCTGGAATCTGGTT
>NW_027185777.1:23533256-23609009 GCF_028583685.1 Petaurus breviceps papuanus
ATAGGCTTCAGTAAGTTTTCACATAAACTAGATTTTTTGGGAGGGGGAGGGAGGGAAGAGGGGGAGTGTGACCTGTATTTGGACCACTGCAATAATTGTCCTATCTTCCTTTCCTTGCTCCCTTCCTCCCCCCTTCTTTTCTTCACTTCTTTCCTTCCTTCCTTCCTTCTTGTCTCCTAGAGGCAGTTAGGTAGTGGTTTGAGTGCTGGGCCTGGAAGTTCAAGAATACCTGAGTTCAAATCTGGCCTCAGCTGCTTACTAGCTGTGTGACCTTGGGCAAGTCATTCCGTCTCTGTTTGCCTCAGTTTCCCCAACTGTCAAATGGGGGTGATACTAATAGCACCTACTTCCTAGGGTTGTTGTGAGGATCAAAAGAGATAATATTTTTAAAGCTTTTAGTACAATGCCTGCCACACAGTAGGCACTTACTTGTTTCCTTCTTTCACTTTGCAAGACTGGGGACTTCTGACTGAATCAAGCAATGAGTGGTACTAGTTAGGTGTGAATAAAACCCAGGCTTGTCTGTTGAACAAATTAATCAATCAAAGCTAGGTGGGACAAAAGGTTTGTGGGCATCTGCTGAGACTTGTTCATGTCCTACTATGTTCCCATCTACTATAAAGTAGAAAGGCAAATCAGGAACCAATGTTCCTTTGAGTGTCCAGCAGTTTAGAGTAGAGAGCAGTTCAGCCAAGCCCCAGAAAGTGAACTAATTGGTTGAGGGAAGAGAAGTAGAGATATTTCTCCTTTTCCACCCCCACACCAGAGAATAATCTTGTGAACTTCAGAGAGTTGGAGGATTTGGGATTTCCCATTGGATGTCCTAGGAGTGTTCCCAGAGCAGCTGACACAATGCACCAGGAGCCAAGGACAAGCTTGATACACTAAGGAAAGGAGGCTTTGAGGAATTCAACAAAGCTATAGCTAAGGTGTACGCCTTAAGGACTTTGTCAAAGGGGCTAACAGGAGTTTCCAGTGTTCCCCTTTGTCACCTGCTCCAAGATTGTGTATTCTTTATGTATTTGGTGGAGAATATGTTACAGATTTTGGGGGGATACTTTGTACCAACTGTTCCAGCACTATCATGATTTCATGGTCATACTACCTGGAACATAGTAGGCATTTAATAAATGCTTAACTTCCTGTACCATCTTAGTACTCCTTTCTAATGGCTAATTAACTCTGGTTGATTAATGTAAAGTGATAATCAAGCCACAATGTGGCTTCTTTCTTTTCTTTCCTTCCTTCATTAAAGCGTAATCTCTTCTAAAGATATAAAATTAAGATCAGACTTGTCCTCTGTCTCAGAGAACTTGGGGTCACTAAATAGCTGAATCTAGAGAGTCCATTTTCTTAAACTCTCAACTATACCTTGCAACTCCTCTTAACATGGGTTCCCTTGGAAATCTGGTTAATTACAAAGTCAAAGAGGTTTTTGTACCCTTTCATTAATTCCCTGTATGCTCAAAAGAATTAGAAATCTTTAATAATATGATGCTTTAAAAATATTTGATCATTTATACCATTAGTGTTACCTTTTTATTATTCCTATTACCTTTTTATAGAATTAATGGTCAGCGTTTAGTTTCTTTGTGGGTAAAATTAAATTTTCATCTTTGAAAGACTGTAGTAAATGGAGCTTGCCATGTACATTTATTATGCACCTGTGGTGTACAGGGTACTTTGCAAGGTATTGGAGCACAATTACTGTCTCTGATGTGTTTAAATTCTTGTTATTTAGTCATTTCAGTTGGGTGACCTCCGTCACTACTGACCTTCCAGACCCTAGTTCTAATTAGACGAGTGACCAGTTGAACAAGTTGAACTTCCCTTGTGTTGTGGCCAGCAAACTCTTACGTCCTCCCCTCCCCACCCCCTGCCCCTCTTCCCTGTGATGCATAGTCATCCCCTGCTGAGGAGAAAGTTTGTTCTCCCGCTCACTCTTATTCCTGTTCAATGCAGCCTTGGTCCCCTCTGTCTTCTCTCCCCTACTCTTTGACTGTGCTCTCTTGGCCCTCTACTCTGTTTTTAACTTGGTTTTGTCCTAGATCTGCACCCTTTGCCCTCTTTCCACCTTCTTGTGCTCATGGAAACCTGGCTTTCTCCAGGAGACACCTGATTGGTTTACTGATGGTTAATAATAAATTTATATAGCACAACTATTATCTCATTTTATCCTCACAATAAACTGTTTATTATCCATATTTTACATATAAGGAAACTGAGTCAAACAGGTTGAGTGACTTGTGCAGGGTCACTTAGCTAATAAGTCTTTTAGTCTGAATTTGATCTCAGGTTTTCCTGACACTAGAACTCTGTGCTTCATCCACTGTGCCATCTAGCTGATCAGCAATGGAAGGTGGCCAAACTTCCATCTGTGTTCATCAACTCTGTTGGACTCGATGCACACAAAGGATAGGCATCAGTTAGGAGACCCAAGGAACTGTCCTAGAGTAGTCTGAATCTGGGAAACCATAAAGGAGAACAAAGAAACACTAAGGACTCAGCGAAATCCAGCCTCTGTCAATGTAACAGTTGTGGACAGCCATAAAAGCAACAGCCTGGAGTGGCCCTGAGACTTAGTTGCACTTTTTGAGGCTTAGGGACAACATAAAGTAGGGCAAACAAAGTTACAAATGACTCTTAAGATAAGGGGCCCAGTCAATAACCAAAGACAGTCTTAAATGTAACAGCACAGAAACAAGCCACAGAACGGATAGGGTTTCCCAGCCTAGTCCATAATTCAATTCATTAAGAACCTACTACCCGTGTTTCCTCGATAATAAGACCTATCCCGAAAATAAGCCCTCCCCTTACTGTGTAAGATTCCTCTAAAATAAGCCCTCCCCCGAAAATAAGCCCTATTGAGATTGCTACTGTAGTGAAGGTGATCCCCTGCGCTACACGCTACATTACGGTACCCTCTGTATGCACCATACCCCTCCCCCCCCCCCCGTGAAACGCACACCACACTCCTAGCTGCATCCAATCAGAGCTGCAGCAGTGAGCGCATCATCCTGTTCTTCCCCAGTGATTTGCTTATTGAATAAAGGTACATTTTTTTGTTCACATTTACCTGTTTATTAAAATTGCTGTCAGTGTTCATTAAAATAAGCCCTCCCCTGAAAATAAGCCCTCTGGTGTTTTTCTGTCCAAAAAATTAATAAGACAGTGTCTTATTATCGGGGAAACACGGTATGTTCTGAGCAGTGTGCTAAAGTATTAGGATTACAAAGATAAGGATAAAGTATTCCTTTCCTCCAAGGGTCACACATTCTATTTGGGGGATACAACACATGTAAGCATGATAAAAGGGAGGGAGTAGAAGGGGAAAGGCAGTACTCAGATTACTCTAAGAAAAGTCTGAAGGAGAGAACATTAATAGCTGAATGATTCAGGGAGGGCTTCACATAAAGGATGTCACCTGAGCAGAACCTTGAATGAAGATAAGAAATAGGGGAGGCAAAGATGAAGGAGGGTATTCCAAGATCTGGGGTTAATGTGAATGTATAGAGGTGGGTGTGGCATGTTGAATTTAGGAAATAGTAACTCAGTTTGGCTGGAATGGAGAGATTGCAAAGGAGAGAATTGTGAAATAAGTCTGGAAGTTTTCAGGGTATCAAATTCCAGGCTTGGGAACTCATGTTTTATTCTTTTTTTTTTTTTTAAGCAATTGGGGTTAAGTAACTTGCTCAAGGTTACACAGCCAGGTGTTTCTGGGTGGATGCTAAGTGTCTGAGCCCGGATTCAATCCCCCAGGTCATCCCGACACTGGGGCCGGTGCTCTTACTCGCTGTGCTACCTGGCCGCCCCATCATGTTTTATTCTTGAAGCAATTGGGAGTCACTGAAGATTCTTGAGCCTGGGAATGACGTGTTCAGATCTGTGCCTTAGGAAGATTATTTTGGCATCTGTGTGGAGGGTTGATTGGGGTGGGGGGAGGAAACAAGAGACAGGGATATCAAATGGGAAGAGGTGATTGCAATAATCCAAGTGAGAGGTGGTAAGGGCTTGAACTAATATGGAGCCATATAAGTGGGAGGGAGGCAGATGCAAGAGGTAGGTAGCATCAAGTGAATTTTTTTAATTGCTTAATTATGTCAGGGAGTAGGAATTGAAAGAGAGGGAAAAGCAAAAGAGGAGGTTGAAAATATGGATGGCAAGGAGGATGTTTATGTCCTCAACAGAAATAGGGAAATTTTGAGGAGAGGTAGGCTTAGCAAGGAAGATTTTTGTTTCACATGTTGAATTTAAGGGTCTGACAGCAAGATATATAGGTAGAGACACTTAGCAGTCACTCAATGTTGTGAAAATAATTCTGGAAAGAGAATAAGGCTTCATACATAGATTCAGGGGTCATCTAAATAGATATGGAAACCAAATTGTTATGAATGGATAAAATTACTAAGGGAGATATAGCATGAGTTCTTAGTCTGGCATCTTTGAACTTTAAAAATGTCATACCTGGTTTTTAAAAATATAATTGGTTTCCTTATATATTTCATTTCATGCATTTAAAAACCTCATTCTGAGAAGGGGCCCAAAGGTTTCACCAGACTGTGAGAGCACCCATGAAATAAAAAAGGTTAAGAATCTCTGGTGTGATAGATGATTAATTGGACCCCTATTTTATTGGAACTCTAGTTGATTCCAATCAGTATTAATTATATTTTTTCAGTTTTTTTAGGAAGGGCAGGGCAATTGGGGTTAAGTGACTTGCCCAAGGTCACATGGCTAGTAAGTGTTAAGTGTCTGAGGCAGGATTTGAACTCAGGTTCTCTAGACTCCAGGGCTGGTGCTGTATTCACTGCACCACCTAGCTGTCCCTAGTATTAGTTAGTTTGATATGATTACATAAGGGTAGTGATTATAAATTCACTTGCTTAATTATAGGAAGCTAACTAATCTTACCCTGTTTTATTGTAACCCTTGTTTTTCCTTGTTATGGTGACCAAGCCCCCTCCCCCCCCCCCCATGAAGGAGGTGACTCAATTACATTTGGTTATTTTGTTTGCCTCTGCCCCTTGTCACCCTTCTATTGTCTAACATGAGGAGATGACCATGAACACTTGGCCAAGGAGTGACCATGGTTGCTGGTCTGAGGCCTGCCTCTCTACTGGTCCATCATCAAGCCATGTAGATGTTTTGACATCTGTCTATCAGTCCAGCTCATGGGTGAGGTCATCCACTTAGTGGGACCTCCTGAAAAGTCAAGATAGGTCTGTTAATGTCTGCTTACTAGTCAGTCTGTCAACCAATGGGATTATGTATTCTGTGTAGACCTTCAAGGGTAAGGTCTCTTCACCAATAAGACTCTTTGTTTTTGATCTGCTCCTTCTATATTGTCTGGGTATCAAGCACTATAACACTAAGACCCTGGAGGAAGGGGGCATCTCAGATCATGGGGAAGATCTGAGGTCTACTTCATTAGAAGTGGTCATGGAGCCTTTAATAAAGTACTATTGGCTCAGAGCTCTGCCTCAGTGGTTTTTCTTGCAGATTGGACCATTTTGGAAATCCCCACACTGGCATATAAAGAGATGAGGACTCAGGACAGAGCCTTGGGGACACTCAGGTTTAGGTAATGGAAAAAGGATGAAAAGATGAAAACAGAAGCTTCTTCTCAGATGCCTCAGTCAGTGCTCATTCAGTTTGTGCTTAAAGTTCTTCAGGGATGGGGAACTGTCTTCCAAGGAAGCCTAAAATGCATTTTGAAATAGCTGTAATTGTTAGGAAATAAAGTTCATTTCAGACTAATTTGAAGACAGGTGCGTTTTGTAAGAACTTCACATAAACTCTATTGGAACAAGCTTTCTAGACTTCCTCAGTTATGAATAAGCTTTATATAGGGCCTGAATTCTGTCTGAGACGAATATTGCACTGCATGTGTCTGGTATGTATGTAGCTGTCTGTATGTTGTCACTTCCATTGAAAGGGAGCTCCTTGGGGCAGCTAGGTGGCTCAGTGAATAGAGCACTGGCCCTGGAGTCAGGAGGACCTGAGTTCAAATATGACCTCAGACACTTAACACAAAAAAACTAGCCTGTGACCTTGGGCAAGTCACTTAACCCCAATTGCCCTACCTTCCCTCCTCCAAAAAGCAAAAAGTAAAAATAATAAACAAATGGGCAGATCTTTTTTTAAAATAATAAAAGAAAGGGAGCTCCTCAAGGGCAAAGGCCATATTTTGCCCTGTTTGGCATCCTCAGTGCTTAGGACCCTGACTGTCACATGGTAAATGCTTTTTGATTGACTGATTGGTGGATCATTTCTCCGAAGCAACCTCAGATCTTCCTCCAATGACAAAATATTAATACAAATATAAAATTGTATAAGCAGCATTCAGGGAGAACTAGCACCTCTGGTGTGAGGGCTTGCTGAGCCCTTCCCAGGGTCGCTGCTTCACCTTTGTTGCTCACCTTTTCACCCAACATTCATCTGCAGCTCTAAGAAGGTGTAGTATTAACAGCACTCACACCCTGGTAAAAGCATCTTGGCAGACAGACTGAACCAGGCTGAGGATAATGGACAGGTCTCCAACCCATCGGTGAGTTAGGGTGGTGACTTCCCCAAGCACATGAAGACTTCCCCCAGCAGAATGGGTAGATGAGAACAATTTTTTCCAATAGCCGTGAAGGTGGCTTCAGCAGAGGCGCGGAGTGCTCAGAGCTTGGTCAGACATCGAAGATGCCAAGATCATTCAGTGCCTCCTGGGCCAGCTCCAGACATCCTAACTTTTGTCTTGCCACTGTACTTTGATGACTCTGGAAGAGAATGAGGCTGCCTACTTTGTGGAATGCTGCCTCACTTAAATCTAATTCATGCACTAGTCAAGACCACCCAGTGATGTCATCAGTCCTCTTCAAAGTGAAGGATGAACAAACACTAAGTACAAACATAGGCCAAAAGCAGATAAGTTTCCATGTGCTTCCCTTTCCTCCCTTCAGAAGATCTGCTGTGACCCATGTGAGAATTGAATTGTATGAAGCTGACCACCTTTCTGTAGTGCAGGGAAGGAAGTTTGGGTAAAGAGATACGGCGTCACACAGGGATAGTGTGTTTCTATTCACCAAGGGAGATCCCAGTGAGGAGTAATCTTGCTGTGCAGCCCCCATAGCCCTTTGCTTAAGGGAGCACACAGTAGATTGGCTCCAGACAAGGAGTTGTGTAACAGCTTTCCACATTTCAGTGTATTTTATAAATTGCCTAATTAAGAAGGAGCAGTGGGGGTGGGGGGAGGGCAGGGAAGCCAAAACTGTGCTATTCAGTAGGAGACCCTCAAGAGGTCTGTGGATAGATTTTGAGAGGTCAGCAAAATTGGGTGGGAAAAAATTACCTCATTATTTTCACTAGCTTCTCATTGAGGAAATGTAAACAAAAATATAAATAAAACATGACTCTGAGAACCAGGCTGCCAGAAAGGTCCTCGACACAAACAAGATTAGACTAGACTAGATGATCTTGAAAGGTCCTCTCAGCTGGAAATTACATGATTCAGTGACAAAGGGGATTATAAATTGCTATCCATTTCATATACTATAGAATTTAGGCTTTGTTAATTCAAAAAAGGGTTCTTCCAAATAGAGGTTTAGGTGAATGAATACACAAACATACTCACTGTAACTGAAAAAAAAAACCCAACTTCTTGAGATATAGAGAATATGAAAAATAATGTTTTACTTTTTTAGGTGGTTTAATAGATGGAGCACTGGGACTAGCTAGAGTCAGGAAGACTGGAGTTCAAATCCTGTCTCAGACACTTCCTAGCTAGGTAACTCTGGGCAAGTCACTTAACCTGTTTGCCTCAGTTTCCTCATCAGCAAGCTGGGGATAATAACAGCATCTTCCTCGCAGGGTTGTTGTGATCATCCAATGGGGTAGCAATTATAAAGCTCTTAGCATGCCTGGCACACAGTGGGCACTATATAAATGTTAGCTTTTATTCTATTTTTATTTCTATTAACAAGATGACCTATCTCCCCATCCATGAACACTCTCCCCATTTCCTGTTAAATTAAGTCATTACTAGAGTATATTATTAAAAACTTATTAGTAAATGTTGAAAACTAAAAATAAATAATTTAATAAAAAATTTATGTGAGAGTAAAGGAGAAAAATTGGCCAAAGTTCAAATTATGAAATGTAAAATAAAGACGTTGAAGAAATATTTCAGAGACCAAATGTTCCATAACTTGATTCCATTTTCATTGGCAGAGAAGAAATCTGTAAATGTCCAAAGAAAAGATAGCTACTGTGTAAAATATACTAGGAGCTGAACTAAGAAATTTTAGGCAGGTCAAAATGAATGAGCCATTGTAATTCACTTCACATGTCTTAGTGTGACAGAAGTTAGCAAAGGACAGGAGAGCATTCTCTTTGCGGATCATATTTTCATTTGTCACTGTAACTGCTGGAAGCAAAAGTAGCCTTTGGAGTTCCAGATTCATCCCCTTGACCTTGAAACATTTCTTTTGTTCAATCAGATTCGCCCACATCTGTATAAAATAAAAATGCATTTTTGAAGCAACATGTGTGTGTGTGGGGAGAGATGCAAAATTCCAGTTACTTCAAGAAAAGCAGTATGCATAATTCACCATTTAAGTTAAGGGAAGATAATGTACCCTAGAGGTTAAAGTGGGTGTTTTCTGCAATTCATTCTGATAGTATCTTCTCTATCTCCCAAGGGACAATGGACATTTATTTGGTTTTGCCCTGCTGTGTCTTCCACTTCTTAGCCCTTTTAAATAGCTCATAACTCTAAGTAGGCATAAAATGAATTGCTTAATCATTTTTAAGTAGTTGCTATGGTTTCTAAGCACACATGCAGAGGAAACTAAACCTTTCATGTTTGTCTGTTAGCATCTCAACATCAAGTTAAGTGTGAATAAAGTGACTAAATGTCATTAAACATACCTAACTCCCTTTGGAACAGGAAGCTATTATCTTTGGCCAGGGTTGGTTGTTTGTGTTCTTATAGGTCTGTACTTATTGACTCATTGACAGTGAAAACCAAGATGAAAAACATTCTGGAGAGGCAGAAGGGAATCCTGACCTATAAGAAGAATGTCACAGGGACACTTCTGAGGCTTTCCCCAAAGAGTGGGAAGCTGGACAATAGAGCAGATGCACAGATCTTATCAGGGGAAGAAACTATCCAGTGAAGGTCAAAGGGAGAAGAGAAATAGTGCTGACTTGTCCCATATCACAGAATCGCAAAATTTCAGAATTGATAACCATAGGGCTACCCTAGAATCCACAATGTGAACTCCTAGGCATTATGGGGATGCAAAATCCACCATGGATACTATAATACAGCAGACATTTGTACTTAATCATTCAATCAAGCAAATATTATAGAAAAGAAATTGCTCTGACCTTCAAGGAAACACACCAAAAAACAGATTGTCCAATTTCAGTCTGAAACAAAAGGAAAAAAAATGCTTTTTTTTTTTTTTCCTGTCATACATAGATGAGCCTCCGGAGTTGTAGGTGTGAACTTGAATTTGTGGGCTTGTGGGGGTGGGGCAGCTGGAATAACTCTGGAGATCTACACTCAAATACTAGTGCTCATTAGCCCTCACCAGTGTATTTCCCATTAACAATCAGCCAGTAAACACAATTAGCTCTAAGCAAAGGTATTTAGGAAGATGGCATAGAAAGAACAGTAGATAGATAAAGCACTTCTGAAACATTTACAATATGCCAAGGACTGTATTAAGTATTGGAGATGCAAATATAAGCAAGAAAAACAATCCCTACTCAACAAGTTTATATTCTATTAGAGGAAGATAACGCATAAAAGGGAGATGGAAAGTGTGTTTGTGTACTGGAGTTATAGGCAGGAAATGCAGAGTGGCATGGTGTAGAGTGATCAGAAAAGTGGCATGGAGATCTAGGCCTGGGCAGGATGAAAGCTCATGTATCAGGTTAAGGGTCCCAGAGACAGAGTCCAGTTTATTGAAGGAAAAGTGGGGAGGAGGTAGAGATAATGGCTTGAGTAGGGCAGATTTCAAAATATTATTTCACCTAGAAACTTGATATACATTCTCACAAATACAGAATCAGCGGGACGAGTGGGAATAAATTTATACACTATTATAGTGAGGTGAGCCTGTACTATATGTAGTACTACTGTAGGGCATGGGAAGTCCTCTACTTGGCAAGCACTCTCTGCAGACAACTTCTTTTCTCTGCTACGGTGGGTCACATTCCTTGAAATTGCTTCCTTCTTCATCTCTGTAGTGATGTCTATCTGGAGTGTCTCTCTGCTAGCCTAACTGGGGCCTGAAACCCTTTCAAATGACTTGTCAATTTTGGATGGGCAGTCTCCTAGGTGAGTAAATCTGCTGCTAGATCCTACTAACTGAAGGGGAGAAAAATCCCCTTTTGCCTCCCAGCAAGAATCTCACTCCATAACTTCCCATGAGCCTTGGTGGTCTCCTTCTCTCAACTTGTTAATTAAGGAACTCTTCCTGATTGAATGGCCAGACCCAAAGAATAGTCATTAATCACTGGGCTTGGAGGAAGGTCTCAAGTTGAGGGTCCCCAGGGATTTGCACTTGGCCCTATGCTCCTACTTTTTTTTTTTAATTCAACAATTCAAATCAAATCACAGATGGAATGACTACCAAATTTGTAGATAACACACATCTGGGAGAGCAAACCTGTTGGATGACAGAATTCTGATCCAAAAGATACCAACAGGTTAGAATGAAAGGCCAAATCCTACACTTCGATTTAAAAAAAAAAAAACTTCATTTAAGTACAGCACGTGGGATGTTTGGTTAGATTTCAGTTTGTTTCATGAAATCTGGAGGTTTTAGTGAACAGCAAATCAATTGTGCAGGCAAGAGAGCTTAAGTGATCTTAGCTCCTATTAAGAGAAGCATTAACGATTAGAACATGGGAGGTGATATATGTCTTATATCTTTCTCTGGTTGGCTCAAGTCTAGAGAATTTTCAAGTTAGGAAGTACAGTGACAAGTTAGAAGGATTCCAGAGGAAAATAAGGACATTGAACGGCCTTGAGAACCAATACCCTGTGGGAGCTGTTTTCAAGTATGTGAAAAGATATGGGGCAGAAAATCAAGCTAGCTGAGACCCAGGAGTCAAGACTATGAGTTGGGAATTTTATTGAGGGGATTCTTGGTCAAGTATGGGTTGGACTGGATGGCCTTTGAGTTGTTATTCTGAATTATCCTGAAACTAAAAGGATGAAATGCCCTCTTCTTTTTAAGCCAATGCTTTGATGCTGCTATGGACTAAAAAAACAAAGCACTGGACTAGATGGGAAACCTGACTGCCACTAATTAGCAAAGTGACTTTAGACAAGTCACTCAATTTCCCTAGGTGGGCCTGAGTTTTCTAATTTGTAAAATGCTGGGAAAGGGGTTATTTTATATTCTCCTAGGTCCTTTCCAGTTCTGCCATTTCAGTATTATTTCTACTGAGACTCAAAAAATCCTCAGTATTAGGTATGAATACTTAGAATTTTTTTTGGAAGCAGCATAGATAGTAGATGGAGAGATAGCTGTGGAGCCAGGAAGGCCTGCCTTTGGCACATAATTGTGTAACCCTAGGTAAGTCATTTTAGCTTCTCAGTGTCCTGGGTATTTCTCTAAGACTTAAACTTGCATTAGTTGAAGAAATAGAGAACCAGAGTTCTCTAAACCAATGAAATAATAGGTCTCGACCAAGGCCTTAGCATTTTTAAGTATAAAGGAATTAACAAAACATCCAGTATTAGGGAATGACTTAAACATTCTGGTGAGGCTGTGTGGCTGTGAATGAAAGCAGAGATTAGATATCCCAAGCCCACCTAACAGGGCTAAATGATTTGCCCAAAGACACTCGGCTGGAGGTAGATAGTCTTCCCTTTCTCTAGCTCCGTGCTCTTTCCATCGCATGGCAATATTGAAGCAACAGCTTAAAAAAAAGGTCTTTTATGCTTTTGGTTTCTTAGTACTCAGAATACCATCCAGCCCAATACCTGACCAAGAATGCCTGACCAGTCTCCTAAAAACTGAAATCGTGAATGATTCAAAAAGCAATAGGAAGAGGGGTGACTAGGTGGTGCAGTGAATAAAGCACCGGTCCTGGAGTCAGGAGGACCTGAGTTCAAATCCCGGCCTCAGACACTTGACACAATTACTAGCCATGTGACTCTTGGCAAGTCACTTTACCCCAATTGCCCTCCAAAAAACAAACCAAAAAAAAAAAAAACCCCAAAAAGCAATAGGAAGAAATATATTGGCTAAAGATGGGCTAGAGCATAGTACTGATAGTGATTACATGCCAGAAGTGATGTAACCATAAGATCTCTAGGAAATATATCACTACAAAAGGCCCTCACATACTGGGAGCTAGGGAAAAAAGGCCAACAAGCACCTACAGAATACTTAAAGATGTCCCTGTGGTGGGTTAGATGGATCCTTTATGGACCATTTATGAGAGAATACTGATGAGTTAAAATGGGATAACAACTAAATGGTCTATGATTTGCATCCTGGAAGGGTATATCATGGATATATTTCATTATTTAATCTAGGAAGATTTTTTAACTTAAAACCAAGGCAACTTGAAAATTGAACAAAAAATGGAGTCATATAAACTAACTTGAAACAAAGTAAATTAAAAAAAAATCTTTTTTTTGGCAACATATTCATTTTTTTTTTTCTTTTTGGAGGGGGGAAGGCAGGGCAGTTGGGGTTAGGTGACTTGCCCAAAGTCACACAGCTAGTATTAAGTGTCTGAGGCTGGATTTGAACTCAGGTCTTCCTGACTCCAAGGTCAGTGCTCTATTCACTGTGCCACCTAGCTGCCCCCCCTAATATATTAATTTCTGAATATGTCCCTCCCCTGTGTAATAAGCTATCTTATGTTGGGTCAATTCCATTCAAATATTTTTAAATGCCCACTGTGTTAGACACTGTGTTAAGTGTTGGGAGAATACAATGGTGAAAAAAAAAAGTCTCTGTATGAAACTTACAGAAATAAGTATAATAAATGTAAAGGGTGATAGAGTGCAAGCAGGTTGAAAATATTCTAGGAAAATTTGAGGGATATAACACTTATAAATGGGAAAGAAACCTGAGAAAGTTTGAGAGGAGACGGCAATTGAGCAAAGCATTGAATATAAAGAAAGAATTCTTTAATAAGCAAAGATGAACAAGTAATGCATTTTTGGCATGGGAGACAAAAGCACGCGTGCAAGGAGGTGAGAGCTGGCAGGATGAAATCAGTAGTAATGCAATCTGATTGCAACACAACGCACAAAAAGGACAAGCTAATTGTTCTATTGAAACTGAGAACTTGAAAGCTTACAGTGTCACTCTATATACAAGTACTTTACCCAAAGGTGGTGGGTTTTTAAGGTATAACTGATAGCTGGTGGAAGACAGACTACTTGACCCTACCACTTTACCATTTCATTTCTTAATTCTTCCTTCTCTAAGCACTCTAGGTCATGTCATATCATAGTCTCAACAAAGAGGATCATAAAATTGAAAAACACTCTTAAACCTTTAAAAATAACCTACTTATACACTTTCATGACTACCTGTTTTTGTCCGTTTTAGTTGGGCTGGGGGTGGGGGGGAGAGGGGGCACTTAGGTGAGCTTGTTCCTAGGGATTACGTCTGGAATTTGCTATACAGCAAACATTTATATAGCACTAACTACATGCCAAGCACTTAACAAATGTATCTCACTTGATCCTCAGGACAATCATGTGAGGAAGGTGCTATCCTCATTTTACAGATAAGGAAACTAAGGCACAGGGGTTTGAAAACTTACCCAGGGTCACACAGCTAAGAAGTGCTTTAGTTAAGATTTTAACTCAATAATTGACTTCCTGCATCCAGGTCTTCAACTCTACTTACTTGGCTACTTGGTTGCCTCATAGAGCTGGTCTTGAAGTCAGGAAGCCCCAGCTTCAAATCCTACTTCTAGAGCAAGAGCATAAAAGGGACTTTTTACCATTCTCAAACTGGGAGAACGAACCTTCATGCTCTAAACAGTCTGATGGGTCACATTTTCCATGGCTTATGAAGACAGGTTCTTAACCCCTAGTCTATGATCTTGTTTAAAACATTTCAGTAACTATTTCAGCATAATTGCTTTCCTTTGTAATCCCACTTTACACATTTAAAAACATTATTCCAAAAAGAGGTCCATGAGATACAGGTCAAAACCCCCTGCTGTCCTGGTCAGTGAGCCATAGTGGACTGGTCACCAACTACCCATTATTACTGTGGAGTCGGAGTTCTGGGCAGTTTCTACTCATAAGCCTGTTACTTTCCTCATCCTTCTATTCATTTTTGACAGTAGTTTAGTAAATTTCTGCTGGAGTGCCTTTCCTTCTTACGGTTTCTTTCCTTGTACTCCATTCGATGTTTGAATTAGTTGTCAGCCTGGGCTATGATTAAAGGGCGTTATAATAACAACTCACATTTATAAAGCACTTTAGAGTTTACTAAATGCTTTGATAAGCAGCTATCTAGGTTTTTTCCACAAAGCCTTTGGAAAAGTTATTATTCTATGAACCATTCATTTAGAAATCCTGTAACATTTCCCCCCCCAATTCTACTTCTCAATATACAAATTTACAAAATTATGAACTTTTTACTCAACACTTCCCTAAATGTATGCACATACCTTTATTATTTGCTTTGAAATAGGTAGCACTGCAAGAAGCTCTCACTTGGATGCTTCTGATGACTGATTTAGGAAAAGCCATAACCTATACTCCATACTTTTTGACACTGAGTATCTATGATGTATAAAAAGCATATTTATCCTTCTTGTCACCATCCATTTCTCTAGGTAAAGATAATTTAGAGGAAGAAATCAAGTCTCTATTTTAAAATTTGGTTTTCCTATTGGATTAATATGTCCATTAATAATATCAAAAATAAAATTTTAGGCCATATTCAAATTTGAAACTCAATAAAGTCAGTTACTAAGCCTAAACGAAACTTTATAATGGAAAGTGTATTGAAGTGAAACAGGAAAAATTGATGGCATAATCCATTTCTAGCTCATAATTCCTCAGACTAGAGGTATTTAACATCTGCTACCCATAAAAGCTAAAATAAAATTCTACAAAATGAATGTAAAGACATTAACATGCAGTCTATATACAACTGCCATCATGCCAAAAGAAAAGTAATTTGGTCTTACTAAAAGAGAAAAAGAATACCTGATTTCAGAGTTTTAATAAAGTCACTAAATTTCAGTGTTTTTTTTTCTCTCTTTATTTAAACACAAATACATTTACAGCATGCAGGTTAAATTAAAACTATATGGCGTCTTCCCCAAACCAATTATCTTTGAATGTATCTTCTTCACGCACTGAAATTAAGCCAACGTATTTCCACAGGTAGATTCACTCATGTCATCTCATGTCAAATTTAGAGTTACACACAGTAGTGAGTCAGTAACCTTAAATTAATGCAAATAATTTAATTGATCACCATGAATAAATATTATTCTTTTATTTCACTGAGTTTTTCTTCTAAACCATTGAACAAGACGATTCAGAGGAACATAAAAATAAAGTCCACTCCAAAAAAGGGATACTGCAAATTGAAATAGCATTGCATCAGGTCCTATTAGAGACTGAAAATATTCATTTACAAAGAGTAAATGTTCTGTTCCATTGACCTACCATAGCATAATCAAAGAGCAGATCCTTTAAAAAATTTTAGATGTAATTCTTGGTAAACTTTGCAAAAGGTTTAAAATTAGAAATTAAAAAATTATTAAGATATAAAAAGGTAATGTATATTGTGAGCTACATGCTAGTTACAATTGCACTGTTACACAGCAATGCTCAGCACCGATACCCGTGATACTTTACTTACAGGAATGAAACTACCAGAGACAGACAAAAGAGAAAAAAAATCTGCTTCATTTATGTATATTTTCAAGGAAACCAGTTTTCAGTCAGAAGAGAAATACAAATGTCTAAGCATATGTACCCATTAGGCAGGCAATGACAAAGGTGTTTTCATTTAGAAAACTCTTGTCTTCATCACAAATGTTGCAGGATTTTCTTTCTTAGTAAAAAAAAACTGCCTTTCTTGCTGCACATAAAGATTTCCTCTCGAGTTTTGGAGTGCTTCTTTTTGATCAGTCCTAAAAGCAACATAACCGCTTTAAGGGCTACAGACTGCAACAGCAAGGATTTCTGTCTGTTAATAAAAAAAATAAATAAATAAATTCACCCTTTAAATCAATATTACAAAAAGTGGAAATTACAGTAGTTAAGGAAATAGAAAAATAAGCCAATTAGGGTCTGAAACTTCTGACAATAGCTCCAAATTTCGTGATACAAATATTTGTATATAAAACTTTGCTAAAAAGTTATTTTGCCACCAACATTCTAATAAAGAACTTCATAGAGTTCCTACATTATCTGATGAATAGCTCCCAAACCCCAACTTTTCCCTAAATCCTGCTAATAGTTCTAGAAGAAACAAAGATTTGAGATTTCTTTTCCATATCACTGATATTATTTTCTAAATGAAACTATTGATTCATTTCAATCCTCTGAGGAAAAACTGGGAGTAATAGGTAGAGTCTAGATCTAATTACAAAATCATAAACTAAAGCCAACAAAAGAAACCATTTTATTTCATGAATGTACTAGTGACTCTTGCAAACAAGGCAAAAAAGAAAAGATTCATTTAATATAAAAGGTTTGGAGTAAACATCCCAATATTTCTAGACTAAACCAGAAATAAATTATAGTGTACAACTCAGTGTAGAAGAGTCTTAAAACACGCCTCAGGGATGGGTGACCAGAAGGAACTAATTCCTATTTTATGTGCACCAGTCTGTTTTATTTACTATCTAGCTGTTGAAGCTACTTCACATTTTCTCAATTTCCAAAGGCTAAATTTAGGTCACTGATATAGTACTGATAATGTGAGAATAAGAAATTAAATTTAGTTCTAGATCCTTCTAGTTCCTTTTGCTATGTTAGAGATGATGATAAACTGTCAGATTTTTGTGCTAGCTAGTAGGCTAACCGGAATGAAGCAGGATATTTTCACCCCATCAAACTATATTGTATATAGAAATCAGGAACAACAATAAAAATGTTCCTTTGCCAAACCAACTCTCTTGTGTAAACTTATGTTTACTTGTTAATATATAGTATTTAACTAAAAATAACCTGGCAACAGGCATTTAATCAGATTAACAGTTAAGCAGCCTGGTTGAAACTGAAATGTCTAGTTATGCAGTTTCAAGATTTCAGTGCCCAAATGATTTTCAGAAGCACACTTCAGAAATCATACAAATAAATTTTAGCCCTGATGTCGTTTTCAGGAGTCTTTAAGTGCTGCCCTGATACACACAGTGGGACACATAGTGTTATAATGGTACAATGATATCAAATCTAAACTCCAATCTTGTTCCATGTTCCCTAAAACAAGAAAACACACACAAAAGAAGGAAAGTAACAAACTATAATCCATTTTAAACCTGTAGAGTACATTCAACTTGGCACAGTGCAGACTAAATTTAAGACATGAAAGACAAATCGTGTCATGAACAGGGCTACACTCTGAAATTACATGTCAATTTTTCCAAGACGCCAAAATTGCACTCTAGTTGTGTTGAGAATCAGCAGAATTTGCAAGATGAGTTGGGTGGGAAATAGCTGTACAGGCCAGGTATAATTTATACATTTAAAAAAGTTATAATCCTATAATCCCTGGAGGGGAGAGATTATAGTCATGGAATGAGGCTCTCTCTCTCTGCTTGATAACACATCATCTTCAACAGCTGAAAAAGGAAAAAAAAGCAAAGAAAAATTATTTCTATTTACAAATAATTCTTGATTTTCTGATGTCATTATGAAGTGGGGTGATACAATTTCAAAACAGCTAGATTAAAACTGATCAATAATCTAATATTTTTAAAGCCATAATAACAATAACCACCTTACTCATCAAACTTTCAAAAAAGACTTCTTTTATTATCACCATTTGATCATCATGGAAAGGGAAACAAATAAGCTTTTATTAAAGCTAACAACCTTTTTAGTCTTTAGAACCAATGGAAAGAATAAACAATGGTTCTGAGTATGCTGGCAAGCACAGCAGAGGGGAAATGAAAAAGTGGAGAAATAGGACGAAGAAAAAAGAGGGAAGAAAGATGAAGGGATGAGACCCTCAGAAAGGTAGAAAGAGGGAGAATGTTATCCACCATTTTGTCAGGTGCCTTGGGGCTCCTTACCCAGGGAGAAGTACTAAAATTAGCCCACAGATAGCTTAGCAATAATACAATCAGCAACAATGATGGGATTTTGAATTGTTTCTCTAGCAGAAGGAATAAGTCTGGACTGTTCCAGTCACACCAACATTTTTAAGATAAAACTACCTCAGGTTACTCTACAAAGACATTCACATTATTTCTTTCTAGACATTCTTCAGGATGGGGGGAGGGGGTGGTGTGTATCTCTACTATACAGAACAAACACTACAATCAACCCAATATTTTAAAATAGTTTCAAGTGTTACCAACATAGCTGAAGTATAGAGAGGGTTCTATCTCCCTCCTGTGGCAAAACTGCTGCTACACTGCACTGAAGTTCGAAATTCAAGCTAAGTTAAGCACAATATTGTCCCTCTTCTGAGTTTACACATGATAGCCACTATAAGGTCCATCATCAAAACTAATTGGCTATTCTTAGTGCAAGCACCTTGAGGCTTCCTAAAGCTCAATCCAAAGAGGAAGCAGAAACAATCTAAATTAACATGCAGCTTATCCAAACTGTATATAATTGGGACCAATAAGTAAAGGCAAACAAACATCACAACTATTTTAAATTCCAATTCTTCCTTCTACCTAGGTCAAGCAATGCCTCCTGAGAAGGCTCTTCCCTGGAGGTCTCTGTGAGGCATATGGATAGAACACAGAGAGTCCAGAGAAGGCTGGCGACCAGGTGCCTGCTGAATTTTTTTGACCAGAGCAACTCGGAAAACTATCTGTTTACTAGAGGAATTATGACTGGTAATGATGGGAATCTTTGAGGCATTCATGATATATTTTTAAAAAAACGATTATGAGGGAATTATAGAGCAGAAAACACTGGGTGGGAAGTCAGGAAACAAGTACCCTGCCAACTAACTGAACATCTAAAGCTATACAACTGGGCAAATTAACATCTCCGTGCCTCAGTTTCTTCATTTGTAAAAGAGACCAAATGATTTCAAAGATCCTGTCCAGCTCAAAATTCTTTCACAGATTTTTCTAAACAGATGAACCTCCATACTGCTTTGTTCTGCTTCCTAATACAAATCACAGCACAGCACCAGGTTCTGGTGGTAGTGAAAACAAAATGTAATCGCTGCACGTATGAACCTCATAACCTAATAATGGGCTACAACAAATGCATAAATTAGAATGCAAAATGATTCATAAGCATGAAAACTACAAATTTATCCTATGTAAGGTCCAAGAAGAAGGGCTACAGAGAGAGGGGAGTGATTTATGAACAAAAGTCTGGCTACAGGACAGTACATGATATATATGGGAGAGGGTAAGTAGTTCAGTTTGGGGGAAATGGAACACACAGAGATTGAAATAATGTAAGATGAGAATGGAAAGGCAGGGAATTTCCCAGAATGGAAAAGGCTTTGAAGGCTAGGCTGAGGAGTCTGAACTTGATTGGGCAGGCAATAGGAAACCATTAACAAGTTTTGAAAAGAAGGGAGATGGCTAGTTTTCCTTATATATAGACTAGCTCTATCATCAGCATAAAGGATGGTTTGAAGGAAAGAAGAACAGAAGAGATTACTGCAAATATTCAGATGTGATAAACACAGCTTCTGCAAAATTTGAGGCAATGGGAATAAAGAGGACCATCTGAGAGATTATGTGGGTGGAACTGACACAACCTGACAAATGACTGAATGTGTGGGAAAGGGAAGAGTCAAAATGGGGAGTGGGTTTTGGAGAAAAGATTAGAGGAAACAGCCTTCCCTTCGAGGACTACTTAATAGAATAAAGCAGTCTAGAATTGTAGACAAATAACTGTAAGAAAAGATGATGGTAGCTGCCTAAGAGAGGTCTTTGGGCAGAGTTCTGTGAGTAACCAGAGGAAACAGAGATCACTTCTAGCTGGGTCCAGGAGGTGAGCATCTGGGGCCTTCAGTAACAGACTTTATTTTTATATCATAAGTAACTGGTCATCATAAAATGTTTTCTGCTGTCCTCTGATCTTCCCATTATTTCAGACAAGCACTAAATTAACATCTAATTACTGATTGCCTGGACAGTACACAAAGTCGAAGTCAAAATTATAGCTATTACATGAAAAATGTTTTTTAAAAATAATTTCTATAGAACATATATGCTTCACTAATAAAAATTAGAATTCATTTAGGAATCTTGTTTCTAGTAAAGCTTCAAAAAGTTATTTAAAACATTTCAAAATGAAGTATCTCAAGTTTTTCTACTCTTCTTTGATCCCCAATGGACATAGTATATTAAAAAAAATCCCCAAATTTGCCAGTGACAAATACTTACACTTTATCTTGCCTGGCTCCACCACCACGAACTGCCACAGGCTGGCTATTCTGGGTAAATGCGCCTCCCCCACGAATTGCACTTGGATGAGTTGGAGAAGCAGCTGGATGCTGTCCAGGACGGATGGGCTTAGCTAAATGAAAATGAAGAATGACTTTTGAACACCATTTATCACAATTTTTCAAGCAATTAAATTAGTTATGATTTCTTCCTCCATTAGCATGTATCACAACATCTTTTCTTAGGTAGTCTTTGTGTCTATGAATTTAGGCTGAAAAAAAAAAACCATGAGTTCTCTTACTCTGTAAAAAAAAGCTGCAAATTAAAAGAACCAGATAAACTCTTCAGATCTACCTACACACTATTTTAGATTCTAAAAATAGATGAATACTACCTTAAAATCTACAGAATCAGCTTCGATATTTGAGCCCACACAGATGAAACCATAGCTCCTTAAAGTACTGAAGTAACATCAACTCACTTCTCTCTCTCTGTCAGACAGACACAGACACACTACTGTTCCAAGAAAATGTGCTACAGCTCCTCTATGAAGTCCTTTTGAACAGTCTGCTGAGGCCTCTGGACGGGACAGGAATGTTTCTGAGCTTGCAGTAAAAGCTTCTTTGGTTTTTGCTTCAACAAACGTGCAGATCTATATAAGGTCTTGGAGCTGGATGATGAGGGCGTCACCTTTTCTACTCCACTCCCTCAACTGGTGGTGCCCTCCTCCATATGAGTGTGTATGTGTACATACCTACAAACACGCATATACACATACACACGCATGTATGTCTTGTCAGGGGTCCTTCTTGAGGGGCAGGAACACTCCCCCCCCATATTTCCAATGCCTAGCACATAGTAGGAACTTAATGCTGTTTAACTGACTGATAAGATCATTTCAGAAGATGAATATGCAAAATTTAGATCTTTCTCCTAGTAATGGTGATTACAGGTAGGTTACGGTCTAGACTTTAATAATAAAAAAAACCCTAATCTTCTTTAGAAATTAGAACATAACTAAACACAATCTACAATGTTCTACCACAGAGGTAACACCCCAGCATGCTTCATGAACCACATTAAAATATATTTGTGGGAAATACTTAACAAAATAAATAAAAATAAAACAGAACATAGGTTATGTGGTTTCCTAAGTTGATGTGTACCCCACAGGGATCCTAATGTGAGGTTTAGTGGCTGCATTTCTTTTTGGGGTTGATTCTACTCCTCTGCTTTCAAGTTCACCAAAGTTGTAAGATGGATAACATAATGGAGTTCTTTAGAAGGCATTAAATAGATATAAATAGGAAAAAAAATCCTGCCCACTTTCTTTTACAACATCTGCAGATAAGCTGTACTTAAGCTGAGGTATTTTCACTCTCCTGCTCTTCCTGCCCACTCAATTCTTAGTCTGCGGTAATGTGGCACTACCCCCCAACTCCCACTTCTACTGAAATGACTCTGTCACTGACTGCCAAGTCCAGTGTGCTGTTTTCAGGTCTGTTCTCTGCCCTGGGAGCCTCCACTATGAAATGCTCCGCTCCCTCAGCTTTGCAGGGCAGTGCATAACACTGGTTTTCTTCCCATTTCATCTTCTCTCTGCTAGATCCTCTCTCTTTCCTATACTTGAAACTTGGGTGTGTTTTGAAGTTCTGAGCTAGACTCAGGAACAGTCTTGTTAGCTCCAGTGCCTAGCAGAGTACCTTGTACATCATAGGTACATAAATGTCTCTATGAGAACTTGGGGAGGGGGAGAGTAATTAGCTCCCGGGTCTATTTCTCAGGACACTTAGAAGAGCCACAAAAGGTTTTCACTTTTAATACCATTCAACTCATGGAAGCCAGTGTTTCACTGGCACATACTTTCCAAATGCACTGCTTCTGAATAGCAAATTTATTCACATTATGATGTAGCTTAAAGCTCATTTATCAATAGTTGTGAAAACAAAGTCTTAAGAAGTCTTGTAATAAAAGAGGTCTTAAGAGGCGACGGATTAAATGCAAAATAAAACACATTTTTGGACATGGCCAATATGGGAATTTGTTTTGATTGTCTGTACTTATTTATTAGAAGGATTTTGTTTTTCTTTTTTTTCTTCCCATTGAGGGAGAAAAAAATAAATGTTTGATAATTGAAAATTTTTTTAAAAGAAAAAGAAAAGGTCAGATATCATTAAAACACCTGGTGATGAATAAAAAATAAAACGACAGCTTGGAAGTTGTAGTAGTACCCTCCCATATAAGACTTAAAGAAAAGCCTGACACCAAGCTAGATGGATTCCTTATAGAATATGTGAGGACACAGACAAAAATCACATGTTAAGAAAAGGCAGGGGATAGGTTTCAATCATGCTACTTTGAAGGGAATTTCTAAATTGATGAAATTAAAGTTCTAATCCACTAAGGTACATATAAAGTTTGTTAGTGGAAAGTATTACAAAATTCACAAACTAAAGTAACTATCACAAAAATATATTTTGTTTTCATTTCATTTAAATTGCTTTGAGAATCATGAATTCAAGAACCAACCATTTAGCAACATGAACAAAATACTGATCTAACCAATTTATAAAATGGTATTTTTTTTTCATGCTGACAAGTCATTTAATTCTGTAAGAGGATCAGAGAGACATAAGAATGAAATGATCTTGTCTTGTTAAAACAAAGCTTGATGATTTGTGTTTAGCTTCACTTTTGTCATTTAGTACTCTAAGTAAATAGCATGAACTTCTAGAATTTCTGGTTTTGGTTTGTAGTTTTTCTACATATTACATAATGTATTCTGACCAAAAACCATAAACACAGAGAGATGCAGTTTATATTTATAAATGGAAAAAGCCCTTTGGTTAATCTTTTGAAGATTAAATAAAAGTCCTAAAATATCTCTCATGTAGTTTTAGAGCACACATAGCATATCTGAAATAAATCAAGTTATGATTTGTCTAAATCAAAGTCATTTGGTCTAAAAAGAGTTAAAAACTATTTTCTTCTCAGCAATGCAATAATCTAAGACAATTCCAAAAGACTCATGATGGAAAATGCTATCCACATCCAGAGAAAGAACTCTGGAATCTGAATGCAGATTTAAGCATTTCTCTTTTTTTATGGTTTTTCCCTTTCAATTCTTCTTTCACAACATGACTAATGTGGAACTATGTTTAATATGACTGTACATGTATAGCCTATTTCAGCTTGCATGAGGGAGGGGGGGAAATTTAGAACTCAAAATCTTATAAAAGTGAATGCTGAAAACTAAGAGAAAGAGATAGAGACAGAGGGAGAATAGTTTTAGAGGGAAAGGGAAAAGTCCCTCTTTTCCATGTTCTACTAACCAATCTGTGCAGAATGTCCCCTCCTGGCCATGTTCTTTGACCTGACTGCTTCCTTAATCCGATCGACTTCTTGCTGATACCGTTTACGATCCCGAGAGGCATTTTCTTTGGCTTCTTTCAGAGCAGACTCCAAAGCTTTAACTCTCTCAGCTGTAGCTCTAAGTCGTTTTTCCAATTTTGGAAGCTCACAGCGAAGATCTGCATTATCACGTACCAACTGAGGGTAAGTCAAAGAATATGATTTACTCTTTAGAATATTAACCACATTCAATTAAAGGTAAACGTTGATTTTCTGGTATTTTTGTCTTTAACACAGCCAATCTGCTCCTGCTCTTCCTCCAGAGAAAGGGGAAATGGGAATGGGCACAGTGGAAGACAAAATATTTCTCCCAAAGTAGCTGCAGGTGTAAGAGGAAGAGCCCTTTGGCAGTGGAGTCTGAAGATCTGAGCCAAAACCCCAGATCTTCCACTGCTGGTGATTTTTCCCCAGTTAGCTGAACTCAACTACTCATTTATCCCCAATATAAAATAGAGAGGAAGCATGGCAAAGTAGACAGAGAGCTGCCCTCAGCTGATGCCTGGGACAAATCTTGTGTGAGCCTGGCCAAGTTCCTTAGCCTCTCAGGGCTCGAGGCCACTCTATTCTCAGACTGGGAGGCTGAGCGGCATTGGAAAGGAGAGCTTCCTCCCCGGGCATTCCCCACACCAATGAAATTACAGGTCAGGTTTAAAAGAAAAAAAAAACTAACAAAAATCATCTCAAGTGACACAACTCTTAGGTATACAAATTGTTTGCTTTATTAAACGAACACTATCTCATTCAGTTCACACTTTTACTGAGGAATTAACTCTTATCCAAATCTTGATAAAACTGTAAAGATTTGCATTTTACTGATCAGGAAACTAGGGGACGGGGCATGGCAAGGGAAACTGAGAATAGAGGACCCATCAGCGCTAACTAAACTTCAAGAACCTGCAGAGACCATAAAATTATATGGGTTCACGAGCATACTCTCAGCGATGGAGATGTCCATTAGCCTCCTCTCCTCTCCTCTCAAGTTTTTGGGAGTTTGTTTGTATACTGTAGTTAATAGAAAATCTCAGAGTCTGAAAATATGTCTTATGGAATTCTAGATCACAGGGACTGGAAAGCCTATTAAGACACAAAATTATAAAAGCCTTCCAAATAACTGGTATTTCCACAAGTCATTCTACCTCCATTTTATTACCTGTTTGTGCACTTTAGTGAGCTGCTCAAGATTATTCTCAAGAAAGGAGATCTTCTGTTTTTGGGCAGCACTACCTCCAGTATCATCTGAATCAATCTCTGCACTCTGAGAACAAAAATATAATGAATCACTTCAATATTTAAAAAAACATAATATTCATGTATTTAATATTTTAAAAAACTAAGATGAACTAAAGGCATGAGAATGAAATTTATAAATAAAATTAAATGACCATTACAAGAATTTCAATGATGTTAAATTACCTTTTTAACTCTTGTGGCCAGGTCTTGAACAAAGAGCTTCCGAAGGTTGTGTAAAGTCTGAAGTTCTTTTGCCTTGAATGAAAAACATTTTTGCAACTTAATATTTCAAATTTTGGATAAGCACAAAATCCAAAATTTTAAATTCTCTTACCACCGTCTCTTCTAAACCCTTCAGGTCTTGCCTTGCTTGTTCTCTCCTGTCTTGCATAACACTAAAAATAAGGAATAAATAAAAATATATACATATAGATATGCATGTACACATTACCAATTTTATCTTCTAGTTAAAAAAAAAACCTGGCTTTATAATAGGGAGAAAAAGAAAAAAATTCTTTCATCCGATAGAAGTTAGACTGTTAGGGTGAATAAGAAATTTTAGCTGAAAATCTTAACATTCTAACAATATAATCTATTTGGTCCTCAAGACTCTCATGGGATATACAAAACATTTCCAAAGAAAAGAGTAACGCTTCAATGATGGAAAGAGTTAAAATTTTTTGTCTGAAGTGGTGAATAAAAAGAGCCAATTGGTACTAATTTAAATGTTCCTGAATCAAAACCATGGTTGTGGAATGAGGTGGTTAACTGGGACTTAAACAGATGTTATATTATCAGAGAATTAGAATAAGAGAAATTTTATTTTGCACTAAAATCATAATAAACATAAACTGAAGTTTCTTTTGATGACTCAAAAAGCACTCCAGGATCTTACATGGTTATTTATTGTGACTAATCATGATTGTATAGTTGCAGAGATACATGAGATGTGGGTGACTGGGTCTGGGCCTATCATTATGATATACTCTAAAAGCTGCTTTTAAAATAAATCTCTGCTATCAGCCAGTCTGTTCTCTTATAAAACTGAGAAGCAAGGAAACTGTAGGGGTTAGTTATGTGAGCTTTCCACATCACAAACTGTTAGTTCCAAAGGAACCTGGTTGACTTAAGACTAATCCTTTACTATATACCTGCTACCTAGTGAATTAGGTAAACAAAAACATCTCTCCTTAGTGATTCACATCTGGTAGCAGTCTTCTAACACAAAAGCAGGGGGGCAGGGCCAGACTACTTATTAGCTGTATGTATTAATGACAAGTTCCACCGCCCGTTCCACTTCAGTCAGTGGACCTCACTGTGCCTGTGGCCTGATGCTGAGCCCAGATCCTCCTCATTACTCCAACACAGTCTCCTAGTTTAGGCTTTGCTAAAATTCTCACTCACGTAAGTTCATGTAGTTTCCTGCTTTTTTCTTGATCTGTAGCTTTCAACTTCTCGTGTTCAACTCTCAGGCGTTCCTGCTCTAGCATCATTTTCTGATTCTGGCTATTGAAAAAAAAGGCATAAGTAATATTAGTTTTATAAAATGTGTTAAAACAGACTAAGGAAAGTGTTAATACTTCAAAGTTTCAGAGTCAAGTTTTTCCTAATAGCTAAACTAAGATTTCTCTTTTATTATGTGGCTCCATATTTTTTAAACAAAGCCAAATATCACATACAACTGATCTTTTGGACATATCTAATACTGTTTTATACGTAGACTTGCATAAACAGTCATATGTAAGGACAATAATTTCTACGTACTTCAGTTTTGCTTGTTTGCGATTCCAAATAATTTTTTAAACTTATATTGTTGCAGGATTTTTCTTAAGACTTAAAGAAAAAAAAGAAAGCTGAGGAAATTTTACCACTCCATTTAAAAATGAAAATAACTTAAAAATTTCAACTCTGATTTCTGCATTTGTATAATGCTTCAAAATTCAAAGAAAAAGTTAGATACCTGTATCTATGTGTTTATTTATATAAAGATTATCCTACTTTTCCCTACTGAATCTCTCCAGATATACTTTTGTTGAAATTAAATTGTAAATATATAAGCAAATATGTTAAAATAAAAAAATCAAACACTTACTCTTGAAGATCAGTAATAAGCTTTTCTTTTGCATCAACTTCATCTCTAAGACTACTAATTTGTTTTTGATGAGTTTCTCTATGGCTTTGTATCTGTTGTTCAACAGCTTGCTAAAATAGAGATTTTAAAAAACAAAACAAAAGGTCAAAAATGAGCACTGATGTATTAAAATATTAAGATTATGAAATAAAAATTAACTTACCTTAACTTCATTTGCAGTCTGAACCTTATTTAGATGCTCCTTTTCCATTTCATGGACTTTCTCTGGGCAGAGGAAAGGAAAAGAATAGAAAATTTCTAATAGAGATTATAGAAAACATGGTCCATTTTTCTGCAGCAATAATTCAGTCAACCCCCAAACCCTTTCAATTATTCACATCCTAAACTGCAAATCTTGACTCAAAGTCATTGGTAGTTAGTAAGACCACAATCTATTGATATATTGAATTTCTTTATTTATTGTTACTTTACAAAGTCCCTCGAAATTCAAAACTTTTCCTGCTCCTGGGAAGGCTGAGAGGGGACAGCTCTATCTAGGTTGATGCTTCCTAACAGCCTGAGAATTATTTATTCCAAGAATGCAGCAGTAGGCCTTTGGTGCAGACGGGACAGGAAGACTCTATGGGGAAACTGGACAGTTTATAATGCCTTATGACCTAGGCCTTCAATGTGACTTCATTATTATGTATGAAGTTTCCCAGATCAGTCTTGTACCTATTAAAATGTAATTTCAAAAAACCAAGTCCCCATCACTACTACCTTCTATTAGTGCAAATCAAAGCTGGCTGAAAGGAATAATTTAACATGGACGATTTCTGAAAGACTGGTAGTACAAAAATCAGAATCACTAACCTGGCTCTGCTTAGGCAGTGAAGACTCTCACTGAAGAAGTTCAAGATTGGCTAGTTAAAATTCAAAGGTGACTGAAAAGGATGCCGAGCAAATGAAATTTCTGGGGCTCTGGTTTGTTACTATGAAGGGAATAGCCCCAAAATACACATGTATAATTCAAAATGCAAGAAGTCTATCTGCTGGATAATAAGGAATTAGCGTACCTTGTGCTCGCAGCTGGACCAATTCTTCATTAAGGGAGTCCACAGATTCCTCCAACTGTCTTTTCTTTTGCTCAACATTCTGAAGGTATTCAGTCAATGATTTGATTTTAGCTTCATGCTTTCAAAGAAAAAAATATATTTGGAGTGGTATGATGTAGAAAAAAGATCTCAACCATTTTGGTGGCAAAAGGATCTTATAAAATCTTACAAATAAAATAATCTTATAAAAAATTGGAGTCCAGACAATTCTCTTTAAATATATGATAAAATAAGGGGATATAAATTTTTGTACATGGCCAACATGGGGATTTTTACTGGGTTATTAGCATTTGTTGTTGGTGTTCTTTTCTTCTTTTTGATTGCTCATTGCAGGCAGGGATAGCAAGAGATAATAAACTTTAAAAATAAATTTTAAAGAAAACAAAAATATGGTAAACAACAAAGTTGAGTCCCAGATTTAAAATCTTAAAAGAACTTAGCCAATGTGTCCAATGGAAAACAATAGACTTGAAGAGAGGGCAATGATGGTGATATGTCTATGCTTTCCCCCATTTAACTTTGCCCTATATGATTTTCCTGTATACCTTACACATTCTATTCCTGAGAAGTCACCCTACAATACAGCATAATTTCCTGACAATGGTTCCACATCACTGGTTGTTATTTTTACTAGTTTACTATGATCCCCAAGACCCATTCTTATCCCTAAGAATTCTGTTCAAAAAGAACACGAAAATGGACACATTAAGATTTTAGGTATTGTTTGCCACAGGTTCACCTGTTAACATTTACCAAAGCAACTATTTCAAACCTTCTCCAAGTACCTCAAATCCCCCTCCCTAATATCTCTTGTTGATGATTCTGACACTTGCTTTACTAAAATGGCTACTAACTTTAAAACTCCGAATCCCCTTTCTCCTTCCTTCCTGTTACAGATGATGAGGTTGTCCTTGTGAAGTTATCCCTCCATATGTGTCCCTCCCCATCCAGAGACCCTGCTCTTTTTATTCATCCCTTCTCCTTTTCCCATCTTTGACCTGTCCCCTCCTAGTGGCTGTGTCAGAATGACAGAATTTCAGGGCCGGAAACTCTGTGGCCATCTAGTGCAAGCCCTCTACAGTCTGCTGCAGTATACATTCAGCCGCTACTGGGAAATCTCCTTCTGCAAAGCTGAACTATCAGAAGCTCTTTCTGACATTAAGCCTAAATGTGCCTCTGCAGCTTCCACCCACTGCACCTAGCTCTGCCCTTTGGGGCCAAGTAGAACAAATCTGAGCCTTTTCGACAATAGCTCTTCAACTGAAGGCAGTGCCCACTCCTCCCTGCTCCCCCTCCCACTAGTCTCTTCTGCTTCAGGGTAAACACTGTCAGGTGCTTCAAAAGATCCTAATATGGCACGACTGCCCTTCTCTAAACGCTATTCAGCTTATCAATATCATTTCTATACTGTGGCAACTGGAACTGAACGTGCCATTCCAGATGTGACCAGTTCATAACAAAGTGGAATTCTTATCTGTAGTTATTCTTGGAGAGTATATGTTTCTTAATAAGGAATGGACTGGCTTTGATGGTTAGCATATCACAACGCTGAAGCACATTGAGGCTCCTGTTCACTAAAAACCCCAGTTCTTTTTTAATGGACTGTTGTTTAGCCAGCCCTTGTCATCTTGTACTTGTAAAGTTGATTTTTTTCAACAAATGTAAATCTTTTCACTTATTTATCAAATTTCATCTTATTCAATTTAGCCTGTCAAAATCTTTTTCAACCTCAGTCATTCACTGTTAACTCCTGTCTTCATGTCAGCTGCAAATTTGATAAACATGTCATATATGCCAATATTCAAGTCACTGATTAAAATGTTAAAAAGTACAGAACCAAGCACAGATTCCTGGGTCCTGTTACTGGAAATCTCCTTCCAAACTGACAACAAACCATGAACTATTGCTGACTAAGTACTCTGACTGTATCTTTAGAACCAGTTTTGTATCCTCCTAACTGTATTTTCATTTCACTTTTATTTCCCAAGCTTTCCACAAGAATAGCATTCTCTGAATTTTTGAAAGCAGGGACACTGATAGATCCTTCTTGAATCCTCCAACAACTGGACTCATCTTTGACCTTTCCAGGATCACTCTAAAACGACCCAGTTACAGTTCTTTCAGTTCCTGAATGTGTTCATTTGGGTCAGATGAACATTGAGGGTATCTTGCTGTTTTATTTCTTACTTATAGAGCATCTTGGGTATCAGCTCTCTATTAGCCATTTTTTCTTTTACATTTCTAAGTTTGTTCTCATTAGCAACAAAAACAAAACATGAATCAAACCACTTCAACTCTTCTGTCATCAATTATCACTCCTTTCTCCCTACGCTCTCCTGAGAGGATTTCTCCAGGCCACTCTCAAACTTCTGCATTCATCCTATTAGCTGCTTTTCCTTCCCTCATCTCTCAACGTCTTTTAAAAATCTAAACTGACTGGTGAGTTAGTTCCCTGTGCATATGCCGATTACCATCATCATTTCTTTTTTCTACATCTTCATAATTTTATTGTTGAGGGTGTCATTCCTTCTAGGGTAACTTTACTCTAGAGTTGTAAGACACTTCAGTGGCCTTCTAGTCATAACCCAGAAGAGAACCTCTTTATCACAGGATCCTAAGCATCCTTCCTTTTAAAGTCTCTCCCCAAAGTCAAAATTCATCACGTGACTCTATCTTCTTAACACATTCCACCCACATCAACCTAGCTTCTTTCTTCTTGCCCTTTCAGAGGCAAATTCCAGTCCTTGGTGTCACTGCATTAAGTTCCAGTGACACTGATGAGGTCACACACTGCCTGCCAGCATTAGAAGATCTAGGGTTTTTGTTTGGAACTTGTACTCTGGACATTTGTGTACATATAAATCTAATGTCATGGATTTCATCACTGGCTTCTAGGATTTATTTATCCTAGATGGAGTAAGAGATTGAAGCCTGAGGAGATGACCATATTTTAGAGAGTGAGAAGAAGAGGAGGCAAAAGACAGTAAGAATGATGTGAGAAGTATGAGAACTCAAGAGAATGCTTTGTCTCTATTTGGATTGTTCTATAATCACCTCAAACTCAAGACATCTAAAACTAAACTCACATTCCCTTATCCAGATTTGTCCCCCCCTGTTATTTGTCAGGGTCAAATTCTTAAGACTAATCTTCTGACATGTGTTCTTCCTTGGATCCCTTAGATCCAATAAACTGTCAGGTTCTGCCAATTTTATTTCAACAATCTCTCTTATACCTGCCCGGTCCTTTCTAGTCCCACCATAACTCCGATTCTGGGTTGTTTGAGGCCTTATCCAGTCTAACACTTTAGTTTGACAGATGAGAAAAATGAGGCCCAAAGAAATTAACTAACTTGCCCAAAGTCACACAGTAAGTGGCAGGAGCAGAATTTGAACCCAGGTCTTGACTCTAAATCCAACATTACATTATACTACAATAACTCTTGTAATAGCTTTTCCTTTTTACCCCCTTCCATTTAATAGTTTTAGTCAAAGGCCAATTTCTTAGTACCAAAAGATAACAGTACTTAGGTTACTTTAGCCAACTTAAATTTGCAATGATAAGTCAGAACAGAAATTCTTCAATTCACCGGGTTGCTAGGAGCAGAAGAAGAGTTTATCTAATATTTACACAATGTTATGAACTGCAACATAAGATGTATGCTGTGGTTCTTTGGTGTATCTTGAAAGGGAAATTTTTCTGTAATAAGTCAAAGGGAAATGTTAATTAGTTACAGCTGTCATGGAAGTAAAGCTATATACTGTGCTGAATAACTACATACCCTGTCAACACTATATAGGGAATCCCAAAATTCTTAATGTAGCTCAATTTTAGCCTTTAAAAAATACATGAAGATTTTTGGGACACACTATATGCCAATTTAGAGTCTTTAACCTACTACTAAGACCCAATTAAGTTAAGTAATTAGTAAATTAAATTGCTATTTACTTGAATCTTATGGGGAGAGATAATACTTGTTTTAGTCTCTCTAGGTTTTCTTTTGATACAGTAACATTCTGAACATGGGATGCCCCATTTGTATTCTTTTAAAGACAAAACAATCCTTATTTAAAAGCTCTAGAATGTTAATATTAGCCTACATTGCTTTAGAAGGACACTGCTGAAGTTTTAGATTGGCAGACTATGAGAACAGCTTGTACAATAGAAATTATTTTTTTCAAAGGGGGTTGATAGACTAGAGATTGAGATAAAAACTATTCTGTATCAAACCTTGTATACCATATCTTTGTTCTCTAGGATAATATTGAAGGTAATTTACTAGGTTGGTTTACATATTTTATAGAATTTCGTAAACACATTTAAATTAAAAACATGCCAAACAAAAATAAAATTCTTAGAATTATTGTATTGTATTAAGCTGTATAAGGTTTAAGTTGTTTATACTACTTCAAAGGCTAGCAACCCTAACTGTATACTAAAATGCATCATACTATTTTCCCAAAATTGATCTCTTTTAATGCGAAATTGCATTACAATTAAAATCACACTTAAGGTTGCATGGTATTAATCAAAGTTGATCTCCCTTTGCCTTCAATACTACCTAGAATCAGTATAATGATCCAAATACTACTAGCCAGGATCAACAGTAAATGCCAATTCACAGTACAGTCTCTCATCTTAGTCATTCTGCATTAGAATTCACATTTGTGTTTTAGTTTTAAACAAACATGCTTCAAACAGAATCATAATTTAGGTCCAAACATATTTCCAACTACAGAATAATAAATTTCCAACTACAGCTTATTTCCTCCTCAAGTATGAAAATATCAATGCTATTCTAGTTGTTATGTTTCAGGCTTCACAGCTTAAATTCATTCTTACACTGGCACCCAGAGCTCTGATATAAAATAAACCAAAATAGTTGAACATTTATTCACTCTAAGAGTCCTATAAAGATTATTTCAGGAATTGTTGGAAGATAGGCAATTTTGTAATAACTATGTTTCAGGTGATAAGCAGTATGCCTATACATGGTCCATTTTCAACTTCTGAACTTTTGGTTTAGAACATGTGCTTGATGAGTACTCAGGCCCTTCTAGTAGGTCAGACCTTTGCAATTTATCTTGGAGTGTTCCTAAAGTCACTCAACTTCTTTTGTAAATTTTATGGACAATTCTAACACAGAAGGCTTTACTTTAGAAAATATAATCCTACAGTAACATGCCATCAACAAAACTTCCAGTTTCTTGAAATTCAGTTTCTTTCTCCTTCCAAATGGTTACTTGTTATGAATGAGTGAATAATAAGAGTTGTAGAAACTGAAAGGCAAGCGTGGCTGTGACTTTCTACACACCCTCTTGGATATAATTTTTTCCATTCTCATCACTTCAGAAGCTGAATTTATATTGGTTAATTTGGATCAAAGCAGAGGCTAATGGAACTTTTCTCTCTGCTTCTTCTGATTTCACAGATAGAAGGAACTTAATCCCACACATTCAAAACATTTGGGGTAGCCAGAAACCTGTCCAGTAAATTCAAAGATAGGGAAAAATGTCAAAGGCAAAAGACTAAGGCTATGTTTTTCACTTTGACATTCTTTAGTCTTGCAGTCACCCAAAGGCCACAATTATGTGCAAACTCAAGACTCAAGCCACAGACCCTTGGTGACATCTGTACTATTTCAACAGAACATTCAGCTGGTTGCAGCAACTTCTGAACTTCCATTGTTACTCTATTCCCTCACCTTGTGCTCCCTACCTTGCGCCTGCCCTCACCTCAACCCAAAGAAATTAGTTTAAATAAGATGGAAAGTACATGGGAAAAAGACAGGGTATGAGAAGAGAGGTAACAGGGTAGCAGGGGACCTCTGGGCCGCATCTGGAGCAGAAAAAGCAGTAGTATAAGAGCTTCTTAAAGACATCTTCCTGCCTACGATCTCTTTGTTGTCAAATTCTCTTCACACTGTTCCTAAGGTAATTTCCTGATGAACAACAGTGACTACAGAACTTCTCTGCTCACGTAGTGGTTACCATTCCTGGACAAAGTATAAACTCCTCAGTTTGGCACCCAAGACCCTTCACAATCTAGTCCTCACCCGCTCTTTAGTTTCTTTGCACCCCACTTTCATTCACATAATTTCTTTTCAGTCAAATTGTTGGCCTTTCACCAGTCCCCTCCCGCCTGTTCCCATCTCCAATGTCAAAGAGGGAACAGTCTCCCCTCACATTTTCAAGCACTGAAATAATTTTCTTTCTTCAAGGTCCAGCTTATGCTCGTCTACTCTATGAAACTCATGCTGATCCACCCACCACCAAGTGCTCTCTCCCTTCTCAATTCTCTCCTAGCACACTGTCTGACCATCCTGTATTTGCTTCTCAGCTCACATCTGTTATTCATGTATCCATCTCGTTCCCACCTCACACATGCTGGGTCCCCAGAGTGTGTAGCACTAGTTTACTTAGACACCTAACAAGTGTCTAAGGGAGGAAAGTGAACTAAAATGACTTCCTGAAGAATGTTCTCGGTGGTCCCGCTTCAGCCACTCTTCATTCTCCAGAATGGATGAGTAGGTTTTTCAGTGTATCCTATTTCTTAGAAACTCCTCTCACTCTGCAATTTACAGCCAGGATTCCTAGATCTTACTCTTAGTAGCTTTTTCTTTTGGGAAGTAAAAAGTTTCTCTGGGGAAGATGAATTATATTGAGTGACAGGTGTAACCTACGCAGAACCCTCATATTACTTTGTAATGTCACATTGAGAAAAATGAATATTCTCTCTGAATTAATCTCAATGTGTTTCACTTTCAGTGAAACTATGGAAATTTGTTTTTCCAAAAGTATTTCTCAACAAACCTTGTTTAATTTAAAAATTGAAACTATGAAGCCACTGCAATAACTGAACTCTAAGCTACATGTTATAATACATACCTGTGATATGCGAAGCTGACATGCTGCTAATTCTTTTTCATTTTCTTCCATTTTTTTGTTGCTTTCTGCTTGGGTACTTTCTAACTGTTTGCAGCGTTTTACCATTGTTTTCACTTCTGATTTCATTTTACTAATGTACAGTCTTGCAACAGTGAACTCTTCATCTATCATGCCAGTTCCTTCAGGCTGCTGAGAAGAAAAATTAAATTCACATGAACATTGGAGCAATAAAATATATATATTTTTTAAGCAATCGGGGTTAAGTAACTTGCTCAAGGTTACACAGCCAGTTATTTCTGGGTGTGGTGCTAAGTATCTGAGCCCGGATTTGATCCAGGTCATCCCGACACTGGAGCCGGTGCTCTTATTCGCTGAGCCACCTGGCCACTCCTGCAATAAAATATTTTAGTGGAAGATTAGAATTCAAAATACAGTCAACAAAGTTAATATTTGCTGAATCTGCATGACATTTACTTAAATTCTATTCATATCTGGGCTCAGTTTATTCCTTTCAACTTTTGCTTTCAAAGCTCACATCAAAGAATCCCAACCTGTGGGGTGATTCCTAAGTTTTTTGTTTTGTTTGGGGAAGGATACAGATTGGAGATAGTTTTGCTGTGGAATATATTATAGATTGTTGGATAATCCACAGTTATAATAACATCCCTAGACTATTAATGAATTACTAGTAAAATGAAGTTTAGGCTGCTGTGAGAGCACCATGAGGAATATTAAGAAAGAACTATGTCCAAGTCATATCACTTAATTTTTTTTCCCCTTCCTTTTGGGAGGGCAATTGGGGTTAAGTGACTTGCCCAAGGTCACATGGCTAGTTTTTGTGTTAAGTGTCAGAGGCCGAATTTGAACTCAGGTCCTCCTGACTCCAGGGCCAGTGCTCTATTCACTGCGCCACCACTTAATTTTTCTTGTGTAAGAAAAGTACAGTGTAAAGCACAGATGGGAGACTCAATAAATGTCTACTAAAACAGCATTACATTACATTACATTACATTATATTATATTATATTATATTATATTATATTATATTATATTATATTATATTATATTATATTATATTATATTATATCTCAATTGAAGTTAATTTTTGTGTCCCAAGCACCAGACTCCAGGTCAAGGGTGGAAAACTATGCTGGACAGTATTTTAGGTTGTCAAAAATCAGATTTCCTTGTTACATTAATGAACTTTTAAGATTACTTCTAAGATTAAAAGAGGGTTTTTAGATCTTATTACTTTTGGTAAAAAGTTGCATGACTCCAACAGCTGACATCAACTCATGTAGGCAATGTTGGGGTATTTACTTGGAAGCACATACCCTTTTAAATGTATGTTACTCAGCACATAAAGACTATAATTTAATGCCCCCCAGATCTAGAGAAGGGGTTCTTAATGTGGAGTCTACAGAACCACAAGGGATGTGGAGAGAATTTAGTATGTCTGTGAACTTGGATGGGAAAAAAAAAATCATATTTATTTCAATATAATTGGTTGGTTTTTTTTTATATTTAAGCAATTGGGGTTAAGTAACTTGCTCAAGGTTACACGGCCAGTTATTTCTGGGTGTGGTGCTGAGTGTCTAAGCCCGGGATTCAATCTCCAGGTCATCCCAACACTGGAGCCGGTGCTTTTACTCACTGAGCCACCTGGCCACCCCTAATTGGTTGTTTTTTGTATATTTTATTTTACACATTTAAAAATATGATTCTAAGAAAAGGTCTATAGCTTTCTCTACACTATCAAAGGGGTCCGTGACATAATCCCTGCTTTAGAGAGATATCCTGACAAAAATTAAGATACTTGATTTGGGTGATGATTTTGAGGAGATACTAACTTTTTTATGTTTTTTTTTTGGTACACTACTCACATTTAGGTACACTACTGACAATTTTTCAAGTTATCTTTTCAACACATATATTTTAACTTAAAACATGAAATTTGCTAAAAATGAAAATGTGATGCCTCAAATTTACAAATCTTATTCAACAATAAGCACTATCTAAATCATGTGGTCTTCAACATTTTTTAACCTCCAGTAAGATTCCTACACCCTCTGAAATCCCACCTCTACCATAAACAGGCCAAAATTTTCAGGCTGTTGAAAAGGGAAGTATAATGATAGCTATGTAAATACTGTTCAGCAACTTCATATCCTTTGAATCTGCATGGTACTTAACATCTCATAAGTCTCCTCTGATTGGATCCTCTCTGTATGGAGAGGCTAGGCCATGATGGGCTCTAGGGCCTCTATTTAAGAAAGGAGGCTCAGCACAGTTTTTTCTATATTTCTCACCAGCTACAATGCTCTGGGACTTCTTTGGAACTCTCCATCATGTCTCCTCACTAGATACATTCTTCCCTCCTTACCTCTTCAGCTTCCTTTTGTGTGTAGTCTTCCCCATTAGATTGTATGCTTCTTGAGGGTAAGGACTAGTTCGTTTTTATTTGTATACATATGCTTGTAGTGCTAACGCAATATTCATAGCACCGATGGCCACTGTAAATATGCTGGCATAATGCTCAATGGCAAAATATAACACTCTCCATATAGAAGATAGAAACAAAACATCTATTCTGACACCAGAAAATAGAATCCCAAAGCCAGTAAGCCAATTCCATCATAGTAGCAAAGAAGTTAATACGTCATAATAGCACAGAGAGCCACAGCATACTTTAGCCTTCCCACAAACCAGCATTTACTCACAAGCCTGTCTCCCTTGGATGCATCCTCTCCTCCCTCCAGTCTCTAACTCCTTTGACTCAGTTCCACCCTTCAACAAACTCTTCCCACCAAAGGCTTCATGTAATTGCATTTAGTCTGTTAGGGGGCAGGGTATATCTACAAAGTAGGGAAGGTCTTCAAATTCCCTTAGGCTTATTAAGAGGCAGGGAAGATCTTCAAATACCCATTACCATTACAATGCCCAACAATGAACATAGTGCCTAACATACAGTAAGTGCTTTATAAATGTTTACTGACTTAGAAGAGTGAAAGTTCATGGTGAATAAAATGACAAAGTAATAGAGTTGGGAAAAGAGCAGGCTGGGAACTGAATTGCCTCAGGAAGAAATGAAACATCAGTGATGATGCATTCATCCAATAAGCATTTATTAAGTGCCTATATGTACAAGAGAAAAAAATCAACTAATTTTGCAACCCAGGTCAAATAGTAATTTGGCTTCCAGCTTTAAGTTAATTGCCTTAGAACTTTCTGGAGCAATCAAAATTCGGGAAACAAGCTAACAGATATAGAGTAAAAGCTTATTTTTATTCCAACTTCTGGTAGTCTTAATAATATACTTCTAACATTCTTTAATTGATAAATGGTCAAAGGTTAAAAGATATAACAGACAGTCCTAAAAAAAAATTCAATCTATAGCCATATTGAAAAAATGCTTCAGATCACGGATAATTAGAGAAATGCAAATTAAAAGAACTCTGAAGTTCTACCTCATATCTATCAGATTGGCAAATTTGACCAAAAATGAAAATGACAAATGTTGGAGGGACTGCTGAAACATAAGTACATTAATTGATGGTGGTATGAATTGATCCAGCCATCATGGAATGGCTTGCTATGTCCAAAGTTATTAAACTGACCCAGTGACACTGCTACTAGGTCTACACCACAAAAAGATCAAAGAAAGAGGAAAAGATCCTAAATATTTATAGTATCTCTTTTTGCAGTGGCAAAAAACTGGAAACTAAGGGGTGTCCATCAATTAGGGAATGGCTGAACTAATTATGGCCTGTGAATATAATTGAATACTATTGGGCTATAAGACATGAAGAGATAGTTTCACAGAAACCCGGGAAGACTTGTATATGAAATGATACAGAGCCAAGTAAGCAGAACCAAGAAAACGCCTTATACTATAACATAAATACTATAAAAAACAAACAAGTCTGATAAACTTAATTTAATCAATGATCAACCATGATTCCTGAGGACTAATGATGGAAACTGCTGCCCACCTCATGAAAAGGAGGTGATGATGGTTGAATACTAGACATGACCAATGTGAGAGTCTTACTATGTGTATTTGTTATAAGGGTTTTGTTATTACTATTTTTTCCCAATGTAAAGGTGAGAAGAGATGGAGAGAGAATAAATGCTATCTTAATTCAATAAAAATTTTAAAAATAATGATGTGTAATATTTTCCCCTGAAATTTCACAATGAGGAGTGTATAAACTGAGCAGAAATGGTTCAGTCCATATGTGCTTTGTATATAAAAGGGCTTTAATCCTTCTCCTAAATTGAAATTCAAAGAGGTCCTTCTAATGATAAGCTAGATTTTGACTAAAAGGTAAAGTCTAAACACATCACCTATTGCAGTATCCAAATTCTTCTTGCCTTAAATGCATATTTTTTGCTGTCAGACTGACTCAAGTCTTCACGTGCCCCATAAGCTAAACTTATTATAATAATAAAATCTTTCACTAGTTTTAGTAGTGATGACATATATAATGTCAGTGGACATTAGTAGCCTATATGGGTTTAACAAGCTCATGTTTTATTTTAACTGACTATCCATGGCCCAATTTACTTCAGACTTCATCTAAAATGGCGCAACTAGGGGGCACAGCGTATTGATAGAGCACTGGATGTGGAATCAGGAAGATTTATCTTCCTGAGTTGAAATCTGAACTCAAGACACTTACCAGCTGTGTGACCCCAGGCAAGTCACTTAACCCTCTTTGCTCAGTCTTCTCATCTGTAAAATGAGCTAGAGAAGGAAATGGCAAACCACTCCAGTACCTTTGCCCCAAACCCCCCCAAAATATGGTCATTAACAATCAGATACAACTGAAATGACTCAACTACTACAACAACAATAATCTAAAATACTTTCAGTCAGGACTCTTAAGCCTGTGCAAAAATCTGCAAATCTTTTCATGTGTAGAAATGAACTGTCACACAGATAGACACAGACACACATGTGCATGTGTGCTTCCCTGCAATGACCCCCAAGTTTTAAAACTGTATCAAGACTTTTTGGATACCCTATAAAATTGGCTTATGGTTATTTTTACAATTATGATTGGAACATCATATTTACCTTGACATCATTATTTCCCACAGCAATTCCAATTTCTGCAAGGTCTTTCAATAAAGAAGCCATCATCTCCGTTGCTCGTTTTTTCTGGTGATTTGTCATTTCCTTGAGTTTCTGAAGTTCAGCATCTATGCTTGCTAGAGTTGCCTATGGAAAAGAAAAAGAGTTCAAATATTTGTTAAAACAATTTAATAACCTAGTAATTCAAGCCAGGGGGAAGTATTAGTAGGAAAAGCTGGCCCTGGGAATCAAGAAGGTTTGGGTTCAAATCCTGCCTAGGACTTATCTTGGCTGTTTGATGCTGGGAATATTACCTAAAGCCTTTAAAACATGAGGCAGCTCTCCTTAAGACTATAAACTATAAAGTAGTTGCCTATTTGTACTAGCAGAGAGAGTTCCATAAACCTCCACCCTTCCAAAAACCATTGCCAATCTGTTTTGCCCAAATAAAACAGTTTAAAAATGTTAAATAGACACCTTACAAAATGAAATATGCTTATAAAAGGTATTTATATAGTTCTTTCCAGTTATAACACTCTACATAAATTTCACCTCTTTGGGAAATCATAATGAAAATTGTAAACAACAGATCACTAAGTATTTGTTGGGTATGTTGGAAAAGATACTTAAAATATTCACATGGAGTATTTTATGAGTAAATTGTTTACTGGCTAAATGCTAATAGGAAATCAATATTATCTGGTTATGAAAAGTTACAATACTAATGACTACTGCGAATAATTTACCAAAGTTGCAAATTAAATGAAATTCCCTTTATTATTGTGTTGTTTAATTTCTTAGTTAGTAGTATAGCCAGTGTGTTAGTTTACTATCATCTGTTACCTAGAAAAATGGGATCAAATTTTGAAAAAAGTTCTCTTTCCGTCAGGTTAGAGAATAATCATTTTAACAGTATTTAACCACAATGGACACAATGGAGGACTATAATGGTAACCTCAATACATCTTTTTGTTGTTGTTGAACATGAGCATCAATGTATTATCATACCCAGCCTTACCTAGAGGTAAGAAATTTAAATAATTGCCAAGTGAGAACTATTAAAGACAGAAATTTATCAAATCATTAAAAAACTACTGTGATTTTCTTACCGACTTCTGATTCAATTCATCACTAAGTAGCTCATACTCCTTGGCTTTGTCTTCAACTTCTTGAGACTTCTGATCATAGTTGACTGCAAGTTCTTCCAGAGCCTGCAGCACTTCCTTCACCTCCTCCTTGGAGGCATCATTCTCTGCCTGCAGGCGATTCAGTTCAGCCTGCATATTATCTTGGTCCCTTCTTGTAGATGCTAGAAGCTGCAAAGAAGGGCATATGTGGTCATTTTCACCAAAGTATTTACACAAGAAAAGTCTAGATACACTTTACTTTAACTCTCATCTCCCTTTATCTGTTCTTGAGTACATGCATCAAGTACAGAAATGAGGATTCTAGGTAAATTATTAACTATAGCACCCTTCACTGATCTTTGACATCTCGTTTCTGTTTAATAAACACCTGACTTCACCCAGAGTTGCACAGGAATCAGGGATAAAAATTAATGGACTCTAGAAGCAACAAAACTCTTTAGGAATTCTTCTTGGCTTAGATAGGACAATGTATTTTTGGTGAGATTTAGGACATGGAGGAGAAGGCAAGAGGAAGATCTGTAAAGGACTAAAAATGTGGTCTGAATTCATGTAGTTCTAATTCTAAGTTCATGATAAACTGAAACTTTACAGGAAGGTAACAGGTGAAACTTGCCTCTTCTTGATCCAACATTTGTGTCTTCAGTTTTTCTACCAACTGACTCTGCTGATTAATTTCTTCATCCTACAATTTAAAAAAATCAGTTATCAATAGGTCTCAAAAATTAACTGTAATTGTTATTAGTTTGCTTATAAAATAATTAAACATAAATGTAAAATGGAAATAAAAAATAACTCTCTGAAATTTCAAATTAAAAAGCACAAGTAAATCCTATTTTTTTTACATAAGGAAAATTAATGTTTTTGCCATAAATAAAAACATGCTAGATGAGACAAAAAAATCTCTTTAAATTCAAGATTTTTTCTCAAAAAAATATTCAAATAGGGGCAACTAGGTGGCGCAGTGAATAGAGCACCGGCCCTGGAGTCAGGAGGACCTAAGTTCAAATCCAGCCTCAGACACTTGACACACTTACTAGCCATGTGACTTTGGGCAAGTCACTTAACCCCAATTGCCCTCCAAAGAAAAAAAATATTCAAATACTATTATTTTTTGAAGTAACTTTGCTACAATAAATGTATAATTTATTGTACTACAAATAAGGAAACAAATTTATTCTTTACCAAAGTCTTTTCTTAAAATATTTTAAACGACCATAATTACTGCTATTAATACACTAATTTAAAATACATTGTATACATTAACTCATTTAATCTTGACAATAATCCTGTGAGATAGGTTTTGTTATCTAGGATTATCCTCATTTTATAGGCAAAGAAACTGAGGCTATAGGAGAGATTAAGTGATTTGACAATGGTCATATAATTAATAAGAGTCAGAAGAAGGATCTGAATGTAAGTTTTACAAAGTTCAAGCTGTAAGTGAAAAAATAATGAATACAAAAAAGTATTATGTTTTATACAATTTATGTTAAGTGTCGTGATAAAATTATATTATGGAAACATTTCAAATTGAGGCTACACACAATAAACATGTAACTATTTGTCCATTTCTTATTTTTCCCTTTCACTGTTCTTACCCAAATTGCTTTCACTCTAGACACATCACTGATACTCAATAATGCCTGTGTACTTTCCTGATAAAATCTCCATTCCACTCTGCTCCCAATCACATCTTTTTCTTGATGATTTTCTCTTATTTTCTAGGCTTTCTGTGTTCCCCAGTTCTGCTGGGGGCTATATCTTAGCTCTGCTATGCCCCATATAGCTATTCTTTCCCCCAGAAGTTTTTTTTTTCCCCTCTGAAAACTAGAATCTGCATTCTGAGATTTCAGACTAAGAGCTGATCTCCCAAGTGTGCCCTGAGTTTTGTTCATCTTGGGATGAATTTGTGGCATAAGTTCATTTCAGCAACCGGAGAGCTTAATCACTGGGGTCTAAAAACTCTAAGAGGTCTTATGCCTGTGGTAGTTAGAGACAGCAACAGTGTATGCTGACTCTGGGCTCAGACACAATGGACCAAAGAGGGTGCATAACCTCTATAGGAAGTCAATCAATAAATAATCAATATTTATGAAGTACCTACTATGTGTCAGGCATTGTGCTAAGTGCTACGGAAGACAAAAGATAGTGCTTGCCCTCAAGTAGCTTACAACTTAATGGAGGATACAAGATATATTTGTTTGGAAACAAAAGCAAGCTACATGCAGGATAAATAGGAAATAATTAACAGAGGGAAGGCACTAGAATTAAAAAGGGTTGGAGAAGGTTTCCAGTAAAAGAAGAGATTTTAGGTGGGAATAAAAGGAAGCTAGGGGAGGTCAGTAGTTGGTGTAGAGGAGGCAGAGCATTTCAGGTATAGAGCAAAGTCAGAAAAAAATGCCCAAAGTTGAGAAATGGGGTGTCCTTATCCCTGAACAGCCAATAACCCAGTGTCAATGAACTGAAAGCTATGTTGGGGGGTAGGCAGAAGACTGAAAAGGTAAGAGGGCTTTTTAGGAGAAGCATTTTGTAAATTTTCATTCTGGAAGGCAACAGAGAGCCACAGGAGTTTAATGGTGCGGGAAAGGGAGTGAAGGGTGGTGTTACACTAGGAAAATCACTTTAGTGACCCAACAGAGGATGGACTGCAGTGGGCAGAGCCTTGAGGCAGCCAGAGGCACTACAAGGCTACTGCTATAGTTCAGGGTGACATGATGAGGACCTACAGCAGAGGGATGTCAGTGGCAGAGAAGGGAAGAGGGTGTATTCCAAAGATGTTACAAAGATGAAATGGCCAGGCCTTGGCAACAGCTTGCACATGGGGGTAGTGGTGGTCATACATAGTGATGACTCCTTGGTTTTAGGCCTGGGAAGATGGCATAGTCCGCTACAGTAATAGTAGGAGTAGCAGTGGGGGAGGGTTTGGGGGAAAGTTTGGTTTTGGACATTCTGAGCTGAAGATATCTATTGGACATCCAATTTGAGATGTCTGAAAGGCAGCTGGAGATGAGGAACTGGAGGTCAACAGAGAGAGATGAGGGCAGGAAAGGTAGGTTTGAGAATCATCACCATAAACAATTAAATCCATGGGAGCTGATGCGATCCCCAAGTGAAGTAGTACAGAGGGAGAAGAGAAGAACCTAGGACAGAACCCTGAGGGACACCTACAATTAGAGGGTGACAGAGAAACGAGCAGTCAGATTGGTAGGAAGGGAACCAAGATTGTGTCCTGAAAACCTAGAGAAAAGATTATCAAGGAGGAGAGAGTGATCAGCAGCATCAAAGGCTTCAGAGAGGTCAAAGAGAATGAGGACTGAGCAAAGGTCACTGGATTTGGCAACTAAGAGATCATCAGAAGCTCTGGAGAGCAGTTTCTGTGGAATAATAAGGCCAGCAGTTGGATTGTAAGGGATTAAGAAGAGAGTGAGACTTGGGGTGGCTAGGTGGCACAGTGAATAGAGCACTAACCCTGGAGTCAGGAGGACCTGAGTTCAAATACGGCCTCAGAAACTTAACACAAAAACTAGCCATGTGACCTTGGGCAAGTCACTTAACCCCAATTGCCCTCCAAAAAAAATTTTTTTTTAAAAAGCAAACTAGGGGTGGCTTAGGTGGTGCAGTGAGTAGAGTGCTGGCCCTGGAGTCAGGAGGACCTGAGTTAGGATCTGGCCTCAGAAACTTAACACACACAAACAAAATACCTAGTCGTGTGACCTTGGGCAAGTTACTTAAACCCAATTGTCCTCCGAAAAGCCAAAAAAAAAAAAAAGAAGAGAGAGGAGAGGAAGTGGAGGCACCAATTGCAAATGGTCTTTTCAAGGAGTTCTACCACAAAGGGCAGAAGAGATATATGGTGATAGTGTATGGAAGAAATCAAGTAAAGGTTTTTTAGGATGAGAGAGACATGGGCATGTCTGGAGGCAGTAAGAAGCGAGCCAGCAGATAGGGAGAGACTGAAAGTAAGTGACAGATGGAGAAGAGGGGATGGAATGGGATCTCGAAGAAAAAAGAAGGGTTAGCCTTGCAGTAAGGCCACTTCATCATGTGGTGAAAGGTCTCATTTTTTTCTATAAAATAAGGCAAGGTTCTCAGCTGAGAGGGTGGGAACAGGGAGCTATGAAATGAATAAATAGGGATGAAAAGGTTTAGAAGAGCCACTGTGGAGAGTGGAATAGTGAATTGATGAGGGGGTTGGGGGGATAGTGGGATTGCCATCACTACTGGAGCTTTTCTTCTTCTCTGACTCTACTATATTCTTCCCAATAGCTACTTCCACAATCTCTCTCTCCTCACAATACCATCTCTTCATTCTCTTTTTATCTTCTCTTCCCCCCCCGTACCCTAAACCCTGAATCTGGCCCCCTCTCTCTAGACTCTACCTTAATGTGTGATCTTCAACCCCCTCTTTGATCATCCTCTTCCAGAGGCTTACTGGTTTGATCCTTTCTCTTCAAAGTTTCCTTACCCTGACTTCTTCCTTGTTGCTGAATAATATGCCTTGTTCCCATCTTTACAAAATCTTCATTTGGCTCTATGTCCTCAAACTATCATCTTCTAGCTCAGCCAAATTCCTAGAAAGGGTTATCGACATTCATTGCCTCATCTCCCACCTGCTTTATAATCTCCTGAAATTTACCTTCTTTCCCACTAATGACTAAAACTACTCCCTCCAAGGATACCTTGCACCTGCTAACCCCATCTTAACTCTACTCAATCTCTCTTTAACTCTTAATATCGTTGACCAACTCTCTCCTCTCAAAGCTTACGTGATATTGTTTTTTCTTGGTTCTCTTCCTCCCTGTCTGACAGTTTCTTCTCAGTCTCCTTTACTCTGTCATCTTCTTGCTCCTGTTCATGAGGTATGGATGATGCTGAAGGCTCTATACTGGGCCCTTGTCTCTCTCTACAGTCTTTACTCCTTAATCTCATTAGTTTTCGTAAATAGTTCCCAAATTACATATCCAGTCATATACTGTTGAGGAAGGATAATTTCATTTAGAATCAGAGGACGTGAGTCAAATTCTGGTGCTTAACTTTTCTGGGTATAAGTTTCCTCATTTACAAAAAAGGAGGGTAAAACCTGAATGACCTCTGGGATCCCTTCCAAATCTAAATCTACTCTACACAACTATTTCAGAATTCAAGTCCCACATTCATAACTGCTTCCTGAACCTGGCTACCTTGTTGGTATTTCATTTCAGAATGACCAGAGTGGAATTCACTGTAATTCTCCCCAAACCCATATCTCCTCCAAACTTTCCTATTTCTGTTGAGGATATCACTATTCTTCCAATCACCCAGGATCACAATCTTGGTGCCATCTTCAACCTTCACCGACTTCATATCTAGTCAGTTGTCATTGTTGATGATACCTCAATAACATCTCTTGTATTCATCCTTTGTCATCCACTCACACACCCTCTAACCTAATTCAGAATCTTATCGTCTGGACTATCTTTTGTCTCCTAAATAATGCCCCTGCTTTTGATCTTCCTTCTACACAGCTCTCAAACTGATGTTCCCAAAACATATTTGACCATATCATTACCCTACTAAGCTGGCTTCAGCTGCTCCTTACTGCTTCTAAGATAAAATATAATTCCAATCCTCAATACGGGACATTTAAAGCCCTTTAAGATGACTTCTTTTTCTTATTATAACTATAGTTCATAGTGTTCCATTTTTTGCCTTCTTAACTCTAGTCAAACAGGCCTGTTAGCCACTTCCCACACATCATTTTTCATCCCTTTCTTATATACCTTTGCACAGATGGAATCCCATGTCTGGAATGCACTCCCCAGGTATCTTCTACCTCTTAGAATTCCTGCTTCCTTTACAGTTCAGCTGAGACACCTTTCTTGATTCCTCCCTTTATTAACTTTCTCTCCCTGCTGACATGCTGTAGATATTTTGTACTCATTTATCTGTGTAGACATTGTCAAACCTCCCATCCCACCCCAACCCACACCACCCACAATGGAATGTAAGGTCCTCAAGGGGAGAGACTTTAAATACTTCCATATAGTTCCTACCACATAACAGGAACTTAATAAATATTTCCTGAACTTGCTGAAATTATCTGACAGCATGATTTCAGAACCAGAGATATAATAAATTTGCACAATGGTATATGCAAAATCACACATTTGTCAAAGATAGAGACAGAAATAAAAGCAAAAAAATTCAGCTGAAATGAAAGATACTAAAAAGATGTATTTAGAATAAAGTCATAAGGACCATAATATTATTAGTTGAAAATATATTCATATCCAAATGAAAACAATTTGTCAAGAAGCAAATGATATGCACAAATTCAAATACAATCTTGAATAAGAACAATTCCTACCTTATCATCAAGTTGTTTGTATAATTTAGCAATTTCTTCTTCACACTTTCTTCTTTCAGCATCAGTAAAGTTTCCTGTAACTCCAATTGTGGCTGCTGGTTTATCATTGATGACAGTAATATCTTTATCTACTGCAAAGGCTTCTAAGTTGGCTTTCTCTTTGTCAAACTGTTCATCAACTGGCACAGTCTCCCCTTAAATAAGACATAGGAATGATGGTCTAACAATACTAAACATATTCAAAATTGAACTCATTCATCTTCCCCTATCAACTTGTCTATGACTAGTCACCTTTGACTTGTCCTTTTCCTTCATATCTAGCCAATCACCAAACCCAGATAATTTTGAAAAGTCACTTTTCAATTTCATTATCACCACCCAAATCCAGGCTTCATCACTTCACATGGAACGCTCCAATGGTTTACCAGCAGGTCTTCCTACTGCATCTCTCCTCAAATCCATCTTGATAATCCTGGCAAGCTAATCTACCACCTTATCCACCTACATTGTCCTTTGCCCCCACACCAAGCCACAAAAGTTTTCAAAGTCCCCACCATCTATTAACTATGCCTTAGTCAAATATGGTGATCTGTGTCCTGTTCCCAACTCTGTCTTTTCTCACATTTTCTCCTACAAAGAAGTGGCCTTTTGTATACTTTCCTACCTATCCATCCTGTCTACTGTTCAAGACAAAGTTCTTTCAGCTTCCCTAATTACTCTTGTATGCATTCTTTCTTTTGAATCCCTATAACACTTTCTCCATATCATACAATTTAGCCATTAACTATTTATTGTCTTGTTTGCTTTTGTTTCATACTTGTTAGTCTTCTCTCCTATACTCAACTGTAACGTCCTTAAGACCACCATGTAGGGGCAGCTAGGTGATGCAGTGAATAGAGCACTGGCCCTGGAGTCAGAAGGACCTGAGTTCAAACCCAGTCTCAGACACTTGACACACTTACTAGCTGTGTGACCTTGGGCAAATCACTTAACCCCAATTGCCCTGCTTTCCCTCCCTCAAAAAAAAAAAAATACCACCATGTAAACATAAGCTTATAAATATAACTTACACTTTTTGTTGCCTTCACCTCCACCAAGTACAACACTAATCACAAAGAAGTACTGAATATTTGTTAAAAGACTGAAGTTGCCTACCCAACAACTGGGAAAATGTAAATGTACAAAAACCCAGAATCATTCATTGAAATTTAGTCATTCTGTAAATAACTATAAATCACAGGATTAAAAAGTGTATTAACTGCTGAAGAAATTTTCTTGACACTGATATGGTGGTGATTAATCCTTATAATTATGAAATATGTCCTTTTACATGATTTAATCTCATAAATACAAAATGCTTCTTTTTAATCATCTACATATATCTACTTCTTTCATTCTGGACCCTTGATCATTTTTGCTTTTTAGCCTATTACTCATTACTTCCTTACTACTGAAAAGTAAAGTAGAGAAATGATCACCATATTCTAAATTTAGCCAAGTTAAAATTAGATATGCTAGGTATTGATATGCTCATGAAAAAGTAAATAAGTCATTTAATTCTGAATTAAATTGGACATTCAGCTGAATTTTGACATCTTTTCTTAACTCTTTGCTTCAATTATTTTGGGCCATTTTGATAGAGGGCCTAATGGTAGTTTGTAAGAACATCTGACATTTTCTTCTTACATACCTAACTAATCATTTTTCAAAGCTGTCTAAATGACCACTACTTTAGCCTTTATTTAAATTTACCTTTATGTTAGATCCTGCAACATTTTAAATAGCTATTCTATAGTCATGGCCTCATTAGCATAAAAATGTGATAGCTTAATTTCATTACCATTGCGCCATCGATTGAGTTCATTTTCTAGCCACTGAATGGTGTTACGTAATGTCTTATTTTTCTCTTTTTCTTTTTCATATTTTTTCTTCCACTGTTCTGCAGTTAGCTCCACATTAACACAAACTGTGTTCTTTATTGTCTTGGCTCTAATGAAATTGGAATAAAAAAATTAAACAGGGACAAACTAGTTATTTTCAAATATATTTCATTCCAACTGATTCTATAACTATGTAATAAAATGTGTATACAACTTAATCGAATATTACCTGTTCTTGCCTAAGTGCTACATTTTATAATGAATACAGAAAGGTGTTTACTCAAATAGAAAGGGACTACTTTATTATATATTTGAGATGTGACAGTCTGTAGTGTTTGCAAACTGTGAGCGGCTCTTTAAAGGGAAGAGGGGGTAGAGGTTTACAATTTTATAGCATTTGCAAAGGTAACCTTAAACTATTTGAAGGTTAATGATAATGTTATGATCTGACTCTCCTATGGTCACCATGAAATTAAAAATATTTCTGATCCCAGAACACACAATGGCAGCTCTAAATTAATAATTTCAGTCAGAATTATACTGGTTTCACTTCACAATCTGATCCAAATTTTTATTTGTTAATCCTAGTAAAATTAAATTTTTGTTTCTTAGTCATAACCTTAACCTAAGTTTCCAAAGAACTGGGTGAAAATTGTAATATTTATTTAACGAAATTTGGATCAAAATTTGGATCTTTTAAACATAAAATATGGGCTCTAATAAGAATAGATACCAATTATATAAAGGTGTATGTATATTTTACATATATATATCAGCTAATTTGAGTTATATATGCTTTTGAAAAAATCTATATGCCAAGGTTTTATTAAGGCTTTAAGAAAATAAATATAAAAAGTTTAAATTTCATTCATTCAAATATCTATTCAGTAACTAACCTTTGACCAAACAGGAGTGTAGATTTTGTTTCAGACTCGTTATATGATGATGGAGAACAACAAATGACAATAGTAGTTCTGCAGTTGCCACCTAGTGAATCTTGAAGGATTCTTGTCATTTTACTATCTCGATAGGGAACATATGTCTACAAAAAAAAAGTATGTTCATATAGTTTTTAGGCATTCAGGCTTATATGTTATAAACTTCTGAAATAAAGCATGAGGTACTTAACAAACTTCACCACAGAGCAAGACTGTTCCAACTGTTTTTCAACATGTCCATTCAGCCTAACAGCTGAGATCTACTGTTTAACTTCACTACTGCTATAACATGGAAATTCAAACTGGTGAGGATTTCATTTATTCAATAAATCCCTGAGCACTGTCATACAAGGCACAATATCTTTCTATATAATTTATAATGCTAGAAATGGATCAGTTTCCGTGTATATATCAAAGATTAGTTTTAAATTTTAAAAACAGGACAAAGCAATTGACGACACTTACACTACTCTCAGCCAAAGCAGAAATGACATTTCCAAGAGCAGAGAGAGACTTGTTGATGTTTTTAGCTTCATCCAGCACAGCACCTTCAGCTCCAGTTTTACTAACCTATATTCATAATTAAAAAAAAAAATTAAACCACAAGAAAAATAAAGTTAAAAATTACGTTCTTTAAAGTAAAGTTGTTGGTATCTGAGACAAGCCATGTAGCCCAGCATATAGAGGCAGGCCTTGAAGCCAGGAAAACATGGGTTTGAGTCTTGCCTCTCTAACACATTTGGAAGGTGTTTGTTGTTTAGTCACCATCAGTCATGTCTGATTCTTCCCGACCCCATTGAGGGTTTTCTTGGTAGAGATAACTGGAGTGATTTGCCATTTCCTTCTCCAGCTCATTTTATAGAGGAGGAAACTGAGGCAAACAGGGTGAAGCGATTTGTCCAGGGTCACACAGCTAGTAAGTGTCTGAGGACAGATTTAAACTCGGGTTTTCCTGACTGCAGGTCTGGTGCTTTATCCAAGCAAAACCATTTTCATCTCTCAGCATCCCAGACAAATCTCCAAGAGTCTAAATTAGTTATGAGTTACTAATCTGTACCTATACAGGGAGTTTCCACAGTGAAAGTTCTCCATATCTATGACATCACAGGTTCCCTGCCCACCCCCCCATGTTCATTCACTCTCAACAAAGTCTTAATTATTTACTAGTGACACTGTAACTCATTACCCTTAGTATTTTTCACATACTGTATTTCTGAAAAATATTTTTTTGGGGGAGAAGGCAGAGCAGGACTGGCAGATACTGTTACTAATATAAGAGCTCTTTGTGCCCTTCTCTAAAATACTTGCTATTTTATATTATAACTATTTTTGTGTGCATTCTATCTCTCTACTATAAGGACTGGAAATCCTGGAGCGCTTCACACCCTGCTCTGCACACAGTGCTGAAATGTTTGCTGATATGGTGGCAGTACTTCATAGTTAAGAAGGAATACTTACGCATAAATATTTTTAAAATTTTTAAATTTTGTTGTTTTATTGTAACCCTGGGCTCTGCATTTAAGTATATTGGTTTCTTCCATTTTCAATATATCACATTTGTTGCTTTTTTTTTTGAGATTCCAAATGTCTGGAGAAATGCAACAACATCTAAATTATTTGTGCTAAATAAGGTTGATGGACATATAGTACAATGGCCAGAAAATGCTATCTAAAAAGTGATTTCTTTCTTTTAAGCATGAAATTAAAAATTACTTTTAACTAAGAATGGGTAGGATCCAATTTTATACTTGGGAAATGGAGGCTCAGAGAACTTAAGCTGCTTGCCAGGGGTCACCTGGATAGCAAGAGATCCAACCAAGACTGTATTTAGATCCCATTTCCAGACTCCTAGGCCAAGTAACTCTTTCCATTACACCACACATTTTTTCATGATTCCATATGTTAATACCATAGCAGACACTTAGAAACATGAATGACATTATCAAATACTATTAATTACAAAACTTTTAATTAGATTCAATAAATATTTAATTGCTTATTTTATCCCTAGTACTTTACTGGGTGCTGTGACAGGCTATTCAAAGTAACTGTGGGAAGTCCTGGGAACATCTCCAATCATATAAATGACAAGTCATTTGTGACTTATCTACTAAGTGCTAGGGAATTATCCCAGGAGCCTGGGGTCACATATCCAGTACATTCCAAGTGTCAAAGACTGAAAGCTAGGTCCCTAGAGGCCTGCTAGTTCAAACCCCCTATTTTACAGATGAAACTGAGCCCTATGTAAGTGAACTTAATCTCCCAAAGTTATACAGGTGTAAGCAGAAGGGTAATAAGCATTTAACCCCAGGGCCTCAGATCCCAAATCGAGTACATTCTCCATGTCTTCCACCATTGTGCCTCTGTGTCAGAGGCAGCTTCAAATCCAAGTCTGTGATTCTAACTACAGCACTTTCTGTATCAAGCCAATATGTCTTAGCATGGGGCAGAAAACAGAAAGCAAATGATAACATCTTTCCCTTAAAAGGTTGATAATCCAGTTATGGCCATACTCATTAAACAAGAAACAAACAGTATATGTAAAAGGTAGCATAGTTTAGTGTACAGAACAACCTCTACCAGTCAGCAGACCCAGGTTTTACTTCCCAAGCTCTTTTATATGAACTCTACTAAATCACACTACTGAATCTTAGTTTCCTTAGTTATAAAATAAAGGGATTTGACTAGATGATTTCTAAGAATACTCCTAGATCTACAGCCATGTATGATTTAACCACGAATTAAATTAACTAGGTGATTGGACATTATAATCTAAAATAAGATGGGCTATCAATATTGGTTTTGGGGGATAGTTTTGTGTCAGAAGTGGGACCTGAATTCATATTTGAAAAACATGTAGAATTTGAGTAAAAATGGAAGAACAAGAAAAATAGAAGCAAAGCCAGAGAGGCAGGAATGTCCACGAAAAATATTAATAGCAGTGAGAAGACAGGCCTAGCTTTAAGGATAAGAGTTGGACAAGTAAATAAGACTAGGTAATGATGGATTCTGAAGGTAAAATAATCCTCTAAATATGATAATGTAAGTATAACTAAAAGTTGAAATTCATCCATTTTAACTGACAAATGAGACTTTTCAATAAACAATTATCAACAGATGTTTTTGAGGTACCTATTATGTGATAATATACACACACAATATCCACTAGAACTTAGTCACACACAAAAAAATCTGAATATACCCACACCAAAAACATCACCAAATATTTAGGTATAAAAGTGTCTGACTATAAGTAAGGCTATGGAATATGTCAAATGGGATATGCTATGACCCATAACAATTGTTATAGGGGTCGAAGTACAGACTATATCATATTTTATATAGTTTTCCCAAAAGATTTAATAAGATACACAAAACAATGCATAAGAACAAACTATCCAATTATGTGTATGTACCTAGAGAAATATTTTAAAAAAGCAAACAAAAAATGAAAAAATGTTACCTTTTCACTACCAGCCAAATCTACCAGATAAAGTTTCCCACTCAGTTTCTGTTCTGTTTGAGTGTTTTCTTGTTTTACATTAATAAGAAAGATACTGTGACTTCTAGAGCTATGTTCATTCATATCTATAATGAAAACAAATTAAAACAATTACATGATTAGCTATTAATTAATTTTCCCTTTCCAATAATTTCTTTTAAGATGGCATATGTTACATTAAAAGTACAATTATCAACTGGCAAAGGATATTTTTTTTAAAGTTCAAACATTCTACTTACTCGTAACTGCTACATGTCTGTTAGATTTTCCTTCGTCTATAGTATCCATAACCTCATCTGGACTACATACAAAACGCTCTGTGCAACCCTTGAAAATAATTTTTGAAGTATGAAAATTATTTCCCCATCACTATATACTTTTTCTCTTATAAAATCATTCTACAGACTTTATACAGACCTTTACATAGGGAACTCTGTTTTTGTCCTCATGAACAGAAAGGTTTGTCTTTGAAACTGAAATAGCAAAACATTACTTGTCAGATGATAACAACCTCCAAAATATAACATCAGCTAAGAAATTGCTATTATAATTTTCCCCCTCTGAGAGAAGTATGACAAACAGGCAAGTGCCTTCAAAAGCACTGAGGGGAAACAAAAGACTACTCTATCATCACTAAACAAAGAGATTTATACAATCGATACTCAATATTTTTAAAGTATCCATAAATGTATGCCTCAAGTTGTGTTATCAAAAGGCACACAACTGTAATTTACAAGAATAATTTTAAAACGCCATTTTCTATCATTTAAGGCAATTTAAAATATACTGTAGCCAAAGGCTTTTCCATCTATTGGAAAAAGAAATCTTTAGAGTTCTTTCTGACATAATGTAATTAACTACTGTTATTCCAGAAGAGATAAGAAATAGGAAAGAGTACAACTTACCATCCAAAAGGTCCCTTATCTTATCCAAATATATTTCAAAATATGATACCTAAAGAAAAAAAAAGATTAAATAAGGCAAAAGATTCAATTGTCACTAAAATTCCTTAATACATATTTTCAGTTTATTCACAGAGTAAGTGAAAAGAGAATAAGAAGCCTAAAAGTCTTCCTTTCTTCTCTTTCCTTCTCTCTCGCTTCCCTTCCTTCCCTGTCTTAAGTCTTTTAAGTGATTTGTCCAGGATGATGTGACTATCTGGCTTTATCGGTTAAAAAGTAGGAATAGATTTGCCCCAAAGGAGTGTTAAGCATCTGAAGAGAAGCAGCTTCACATGGTATGGATTTGTTTCTGAGGGGACCAATAAAATCAAGGTCTGTAGTCTAGAGCAGGCCTGGTCTAGTTATAAACAAGGACTGTCTTGTGCCTGGGGCAATTTATAACTTGTGCTTGGGGGTAATTTATGTGTCACTAGCATGTAAGTGTTTATTCTTCCCCATGTATACTGGTGGGAGAATATCACCTAGGTTTATGTATGGAATATGACATACTGATTATTTATGCATTTGCTTGATAATTAAGTAACTATGATATGCCTTTATCATCAAAGTTTAGTGTTTAAGAGTTAATGGCACCATCATGGAGAGTAATTGGTATTACACAAATATGGGAATCACACCAGTGGGGCTCAGGAGCTACAGCAGTGAAGAGGGGGAGTGCATCTTGGCACTCTCCCTGACTAGGACCTTGAGACAGTTTAATTAGGCATATGAAAATGGTCTGTCTTCCAGAACACAGATGTGCTGGTGTGAGGGCAGGCTGCAGTGATCAAGTCAACCCAGAAGATGAGTTTGGGAACCACCCCACCTAGGACAAAGACAAAACTAAAAAAACCAGATTGCGTTCTTATAGGGTCTATGCAGAGGCATGGTGCAAGTTGCTATAAATTCAAGATAAATGAGATACTGTCCCTGCCTCCCAGAACCTCATCACTTAATAGAGCATAAGGTATGCACACAACCAATGTAACACAAGACTGAGTATAAGTACAAAGTAAGTCTGAAGTCTGAAGTGCTGAAGTTGATTTTTCCACAAACTTATCAACTACAAACCTGACAACTACTTAAGTACATTTTAATTGGAGTCATCCTAAAAGCTAAATAAAAATAAATCTCTCAAAAGTTTACCTTAATGTGGAACTCCAAATTTTCATCCATAGAGTAAATATAATTAAAAATATCTTGTACTATTCTTGGAATGATACCCATTCCATCTGGATCATGGAGTTTACCCTGAATAGAACAACAAAAAACATTCAACTTTTTAATGAGTTATATACATTTAATGTAACTAATGAAGAAAATCTACGAGCAAATTCTTTATAATTAAAATGAATCAATAGTGAACAGGAAAGACAGAAATAATACAATAATTGTATTTTTATTAAATATGGCTAGACAGCTGAAAAACCAATGTCTGGACTATATGGCATATATGTATCAAAATAAACCAGATCATCACCATGATCCCAAGTATGAACATTATTTTTTTACCTGACTATTTTTAGGCTTATATTCTAATAATCAAGCTTAGATTATTCCAGGTCATTGGAATAATAGGTATATCAAAAAAAGGAAATTCCCTATTTACAAAAATCTTCTTTCTCCTTTTGGCTCAATTCAAATGTATTAAAATATCAGAAATACCTCATCTGATTTTCACTTCTGACTTCTGTAGTCAAACTAACTCCTCAAAGCAGGTACTAAGCACAGACTGTTTTCTAAAGCAGAGGTGGACTGTGCTCAGACCTCCTGCTCAGAATGGCATGGGTGACTGGTGCAACCTACTGATCAAAGAAGAGGCAACGTTGCCTCTTTTTCAAAAGCACGGTTAAAAAACAAACAAAAACCAAGTCGGCTACACAACACCATTGGGAACTTTTAGCAGATAAGCATTCAAAAATCTCCTCAAAAATGTTACAGAACTATAGCAAATGCTTAATATAAAGAAGTGATAAGTGTGCCACTTGGATAGAACCCAGAGTTTTTAGGGCCCAAATAAGACCAATTTTTCTTCTTAACTTACTGTCTAAACTATGCCAAAAACCAATCAACTTCTAGAAAAAAAATTTATTTGAATTCTGTACTTTGCTGTTGTACCATAAGCAGACCCCAAATTCTTACTATTTTATAGTTATAGCATCACTAATAAGATAAACCTTTAATAATTGCCATCTGGAGAGAAAGTTGTGAAGAGTCCAAAATAACTATTAAAATAATTTTACTGTCAATAGAAAAAATACACTAATAGTCTTGATATGCTACTCAAAAAAGGAGAGGAAAATTTATTTTACAATTTGTTACCTCCATTGTATGTGTCTTCCCAGAGGATGTCTGTCCATACGCAAATATTGTACCATTATATCCCTCAAGTACATCTATAAGAAGTTAAAAAAAAAAGTCAAAAGAATTTCCCTTCCTAAAAAAAATTTCAGAGAATTGCTTTCAAGTGTTGCAAGAAAATGTCATATATTCCTGATTATCAATACAAAAAAACCTCTCAAATAATTAAAATATTTAAGAGGGTGCCTAAGTTCTTAAATCCAGCAAAATAATTCAGTGAGAAAACTCAATGTTAATTTTTCTTCAGACTAGTTGATATATAACAAAGTCTACCTAAGAATCTATAAAAAAGTTATAAACCTATCATAGTCATAAGTTTAGTCCTTATGACTTAGAAGAAAGATTTTTGATTTAAGAGTGGAGAAGTTCCTTTGCCAGAGCAGAATACTATTTATATAAGATTTAGAAAATAAATCCTAGGGAGTTATTGGATACACAAAAGGTTAAGTGATTTGTCCAGGGTCACAGAAATGGTAAATGTCAGAACTGGGATTGGACTCAGGGCTTTTCTTTCATATCAGGGACTGGTAAAAATTTGATTTTTCCCCCCTGAAAGGTGGAAGCACAACATTTGGCTCATAGTAGGTATTTAATAAATATCCCATCTCAGTCTAGCACACCATCTACTAAAAAAGAACAAAACAAAGCCATTACTATAAGACCTTGAAGGAAATAACCAAATTAATGCTTTCAAAAGTTAAAATGAAAGGATATTATGAAACAGGCTAAAATCTACAAACAGGAATAAATTTCTCCTATAATATTCTCAGATTTTTTAAAAAAATTACAAACTTGGAAAACGGGGAATTCATAGATTTTGTTTGTTCTAGATCATGAATCAGAAATCTAAAATTATGAATCAGAAACATCCTATGAAATTCTCTGTTCCTAAATTATTCTTTGTAATATTCAATTACTGTAGAATTCCCTCAATGTACTTTATGAAACACAAACATATCACCTATATGTAGACAAATTTGCTTCCTTCTTTCCTGCTAAAACTTGAGTCACTAGCTGTCTTTAAGTTGAAATCACTTAAATGAGTAGGACAAGGTAAGTTACCCAGCCACCTAAGGATTAATCACCTAAGTAACACTGAAAATCTCGGAGATCTCTTTGGCTAAAGATTCAATCAGGCATCAAATCCTGTCAATTCTACCTGGACAATCTCTCCCATCAGTCCCACTTCCCTCCAATTCCCATTACAACTACCACAGTTCAGGGTCTCTTATCTTTTTGATGATTACTGAAATAGCCTCTTAACCAATTCAATTAAATTCAACAGGCATTTATTAAACACCTAGCTAGGTACTAGGGATACAGCAAGAAACCAGAGACAATTGTTGCCCTTGAGGGCATCAACATGTTCACAAGTAAATATAGGATATAGACAAACCGACTTTGGGGATAGGGGATCACTCACATAAGGGTAAATCAAGAAAGGTCTCTTGAAGTGGTACTAAAGCTGGGCCTGACAGGGAGGAAGAACAATCCAGGCATTGGGGACAGTGGTGTGCAAATCAGGTGGGAAATACTATCCAGTTCAAGAACAGCACCCAATGTTAGAGTGAGAGGGGAAATTAGGTGCAGTCAACCTGAAAAGGCAGGCTGGAGCCAGAATGTGAAATGCTTTAAATGCCAAAGGAGTGTATACTTGATTCTAACAGCACTGGGAAGATACTGAAACTTCTTCATCAGGGAAGTGATATGGTCAGAAAAAAAAAATACTTTGCTCTTAAAGAGTTGACCCTGCTTCTCCAACAGCCTCATAAGGATCCTTGTGCCTAGTCTGGGAGTGTGCTGACAATTGTTTACAACTGACATAACTTTTAAGTTTAGTCTGCACCAGTAACATTTTCTCCATTACTTTCTTAAGTCTGGACAATCAACAAAATAATAAATCAGGCCAGATTCGCAGCGTTTGCCACTTTCTGAGGTGCAAATGCTCATAGTGAAAATTTAACAATCAATTCTAGCCAATATGACCTGGGACCGGCATACCACTGCTCTAGTCTTTCCTTCCTAAGACAGATCTTTCACATGACTTCCAAATTAATCTTTCTTATGTATAGATTTGTTCGTGTCTAGCCTCTGCTCAAAATTTCTTAGTGATTTCCTATTGAACATAACTGTGTTTAAAAAAAAATATTACTTTCAGTTTCAAATTCTCTACCTCCCTCTAGCCTCTCCTCCACCCACTGAGAAGGCAAGAAATATCATATCCATTTTATATATATAAAGTTATACAAAACATTTCCACATTAGTCATGTTCAGGGGGGGAAGCAAGAAAAATAAAGGAAAATATGCTTCAATCTGCACTCTGGGTGTATCAGTTCTCTATTTGGAGGTGGTGAACATTTTATATCATGAATCCTTTGGAATTACGATGGATCGCTGTATTAAGTAGAGTCTTTCACGGCTGATTATCTTTACAATGTTATTACTAAGCAGACTGTTCTAGTTTTGCTAACTTCACTTTGCATTAATTCATATCAGTCTTCCCAAGTTTTTCTAAAACCATCATCTTAATAATTTCTTACAGCACAATAATATTTCATCACATTTACATACTATGTGTATATATTATATATACACCATACTATTACTACTACTAATATACTATGTGTATACTATTTGTGTGTATATATGTGTGTGTGCATTTACACACACACACACACATGTAAATAACCTGTTCAGCCAATTCCCAACTGATGGGCATCCTGTCAGTTTCCAATTCTTTGCCACCACAGTAAGAACTGATATAAATGGTTTTGTATATATGGGTCCTTTCCTTTGATCTCCTTAGGGTATAGATCCAGTAGTGGTATTGCTGGGTATGCAGTTATATAACCCTTTGGGAAAAGTTCCAAACTCTACTTGAGAATGGTTGGACTTGTTACAACTTTATCCATGGTGCATCAGTGTCTACCTTTCCATATCCCTTCCAGGATTTGTCATTTTCCCTTTCTGTCAGCTTAGGCAATCTGATGGGTATGAGATGAGATGGTATCTCAGAGTTGTTTTAATTTGCATTTATCAACTGGGGACCTACTGAATATATAATAAAGTCCAAATTCCTCAGCCTGGCGTCTAAATTACTCTATAACCTGGTATATTCCTGTAATTCAATAAAAATATATTAAGCACCTACCATTTGGGAGAGCATTTTAGGTACTGGGGAAGACACAGGGTTTAGATAAGACACAGTTCTCGTCCTAAAGGTCAGTCTGGTGGTGGCGGTGATACATATGACACAAACACAAAAGTACTATCATGACCTGTGTTATAATTAAGTGCAGTGGAAACAGGTAGAACAAAGTGTTTACATGAGGTTTAAGGTTCAAAATTACTTATGATCAGGGGGAAGAAAAAGTTTCATGCAGCCTTATCTTCCTCCATTCTACATGGACCATGGTCTAGGCAAAATGGAGTAGCTGGCATCCCAAATAAACAATAGGCAATTCCCCACTGTAGTGTTTTTGTCCATATTACTCAATTGACTTGGAAATCCCTCACCTGTACATGGTCCTTTGAAAACCCTACCCATTCTTCAAGGTCCAACTCTCCTATGAAGCCTTCACTGATCCTAGCACTTGGAAATACAACTTTCCTTGCATCTCAAGTACTATGTTACTCTTATGTTACAGTACATACTAGTTAGTGTATGATTATTACATAATGTCGTACAGTTGTGTGTATGCTATAGTCTCCCTGATAGTCTATTAACTCCATGAAGGCATCTGTGAATTTCCGTTAATAAACAAATGAACTTAAAGAAACCAGTGTTGCTATATAGGATATGTGTAACATGTTGTTGAACTCTTTTTGACCCCATTTTGGGGTTTTCTTAGCAAAGATATTGGAGTGATTGTCACTTCCTTCACCAGCTCATTTCACAGATGAAGAAACTGAAGCAAACAGGGTCAAGTGACTTGTCTAAGGTCATAAAGCTAGTAAGTGTCTTAGGTCACATTTGAACTCAGGATGATGACTCTTCCTGACTAAAGGCCTGACACTCTATCTACTGTACCACCCAGCTGTGCATATGCAAAATACAGAAAGAGAGGCAAGAAAATCAAGGGCACATAAGAGTAATGTTACATTAACTAAGCACTTTATAGTTTTTTATATATTATCTTACTATATTCTCAAAACAGTGCTGAATTATTGGGCATATAATAATATTTATATTTTCTAGAACTAAAAAAGCTGTGCATAGTTCTCAACAACCATTCCCCACCTGGCTGCTGTCCTGGACTTCATCACTGTCTCCAGAAACTCATCTTCCTGAAAGATCACATCAACTCTGAAACTCAAGCCTCCTCTGCCCCAGAGGCCCCTTCCTTGATTGGAAAGGGTAGAGGGGTGGATATCAGAGTTCTATTTCAGGACCAGCCTAGGGCAGTGATCTCATCATTTCCAACCTACCTATAGGACTTAATCATCCCCTCTCCTCTCTTTACCCTGCCCCTTTTTTGTGTGTTTTTCTCCCTCATCAGCTCATGAGCTCCCTGAAGTCAGAGACTATCTAGACTGTCTTTTGCCTTTCCTTGTATCTCCAGGGCTTGGCACAGTGCTTGGCCCATAGTAGGCAATTAGTAAACATTTACTGACTTGACAATTGCTAAGGATAAAAAAGGCCATTTAAAAAATTTGTGATCAAAGCAAGGAGTAATAGGACCAGTACTCAAGGGAGATACGTCTGTAGTGATGGAATAAACATACCAAGTTGCTGAAAGTACTTGCAAACTTGTTCTGAGAGCTACTTCCAGTAATTTTTGAGATATCAGGAAGAACAGTTTAAAGACTAGGTATGGAACAATGTCTTAATTTATAAAGAAGCAAAGGGCAACTTCCAGAAAGTGTAGATAAATAAGCTCAAGCTGATGATTGGCAAAAATGAGTCCTCAGGAAACAATGGGGTGAGAACCATGAACCCACACAGGTTTACAAAAAATTAATCATACTAAATTAAATTTGTAGACAGTGTCAATAAACTAGATATCACAGAAACTCCAGGCAATCAGGTATAGTCAAGAAGACTGGGATCCAAATCCTGCCTGAGACAAGTACTAGCTGTGTGGCTCTGGACAAGTCATTTATTGTCTGTAAAATAGAAGATTTGACCTGATGAACAATGAGGTCCTTTCCAAATTGAAATCTATGAACCACTGAAAAAGTTCTTCACTAACTGGCTTATGTGACTGTCCAGTCAGGAAGATTTGCAATTGATTATGCAATTGTGCCCCAGGTACTGATTAATGTATTGGTATTAATCAGGAGGAAGGTCTCTGGTGGACTCTGACAAAGCTCTTTCCCTAATATTTTTTTTAAAATCACTTACATGAAGGCATATGGCATGCTCATGAATAAATCAGAAAGCATTAAGCATCTACTAATCTATTTTGCTAGAAATTGATGAAAAGCTTGGAGAGCTGGCTAGTAAGAACTGAAATTCAAAACATTCTTTAAAGTTTAAAACACACTGGTTTAATTCAACAAAATGAGCTAAATTCTTGCACTTAGGTTAAAAATTCAATTGCAAGAATGCATAAGTTTAAGATTTGGAAGACCTGACTTGACAGGAATTCACCTGAAAAAGATTTGGGGTTTTCAGGTGATTGCAAAACTCAATGAATCCAGTGTGTTACTGTAGCCACTAAAACTGCTAAAGCAATGAAAGGCAGCATTAATCACAGAGTGATTATGACAAGCAATGGTACCACTGTGCTTTGCACTAAGGTATTCTGAATACTATGTTCAATCCTCCCATTTTGAGAGAGAAATTGGCAACCTAGAGTGTATTCAAAGAAGAGCAATCTAAATGTAGAGGGGTCTGGAAATGACAGCACAAGAAGAATGGTTGAATTGGAGCAATTCGGTTTGAAAACAAGCATTTAAAAAAATGTATTAATGTGAATAAAATAATTTGCTTTGGGGTTCTCCAGGAAGTGCAGCTAGAATGAATGGAGGAAAGTTAGAGAGGGAAGTCTCAATTCAATGTGAAATTCAGCTTTCTAATGATTAGTATAGTCTTAAAAATAGAATGAATTTCATTTTAAAAGCCCTTACCACTCAACATAATTGGGCAAGAGCTGAAGGGCCATTTCATTCATTATGGTTGGTAGAGAATGGAGTCCTACACTGGAAGTTTAGACTATATAATGTCTAAGATTCTTTGCAATTCTAAGATTCTGTGAATCTGTGGGATGAAAAACAGGAAGACTCCCCACCCCCAAAAAACCAAAACAACATCCCACAACTGGGCTTATGCTAACTTAATTTTTTGGCCTGGAATACATTCACCTGGATCACCTTTCTTGCTAAATTCACTTGCAGCTTCCCTGCTTACTGCTAGAAGGGGTCTTTGAAAAGAAACCAATAATGGAGTAGAAGCAGGCACTAACAAAGAACTGTCATTTCCTATAAACTGTTGGAAATCTGCCTACCAATTCTATTTCTGCTGTTGTGTTACTTTAATTCTAGTTTATTACCTTAGAAACTCTTTTGTGATGTAAATGTTAATATAAAAAGTATGGTAAGAAATAAAGTTTTCAGTTTTTAACTTTTGAGGTGGTGAATATTACACAAATTTATGCAGGATCATTTGTGCAATGCCACATAACATTTACCAAAGATAATTACCATCATCATTTTGCATTAAAGATACAGAAATTTCCCTTCTTGATTAATAACTTAGAAAAATATTAAAAAATTATAAAAAAAATGTGAGATGAGAAGAATACCAGGATGAAGCTCCACACAAAAACAATATTCTTAGATATGGATGAAATATATTTACCTTTCACTATCTTCTTTGCACAGTCATTGTATACTTGCTCCTGTGTTGTGCTTGACTGGAATACACGGTCAAATGCATAAGGCTTGGACTGAAAAACAAAACAAAACAAAAAGAAAACTGAAATTAAACAGAAAGTCCACCAAAAGAGATGCAAACAAAATATATTTTGAGGTCATCTACAGAGGTGTGAAACTTCCCCAGAAAAACTTTTGAGCAGCCCAAACCAAATTAAAATGTAATTAGGAAATGTTTAACTAAATAAAAATACAATACAACATAGATAATGTTAATTTGTGCTAAGTTGCCTGCAAGAATCTGTTTCTATTTTAAACTGACATCCCTGAACTAGAACAGTGGCAGTACTGAGTTCACAGTAGGCCCTCAAATACATACTGATCAATCTTTCCCAGTATCTACTACCCTGAGCAGAGGCTTAGATGTACCCAGGATCTCCTCTAGATAAGTAATACTAGCCCTTCAATTCAGTTCTCATTTAAAGTTCCTATTATATGCAGGGAACTGTTACACTGGTTTAACACAGACCTTTGTCTTGCAGACAGTCCAGCTGTGATCTCTCCATGCCTTCCCAGCCTAGACTATTCTTGACCATTTATTTCATAAATCTCCCACACAAGACCTAACCAAATTCTCAAAGGTCTCTCTTTGGTTTTTAAAAACTCTTGGCACCACAACTTTGCAATGTTGAAAACTGAACTCATCTTCTTCCTGCTCTGCCCAATTTGTTTCTCCCAGTCACCTAAGTCCCAAAATTTTAGATGCCTTTGAATCTTTCCTTTCTTTTACCACTCTTATCCCATCAAATGCCTGTCAATTTGACTACCTTGATTATCTTCTGTGTCTATCTTCCTTCTCCTTTACCCACTCAAGGGACACACACACACACACACACACACACACACACACACACACACACACTCACTCACCCACTTAAGTTAAGGCCTTCAATCTCTTACCTGGGTTACTACAGTAGAATCCTAACTGGTTACCCAACCTTGAGTCTGTTACCTCTTTACTCCATTCTTTATGAAGCTGCCAAAATAACCTTCTTAGGGACGAGGTCTGGCTATATCACCCCCTTATTCCAAAATATTCATTGGTACCCTATTATCTATAGTATAAAATACAATCTATTTAGCTTAGAATTTAAGGCAAAGTACAAGTTAGCAATAACCTACTTTTCCTATATTTATTCACATTACTTCTCTTCATGCAACATTCAACATATACTTTCCCACACGAAGTAGACTTTTAATTGTTCCTAGATTCCAACTCCCCCTCCATGTATTCAACAATATAGGCCATCTCTTATGACTGGAATACACTTGCTTCCTTCCCATGTTCATGTGTTGAACTAGCTCTCTTCTTCCAGGGACCTTGCTCAGTTTTATTTCCTCCAAGCAACTTACCATGAAAGTCATTCCTTAACTCACTCTTTCAGAAACATTTATTGAGAATTTTGAGTACAGACAACTGTACTAGGGCTTGGGGCAGCCCTGTCTGGGCCCTCACAGAATGTATAGTCTAGCAGAAGCAAAGAAAATTTTTTTCCCCCTCCTGTACATTTTTCTAAAGAATTTTGTCTGAATCTTTTTTTTTCCTAATCACATTCTACCTTACATTATACTTTTTTTGTGCCCGTGGTATCTTTGTCTACCCTCTGAGCCTATAAACTCCCACCCCTCCACTAGCAGGGGCTATGCTCTCTGCTCTAGTGTTTTTGACATCTCACATACAGTAGTTGTACATTAATGTTTATTGAATTTAAAGCATATTATGTATGAGTGTATGAGATTTTGTTCATGCTTCACTATGTGCATTTTTATACTTGATAATCTTGTACTTGGGAGTTGTTGCTATACACATAGCATTCATCATTTATTCTGCATACTCCCTACAACTGCTCATAAAATGCAAACAAGCTTAAGTTAAATCATTAAGAAATTACATAAATTTATCTTATTTTTATCTTCTGAACATTCCCCATAACTTAGACTTGAGACAATTAGCCACTGTTTTCCCTAGCTCTGAAACACCAGTGTCATAATGCTGATACACAGATTACCACGAGCAGCCACTGGTTTTCAGTTATACAAGTTCACTTTGAGAAGGCAGCCAAAGTAGGCCAAAATGCTTTAGCTTTTTTGTAGGTACACTGAGCTGAAGCTGTTTTATGTTTCTTCTCTAGCTCATATTTCCTCCTTTGGACATAAGAAGATAAGATGGATATAATTTCAGAATGCATTTCTTCTTTTCAAAAAAGAAAAAATTCAACCACCATCCATTTGAATTTTTGTGGTCTAATGGACTGGATAACTGTTATTTAAATAACAAGTGTGTAAATTATTGAATTAATCCTTATTTAAATCCAGTAGTTTAAAAGAACTAAGACAGACCACAAATACCCTTAGCCCTACATGCAGATTACTTGACTGTTTTTGTGACAGTTCAATGTAATACAGGCTCAACAGAGATTCTATATATTTGATATGCAGTATCAGGTAGGGGAAAGTAGTTCAATTCTCACTTGATATTTAATCTGTAACTCTAGGTAAAATACTTGTCAGGGTCCTAGGCAACTCTGTAAGATTATAAACTGAAGAAAAAGTACAGATAAGAGTTGCATAAACTACAATGATTACTACTACCACTATGACTACCAGTTAACATTTATATAGCACCTACTATGTGCCAGGGACTGTTAAGTGCTTTACAAATAGGTAAAGTTCTCCCTCCCCTTTCAGGAAAATGCTTTGGATATTAAATTTAATCCTGAGTTCAGGACTACAGATTATCTAGAGTTTCTAGAATAAAGCCTTTTTTGGTCTCAGGCACCTTGGGATTATGGTACAGTGAAAAGAATCCTAATTCTGGATTCAAAGAACCTAGGTACAAATGCTACCTTTAATACTTAAAGTACCTACGAACCTTGGGCAAGTCACTTAATATCCCTGGGTCTCAGTTTCTTCATCTGTAAAACGAGGGGAATGGATTAGATAGCCTCTGAGGTCCCTTCCAGGTCTACATCTATGATTCTATAATGATAATTAATGCCCCATTTTTGTTATTATTTTAAAATAAAGTTTTAAAAGAAGGTAAAGAGCATCATATATTTTTGAACCAGAAGGGGCATTAGAAGCCACTTAGTCCAATCCTCTCATTTTACAGATGAAGGAATTGAGTTCTAGACACGTTGGGTGACTTACCCAAGATTGCAAAGGTTGCAAAGGGAAGGAAGAGAACAGGGAAAGCAAGTGAATTAAAACTCAAAGGACAATGAGGGCTTTGAGGAACAGGGATGAGGAAGCCTAGTGAATGCCAAGTATGGCTCATGCAAATACACAGAGGTAAAATGACAGAACACAGAATCCAGTGAACATTTAACAGGATGTTTGGACTGCAAAGTAGATTACACGAAGAGGACTAACTTGACATAAGGCTATGAAGGCAGGCTCAAACCAGACTGTTCGAAACCTTCAATGCTAAGATGAGCAGTTTATATTTTATCTTAGAGATGATAGGGACCCAAGAAAGGTTTCTGAGTAGGGGAATGAAAAAGTCAGATCCATGCTTGAGAAAGATTTTGACAACTATGTGGGATGGACTGGAGAGAAGAGCCTAAGAAACCAATTAAGAAGTTATTACAACAGACAAAACGAGAAGTGATAAAAGCCTTTAATTAGACTAGTAGCTGGATCAGGAGTAGGGAATCTTCTGCCTAGAGGTCTCATGGGGTCTTCTAGGACCTCAGGTGCAGCCTTTCAACTGAGTTCCAGTTTTACAGAAAAAAATCCATTTATTAATTAAGGGGAGTGGTAGGATGTAAGAAATGCCAAGGAAGTAAAATCAAAGGGATATGGAAACTAACTGGGATGAAGGGCAAGGGAAAAATCAAAGATAACTCCTGCGTATAAAGTTGAGGAAATTAGAAGGATGGTGGTTCTCTCATAAGAAAAAGGAACAGTCTGGTGAAGGAAGGATTTAAGTGAAAAATATTCAGTAACACTTTGAACATGTTAAAAGGATACCCAGAGGGAAATTCTGATTAAGTATTAAAGATAGGAGACTGAATCTCAGGCAAGATACTGGATTCCAAATCAATGGACAAGAATTTTTTAAGTACTTCTATTGGGCTCTCACTGTGTTAAGGCAATCAAGCTGACATCCTAATTAATTCACTATCCCACTCACCACAGAGATTCTAGAAAACCTTTTCATCCTTCCTTATGTCTAGCACAGCTCCCTGTCCAGTTCCCCATCCCCCTTCCCTTCTGGCTGAGTAGCTTGCCTTTCACTGAAAACAAACAAACAAACAAAAACAAAAACAAAAAGCAACTGAGGTCATTAATGGAGTTCCCTCTTCTGTCCCTCATCTAACATCATTCAGATGACTTCTCCAACTATCTCCTCTGGCCCTCTGGTTTCACATGATGAGGTGGCCCTCCCCTTGTAAACCCTTCTACATGCATGAGTGAACCCATTCCATTCTATCTTCCTTAGAAAATTTACTCATCACTCCCATTAATCTTCAATCTTTCCGTATGTACTAGCTGCTTCCCTACTACCTATAGACATGCCCAAATCTCCCCCCCATCCTCAAAAAACCCTCATTTGATCCACCTATTCTCACTAGCTATTGTTCTATAGCTTTCCTCCCTTTTTTGTCTAAATTTTTTAAGAAGGTCATTTACAATAAGTGCTTCTACTCCCTTTCTCTTCACTCTCTTAATTCTTTACAGGTTGGTCAGTTGTGTCTGATTCTCTGTGACCCATTTGGAGTTTCTTGGCAAAGATACTGGAATGGTCTGCCATTTCCTTCTCCACCTTACAGATGAAGAAACCAGGCAAACAAGGTTAACTGCCCAGGGTCACAACTAGTAAGTGTCTGAGGACAGATTTGAACTCAGGAAGATGAGTCTTCCTGACTTAAAGCCCAGCATTCTATCCACTGTGCCACCTACTTGCCCAAGTTGCCAATGATCTTTTAATTGACAAATCTAATGGTCTTTTTTCAATCCTCATCCTTGCCCACTCAGAAGCTTTTGACATTGCTAATCATCTCCTTAATACTCTCTTCTCCCTAGGCTTTCATAGCAATGGTCTCTGCTGATTCTTCTCTTACCTGTCTGATCTGATGGCTCCTTCTCAATCTCTGTTCCTAGATCTTTATCTAGGTTATGCCCACTAACTAAAGGTATCTCCCACGGCTCTGTCTTGGGTCCTCTTTCTTCTCCCCTTATACTATTTCTCTTATTGATCTCATCAGCTTCCATGGATTGAATTATCATCTCTATGCAGATGACTTTCATATCTACTTGTCCTAATCTCTCACTTGAGCTTTAGTCTCATCTCCAAAAGCCTACTGGATATCTTGAACTGGATGTCTAGGAGACATCTTAAACTCAATATGTCCAAAGCTGAATTAATTGAACTAATTTATCTTTCTCCAATCCTCCTTTTTTCTAACTTTCTTATTACCATAAAGAGTATCACCATCATTTACCCTGGCTCAAAGTCTAGGCCTTATATTAAATTCCTCACTTTCTTTTAATCAATAACCAAGTGTCTGCTTATACCTTTGCAACATCTTACACACACACACACACACACACACACACACACCCTTCTCCCCACTGGCACTAGCACCACCCTGGTACAGGCCCTCACCACTTCACATTTGGACTATTTCAATAGTCTGCTAGTTGGTCTCCATTCTGGTTCATATTCCATTCAATTCATCTTCCTAAAGTATGGGTCTGACCTTATCAGCTTTCAACTCTATTAATAAACTTCAATGGCTCCATATTACCTCAAACATAAAATCTGGGGCTTTGAAAGTCCTTCATAAACTGGTTCCTTCCTATCTTTCCAGTTTTCTAATACCTTACCTCATACTTTATCCACATACTTTAGGATACAATGAAACTTGGCCTCCTCATTGTTCCTCTAACATGACGCTCCATTTCCCTACTTTAGAGATTGCCACTGGCTGCTCCCAATGCCTGGAATGCTCTCCCTCCTTATCTTCATCTCCTACCTTCCCTGGCTTTCTTCTAGTCAAAGTCCTGCCTTTCCCAGTTTTCTTTAATCTTGGCGTTTTTCTCTCCAAGATTACTCCCAACTTATTTTGCTTATATCTTGTATACAGCTGTTTGCATGTTGTCTCCCCCATAGATCATGAGTTCCTTGAGAGCAGGACCTTTTCTGGTCCTTCTCTGAATCTGAAGAATTTAGCACAAAGCTTGGCACACAGTAGGTGCTTAATATTATTATATTATATAATTATATTAATATATGCTAGCTGACTGACTTAATGACATACTAGGTATCTGATACCATTCACTCAAATACAAAACAAAATAGTTTCTCTCTCAGTTTTCATGTTATCAGGAAAACAATATGTAAAATAAGTGGAGATCAAAAAGAGTACATTCCAGATATGAGGAACAGCCTATTCAGGCAAAGGCATGAAAATAGGGGATGGAATATGTAAAAGTCACTTTGGCTAGAAAGTAATGTGTAATAAATCTGGAAGGTGTCACTGAAACTAGACTGCAAAGGGCTTAAGTGTCAAATAAAGGACTTTTCAATTTTAGAGTGAATAGAGGTTTTGGAGTAAGGGAATGACGTGATCAGACCCATGCTTTAGGAATCAATAGCTCAACAAGCATTTATTTCGCGCTTTGCATTGTTCTAGGTGCTAGTGATACAAATACTAAAGAAATAATTAACTCTTACTCTCAAGGAGTTTTGCTGTTCATCCAGGGAGACAAAATGCATGTAAGCACACACAGAAAAAACACAAAATGAATACAAGATAGTTAGAGATTACATTTGGTGAGGAGAGATTAGGAATCAGGAAAGATTTCAGGCAGAAGCTGGAGCCTGAGTTATGTCTTCTAATGAGGCAGCAGTAAGGAATAAAGAATGACTATCAGGCAAAGGTATTCAAAATACAAAATACTGGCAAGGCCAATACAAAATAATGGAGTTGAGAAATAGAAAATCATGTGTGAGGAAGTGAGAGAAAACCAGTTTCACTAGATTAGAGAATGCAGGAAAGGGAATCATGAATAATGCTCTTAAAAAAATAGGTGGTTGTGAATGCCTTTAAAAAAAGACAGGAGAGCTTATATTTGATCCAAAGGGTAATAAGAAGCCACTAGATTTTACAGACTAAAGACATGACATGGTCAGACCTGATGCTGGAAAATTTGGTGGATGTGTATACTAGAAGGGTAAGAAACCTGAGGCAGGAAAGATCAGTTAAGAGACTATTATAATAGTCTGAGAGCGGTGACAGGTGAGGGTCAGAATTAGGGTGGTATGTAAGAAGGGGACAGAGATATGACATATGGAGATAGAATCAAGACTGAAAACTGACTGGATATGGGGGTGGGGCAAGGGATGGGTAGGGGATGACTCCAATGTTGATAACCAGAGTGACTAACAAGGGTGGGGAACCTCTGGCCTCAAGGCCACATGTGGTCTTCTAGGTCCTCAAGTGAGGTTCTTTGACTGAATCCAAACTTCACAAAACAAGTCCCTTTAATAAAAGGATCTGTTCTGTAAAATTTGGACTCAGTCAAAGGGCTGTACCTGAGAAGGCCACATCTGGCCTTGAGGCCAGAGGTTCCCCATCCCTGGACTAGAAGGATAATGGTACCTGTAACAGAAAAAAGGAAAGTCTTCAAGCAGGGTAGGTTTGGGGAACATCTCATTGGAAATGTCTAATAGTGATTGGAGATCAAGGACTAGAGAGAAACTATATACAATCTGGAAGTCATCTGCATGGTGACAGATAAACAAATCTCTTTTATTTGTAACTGCTAGTCTTACCAATAAATTGAACATGCTCAAAACTTTGTGCCTCCGTTTACCTTCATTTCCATCGTGAAACTTGGGAAAACATTGAGGAGTAGAGAGACTTGAAGTCAAAATGGGATGACGAATAGCTTCAGAAGGAATGACATAGGCAAATATGGAATGGCAAGAACTTATAGTCAGACAGGAATTTGAAAGTTTCTGACCTTGTAGAAGGAAAACTTACAGGTGATAGGGGGCAGGACATGGATGACTGAAGAGGGTTAAGTCAGGTAGCAAAACCCAGAGAGAACTGAGTAGTAAAAACAGATGAGTATTTTAAGAGGAGTGATCAGATAGAGAGAAGAGGGGGAAATTAGCACACAAGTCAAAGAATGAAAGAATATAGGAGAGTGGGTGGTTAGCATATCCAAAGCTGCAGAGGATGAGGATCCAAAAAGGCCATCAAATTATCAGGTAAGAGATCACAGTTACCCTTGGAGATGACCCAGGGGAAGCCAGATTGCAAGGAGCAAAGAGCAGCAGCTGCAGAGGTTAGCTAACTCGGCACTACAAGGAGGGCTTTCTGTAACTACAGCTTGAGGGGGCAGAAGCTGAGCCAAAGAAATTTTTTAGGATGAGAAGATCTAATCATATTTGTAGCTGGCAAATAAGGAGAATAAGAGGGAATGATTCACAATGCAACTTCTTTTAAGAAAGTATATCTGCAAGGACAATAAATAGATGTATTAGGCTTGTTAGCTCTAATAGGATACAGAATTTTCTATAGAGCGTATAGAATAACTGATGTCAGAATATGCACTAATTTATGACCCATGCTCAACTATCATTATCTTTCAATATTCTGTTCTATACACCTACAATATTTGTCTCTTGAGAATTTATATTGTATAAACTTATCATGAATGTATCAGGAAAGGGAAAAAAAATCAAGAGAAATATTCTCTCAAATGATCCTCATCTCTTTCCCCCTATTATGAATTTCCATGCTGCAAGACCTATAAAAAGCTAAAGGAGCTCAAGAACCAATGTGGAAATAACAATCTACTTCAGGACAAATATAAAATAATCCAGAAGGTCCAATAATGCTGTATTTTATTTTATTTTATGTATGCTTGGTAATAAGCACATGACTGAATGTCCTGGCTTCAAAAGGGAACTAAATTGTATCATTTTGGTCCACTGTCTTCTGAACCTCTATATATTCCCAAGGCAACAGGGGTTAGTGGAACAAGCAATTCACTTAAGTCCAGAAGACCAAGGTTCAAGTTCTGACTCTGACACATGTTTGACTGTAGACGACTCACCTCTGAGTCTCAGTTTCCTTATTTGTACAAATGAGAATACTTCCCTCACAGGGTTGTGAGAAAAGCATATTTTAAACTGTTGTGAACCTTAGAATGCTATATAAATGCTTGCTATTATAATGAAACCATAAAACGCTAAGTAAATGTCAACTCTTACCATTATCCCTGGGGATAAGCCCAAATCATAAAAGGAGATAAAAACAAGTAGTATTTATTCATATTTCACCTACATGCAATTTTCTCTCAGTTTCCCTATTTCTCACCCATGTCTTCAACTCCTTTGAAAAGCAGGGAATAGGGGGCGGAGTCAAGATGAATAGAAACACGACCTCCCCGACGATCTGGCTTCCACCTTCCCTAATCCATGTAAAAAGGGAACTCTAAACAAACTTTGGAGGTGCAGAACCCACAAAATGACACAGAGAAGCTAACCTCCTGCTGAGGACAGCCCAGCAGGCCAGCAGGAATTGGCCAGCACAGTGCTCTGGGAGCCAAGCCCAGCCCCACAACAAGGCTTTAGCCCCAGGGCAGGCCTGACCAGCCTCCAGATAGACAGAGGGACTCCAGATTAGCAGCAGCTGTGGCCCTTTCCAGATTTATCAACACATAGATGCGAAGGACAAAGTGAGACATCAGTGCAGTCTGGACTTTGGGACCCAGTAAGTGGGAGTGAGTGGCTTTTGACCCCGGGGCGAGAAGCTGCTGAGACACCAGCACAGCCAGCCAGCGCCACATGGCAGCTTCAGCCCCTGGCCTGCAGAGTGTAGGGGGACCAAGTACCAGTCTGAGTGGTAATCGCTCTTGCTTTAACCTTCTTGGATCTGGATTGCAGTTTAGGGTGGAGGTCCTGGGGTGCGTGTCCAGTTTGCCAGAGCATGTGGAGACCTCAGAGAGGGCAGCCATCTAATACCTCCAGCAGCTAAGGAAACCCCAGCATTTGGGACGAAAGCTCCCCTGTCTGGTGGCAGAGTCCTACTATGGCAAAAAGCCCAGGGGTCAAGTGACTGAGGGGTGACATGACCAGGCAAAGGAAACAAAGCAGACCGAAGATTCCAACATTAGACTCCTATTTTGGGGACAAAAAGGAGCAAAGCATGGAAAAGGAGTTAGACAGTGAAGTCAGAACTCCTGCACCAAAAGTTTCAAAGGAAAATATGATCTGGTTACAGGCCATAGAGGACCTTAAGAAGCAGATAAGAGAAGTGGAGGAAAAATTGGGAAGAGAAATGAGAACGATGCAAAAAAATTACAAAGTGAGAGTCAACAGACTGAGGAAAATAACACCTTGAAAAATAGACTAACTCAAATGGCAAAAAAGGCTCAAAAAGGCAATGAGGAGAAGAATGCCTTAAAAAGCCAAATTTGCCAGATGGAAAAAAGAATCTCAAAAGCTCACTGAAGAGGATCATTCCTTCAGAATTAAATTGGAGCAAATGGAAGCTAGTGAGTTTATGAGACATCAAGATACTATTAAACAGATCCAAACAAATAAAAGAATAGAAGGCAATGTGAAATATCTCATGGGAAAAACCACTGTCCTGGAAAATAGATCCAGAAGAAATAATTTAAAAATTATTGGACTACCTGAAAGCCATGATCAAAGTAAGAACCTAGAAATCATCCTCAAGGAAGTTCTCAAAGAAAACTGCCCTGATATTTTAGAATCAGAGGGCAAAACTGAGGTTGAAAGAATCCACCAATCACCCCCTGAAAAAGATCCCCAAAAGAAAACTCCTAGGAATATTATAGCCAGGTTCCAGAATTCCCAGATCAAGGAGGAAATATTACAAGCAGCCAGGAAGAATTTGAGTATTGTGGAAACACAATCAGGATAACCCAGATCTGGCAGCTTCTACACTGAGGGATTAAAGGGCTTTAGAATATGATATTCCGGAGGGCAAAGAAGCTGGGATTAAAACCAAGAGTCACCTACCCAGCAAAATTGAGTATCATGTTTCAGGGGAAAATATGGTCATTCAGTGGAATGGAGGGCTTTCAAGCATTCTTGCTGAAAAAAACAGAGTCGAATAGAAAATCTGACATTCAGATACAAGAAGCAAGAGAAGCATGAGAAGGTAAACAGGGAAAAGAAATCATAAGGAACTTATCAAAGTTGAACTATTAACATTCCTACATGGAAAAATAATAATTGTAACTTATGAAACTTTTCTCAGTAGTTGAAGGGAATAGAAATATATATGTCTATATATGAGCGTATATGGGCATATGAATAAATATGTGAATGTGTGTATATATGTTTACAGGTATACATAGATAGAGGGCACAGGACCAATTTAACAGGATGGGATGATACTTAAAAGGTGAAATTAAGAGGTGAGAGAGGAATATAATGAG
>NW_027185777.1:23609409-23630394 GCF_028583685.1 Petaurus breviceps papuanus
TAAGGGTGGGTGTCAAGGGAGGAAGGGAATGAATCTGGAATTCAAAGTTTTAAAATCAAATATTCATATATATATATATATACTATTATTAATTCTATTTTACATGTAATTGAGAAATAAGATATACAGGCACTGGGACATAGAGATCCACTGAAAAAGTCGAAAGGGGTATGGGAGAAAATATGGGAGAGAGCAGATTGGAGGAGGGAATAAAATTTTTTTAGTTTACATCATTCATTTCCACAAGATTTTGAGTTACAAATTTTCTCCCCAATTTTCCCTACCCACCACCCCAAAACAGCATTCCCACTGAATATACCCTCCCCCAATCTGCTCTCTTCCATATCTTCCCCCATCCCCCCTTCGACTTTCCAGTAGGGCACAGTGGATCTCTGTGCCCCAGTGCCCGTATATCTCATCTTCCAGTTACATGAAAAATAATAATAATATGTACATATATTTTTAAACATTTGATTTTAAAACTTTGGATTCCAGATTCTTTCCCTTCCTCCTTTGTCACCCACCCTCACTGGGAAGATAAGCAATTCAATATAGGTTGTACATGTGTAGCTATGCAAAACATTTCCATAGTGGATATACTGTGAAAAACTGACTACATTTCCCTCTATCCTATCTCACACCTCACTTGTTGTATTCTCTACTTTGATCCTGCCCTTTTCAAAAGTGAGTGCTTCCAACTTCCCTCCCCCCCAGCCTGCCCTCCCTTCCATCATACCCCCTCTCTTCCCCTTCCCCTCTATTCTCCTGTAGGGTGAGATACCCTATTTAGTGTGCATGTCATTCCCTCCCTAAGCCAAATTCAATGAGAATAAAGTTGACTCATTTCCTTTTGCCTTCCTGTTCTTCCCCTCCATTGTAACAATTTCCCCTTGCCTCTTCTATATGACATAATTTACCCCATTCTGTCCCTCCCCATCTCCTCCCATTATATTCCTCTCTCACCTCTTAATTTCCCCTTTTAGGTATCATCCCTTCCTATTCAATCGGTAGGTTGTATTCATATGCCCATATACCCTCCTATATAGACATATATATATATATATATACACACACACACACACGTATACACACACATTTCTATTCCCTTCAACTATTCTCATACTGAGAAAGTTTCATAAGTTGCAATTATCATTTTTCTATGTAGGAATATAAATAGTTCAACTTTGATAAGTTCCTTATGATTTTTTTCCCGTTTACCTTCTCATGCTTCTTGTATCTGAATGTCAAATTTTCTATTCAACTCTGATTTTTTCAGCAAGAATGCTTGAAAGTCCTCTCTATTCCACTGAATGACCACATTTTTTCCTGGAACATGATACTCAGTTTTGCTGGGTTAGGTGATTCTTGGTTTTAATCCCAGCTCCTTTGCTCTCGGGAATATCATATTCCAAGCCCTTCGATCCCTCAATGTAGAAGCTGCTAGGTCCTGAGTTATCCTGATTGTGTTTCCACAATATTCAAATTGTTTCTTCCTGGCTGCTTGTAATATTCTCTCCTTGATCTGGGAATTTTGGAACCTGGCTATAATATTCCTAGGAGTTTTCTTTTTGGGATCTTTTTCAGGAGGTGATCAGTGGACTCTTTCAACCTCTATATTGCTCTATATAAAACATCAGGGCAATTTTCCTTGAGAATTTCTTGAAGGATGATTTCTAGGTCTTTTTTTGATCATGGCTTTCAGGTAGTCCAATAATTTTTAAATTATCTCTCCTGGATCTATTTTCCAGGTCAGTGGTTTTCCCTATGACATATTTCACATTGCCTTCTATTTTTTCATTTGTTTGGATCTGTTTAATAGTATCTTGATTTCTCATAAAGCCACTAGCTTCCATTTGCTCCAATCTAATTCTGAAGGAATGATTCTCTTCAGTGAGCTTTTGAGATTTTTTTCCATCTGGCAAATTTGGCTTTTTAAGGCATTCTTCTCCTCATTGACTTTTTGAGCCTCTTTTGCCATCTGAGTTAGCCTATTTTTTAAGGTGTTATTTTTTTCAGTCAGGTTGTTGACTCTCATTTCATAATTTTCCTGCATCATTCTCATTTCTCTTCCCAATTTTTCCTCCATTTCTCTTATTTGATTTTCAAAATCCTTTTTAAGCTTCTCTATGGCCTGTAACCAGCTCATATTTTTCTTGGAAGATTTTGGTGCAGGAGTTCTGACTTCACTGTCTTCCTCCTGTTTCATGCTCTGATCCTTTTTGTCCCCAAAATAGGAGGGTAAAGTTGGGTCGCTCTGTTTGCTTTTCTTCCTTTGCTTGCTCATGTTGCCACTCAATTACTTGACTTTTGAGCCTTTTGCCACCACAGAACTCTGCTACCAGAAACGGGAGCTTTATCCCAAACCCCGGGATTTTAGCAGCTGCTGGAGGTATTAATTGGGTGCCCTCTCTGAAGCCTCCACACACTCTGGCAGACTGTTCACGCACCCCAGTACCTCCACAGCAATCCAGATCCAAGTAGATTAAAGCATAATCCATTACCCCTCAGACTGGTTGATTGGTCCCCCTACAATCTGCTGACCAGGAGGTCTGAAGCAGCCATGAGGGGGCAGCTGCACTGCCAGGGGCCCCTCAGTCACTTCTCACCCTGGGGGCAAAGGTACTCCGAATTCCCAGGTCCCAAAGTCCACACTGCATTGACCTCTCACTTTGTCGTTAGCAACTATGTGTTGATAATTCTGGAAACCGCCACAGCTGCTGGTGATCTGAAGTCAGGCTAAAACCTCTGGCTCTTTCGGGGCTGGGGTCGGCTCCCAGAGCGCTGTGCTGGCCTGGCGGGCTGTCCTCAGTGGGAGGTTAGCTTCTCTGTGTCATTTTGTGGGTTCTGTAGCTCCAAAGTTTGTTTAGAGTCATTTTTTACATGAATTGGAGGAGGTGGGAGCCAGAGCTGCACCTAAGGGACCATTTATTGAATGATCACGAACATCACTAGTTGTATGATTTAAGAGGATAAGTCTCCTAACTCTTCAGATGACACCAATTTCCTTAGCTGTAAAATAAAGTTGGACTCAATGGACTATAATACAATCCCTTTTACCTCTAAATCTATAATCCTCTATTTCAGTTTCCTCACCTGTAAATTAGAGGCACTGGACAAGATGCTCCCTAAGGTCCTTGCCCATGCCATGCTATATTCCAATATAACTAGAAAAATAATTTAGGGTCATTTAAACCAAGGCTGTGCTGGTACAATGAGAGCTGTAAATAATACAAATGTCAAGTGCCACCAACTAGAGCTAAGCATAATAAAGAAAACAATTAAATTGGGGCGGCCAGTTGGTGCAGTGAGTAAGAGTGCTGGCCCCAGTGTCGGGAGACCTGGGATTGGTTCCGGCCTTGATACTCGGCACCCACACAAAAATAATAATAACTGGCTGTGTAACCTTGAGCAAGTTACTTAACCCCAATTGCTTAAAAAAAAAAAAAACAATTAAATTATCAGCAGCTATGAGACAAAGCAGTAGAATATTTGCAGTAAGCCCTTTCAAACCCACTTAGTCTGCTATTTAAGATGGAAAACAATAATATATTCCTTGTTATCTACTAGAAATCTTGGCCAATCATTCATTCAACAAATATTACTAAGAGCCTACTATAGGAAATGCACTGTGGTAACCTTTGTAGGAGATACAAAGAAGAATAAAACACAGTATCTGCCCTCAACAACCACAAGCCTAGTAAAAAATAGTGACCCACAAATGAAGACCCTATCTATATGGAGGTAGAGAACAGAAACAAAAAACAGACGACAGAGTAGACTTAATCTTATTTGATAATAAATGGAAAACTGGATCAAATCCTATCCCTGACACTCACTAAATGGATAACCATGTAAGTCCCTTTGCTTCTACAAAACTCAGTATCTTTATCTGTAAAGTGGGTATAATATTTATACTATTTATTTTACAGGGTTCTGAGGAAAGTACTTTATAAACTTTGAAGCGCTATATAATTATGAGGTATTATTATTACTGCACAAGTCCAACTCACACACACCTGTGGCACAACATAATTAAAATTTATCTCATTATCTTCATTAAGGAAAACGGAATTAAAATAGCTCTCAAACATTTTCCTAGCGCTGAAAGAAATAGTGAATCTTCAACCTGTCTGCTTTTGTGTCTCCATCTACTTAGAAAAAAATCTTGGCAATCTGCCTCCCCCAAACAGAGAGAACACAAAATATCTTGAATCCTACCTTCCCTGGCCACAAAGAAAATACTGACAATGTATTAACCAATGGGTATATTTAACGGAATTTGAAAAATTCTACAAACTTTTTTCTTCTTAAACATCAAAACAACAAATATTGAGAAGAGTGCTCACTATATAGAGTAAACAAATAAGTGTAATTTTTGTATGTCTAAAAACTCTCAAAGAAGTAGCCAATTATATTGTTTAGGTTGCTACTGTATTTATATTTACTGGATTGTTTTAAGTAATTTGTAAATTATAAAGTGCTACATAAATAAGCAATTATTGTGAATCAAGTATTTAAATAATTCAATCTATGCTATTTAAAAAAGCAGTCAGCTCTTGATTACTAATACTAAGAGGGTCAGATACAACATGAGTCAATGAGAATTAAAGAATTTTAAAACCTCTTAAGAAGAATATATAGGAGAAAATGGAAGCAGGGAAGAAAATATTCACTTGGCTTTACCTCTATTCTGTCAGAATTAAGTTGGAAAAACTTTTTAAAAATTCTAGAAGGAAAAAGCAAGTAAGTCATTCAGCAAGACAACTGTAATCACTAGCCTCCTAATAGTTCAAACTTAACCAAAGTCAGAGTTAACTGACAGAAAACACTCCCAGCACTTAGCACAGTGCCTGGCACACAGTAGGTGCTTAATAAATGTTTACTGACTGACTGATAAAAATGATAGAGGGAAATGGTAATTAAGGCAAACCAAACTTGTCAGTGAAGTAGGTCCTGAATATCTTTTATTTTGGATGCTTTATGGATTGTATGAGGAATAAGGAATATCGTCCTGTAAGTAGAAACTTCTGATGTTTCAAGATCCTTCAATACTTCATCATGAAGACATTTACTCAGTTTTATCCTACTTTTCTAAAAAATCCCTTACTAGAGTCCATTTAAAATTTCAATAAAAATTTATTATGGCTAATTCAGTAGAACAAAGGACAATGAACTGTTTTGATGATTTAAAAAATTCTTTGGCCAAAAAAAAATCCTCACAGAAACAGCCAATTATATTGTTCTTTATTTTTCAACCCTTCCAAAGTAAAGACTAAAACATTTCTTTTAGGAAAAAAAAAGATTCATAGCATTGTTATACAGAAATCCAAAGAAAATTTCAATACTTTCATTCTTTAATTGTAATGTTGAAACTATAAAAAGAACAAAAATTCAATTTCTTAGTTCTAAAAAACTTTATTTTTTTTCCTCTAAAAAACTTTAACAAAAGAAATAAATACATTTAATACACAATCTTACAACTATAATGAACTCTGGAAGTGAAAACAAGCTTTCTATACAGAACTAAAATAATTTGTTTTACATTATATTTATGCTATTCATTCAAAGCCTAGTATGTGCAAGGCATAGTGAGATAGACAAGTAAGATCAGATATCTTGTCTTTAAAGAGTACACTCTACTCAGAATTTTAAAGTGTATTCAAGTAGTTACAATACAAAGATGTTTGCTAAGTGCTATGTAAGAGGTACAAACTAACAGTTATATATAAGAGTACTCAGTGAGGTGGAATTACTTGTGGCTTTAGTGATCAGAGAAAGCAATATGGAGGTGAAGCATCTGAATCACAGGATCAGAGATCTAAGGCCAGAATTTGAACTGGGCCTTAAAAGATGAGTAAGATTTCAATAGGCAGGGCCATGAGAAGTAAAGAAGGTTTCAGAAAGCCTGGCATATTTCAGTCAGATAATAAGATGTCCTGATTGCTCAGAATATAAAGTTAAAGTCAGGGGAGTGACACTGCAGAGAACAAAAGAAAACTTAGAAGGAAGCACAAAAAGCAGTGCAGCTTTGAAAACAAAGTCTAGTATTATATAGTTTTAAAAAAAAAGTAAACAGTGTTAAATAGAAATTCATGATTGTTTATTGAATCCTTTTTTATGTTGTGCTATATTCCTGGAAATGTTCTTTTTTTGTCTTTTAAGTTCAAAATGAACAAATATAAGAAAAAAATTTTTACAGAAAGGAAAAGAAAAAACGAAACATAGGGGAGCATTAAGAAAGACTTTGAAAAGGTAAATTGGAGCCAGATCGCCTTAAGTGCCAGAATAAGGAGTTTGGATTTTATTCTGTAGGCAACAGGCAAAAGTAAAAAAAAAAACCATTAAAGACTTTATAGAAATACCTCTAAAACATTTACAACCATAGCAATTCTTTAGGCAGATTAACCTGGCCAATATGAGGGGTGGAAAGCAGAGAAGCAGATATATCCGTTAAGAAACAAGTGCAAGAAATACAGGTGTAAGGTATGGGGTACAAATGGGGGGTGGGGTGGCAGCAGAAATAGAAAGGGAGGATGGAGAGATCTTTTTTAAAAAAACTGGGGCCATGAAACATTTAGAATCAAAACTGACAGTTCTGGACTTTATTCCAGTTTTAAAGACCTTATCTACTCAAGGATTTTTTTTTTAAAGTTGCTTGTTTTAATAATCTGGTAGAAATCACAAGGCCAAGAGTCAGGGTTTTAAACTTATTCTTGGAATCCTGAACAAGTGCTCCCTCTATCAGCCAGTATAACTTAGTTCCTTCATCTGTGATTTCTATGTTACATTTTAGATTCAGTACCCTCTTTAAAAAAGGGGGGAAAGAAAAAAAAACAGTGCAAAGACACAGAAATGACAACTAAAACTCAAGAGTATACCTCACAATTCAAACCAGGAAGAAACAGAAGACTTTCTCACTCTGCAACCATGATGGCTAATGAAGTTCTAGTTGTTCAAAAGTGCTCTTTTGTTTTTTTTTTAATTGTTTTAACTTCTAAAGTTTAAAATACTTTGTGACATACTGGTATTGTACTCATTCTAAACATTATGTCAAAAAGGTGGAGCAGACAGGTGGCTTGGGAAAGGAAAACAGGCATGGACTGGAAGCCATCAGCACAGTAGAAAGGACACATCCATTTGAGTTTCTTGTCTGGGGCATTAAATGGCTTTACATAAAAGATACTTTATACTTAGAAAGCAATTTAAGAAGCTTTATGATTACTGATCATGTTTGGTGTATTAGACAACAACAATCTATTAACAACTAACTATGTTCCAGAGGTACTGTGCTGAGGGCTGGGGATTCAACAAAAGGTAAAAACAGCTCCTATCTGCTAAGAGCTCACTAATGGAGACAACATGCAAAAAAAAGATGTATACACACAATAAACAGACATATACAAGATATACAGTATAAATGGAAGATAATCTCAGAAGGATAATGCTACGAGTGGGAGGAGTGAGGAGGGACTGGGAAGAGCCTCTGGAGTGGAGGTAACAGGAAGCCACTGGAGTTTTTTTTGGGGAGGGAAGTGGGGTAACATTGTCAGAAGTGCTTTAGGAAGATCACTTTGGCAGCTGAATGGAGAATGGAATGGAGTGAGGAGAAGCTATTATAGTTCTCCAGGCATGAGGAGAGGAAAGCCAGCAGCAGGGCAGCAGTTATGTAAGGGAAGAGAAGGGGACATAGAGGAGAGATGTGAAGGTAGAAATGACAAGACTTGACTGGATATGTGGAATAAATGGGAGGGAAGAGTATATCTAATTCAATAGTTTAAAAACCCCTCACTTTAAAGATTAAAAAATTCAAAAATGATATTTACATGAAAATTTCTCTGATAGCCAAGCGAGAAGGGGCAAGCGCATTTAAGCATACTTCCATTAATGATCTACACTCAAGAAACAGTGTCAGAAATATCAATGAAAAGGAGGTGGACCAGCCTTGAGGCAAAGATTTGTCAAACTGGAACAAAACAGAGTATGAAAAAGAAAGTAATATGAAATGAGTTTGGAAAGGTAGGCTGGAACCACACTTGTAAAAGGCTTTAATGCCACATTTTGCAATTTATCCTATAGGCAATAGAGAGCCACTGAAAACTTCTTTAACAGCTTTCCAATTGAAGTGTGAACAACAGAAAACTCAAACTTCTGACAAGCACATACTCTAGAACCTGGTTCGTAGCTACAGGCATGCCCTCAGATATACATATTACGGAGCTTTTCCCTTTACCTATCTTCTTCAGACATAATCAGTTTCAGATTTCCTTTTTCAGATTATAAGGCACTTAGTCACAAGATGAATTCACATGGCTGGGAGTCAAGTGAAAAAGTAAGGAAATGGGTCAATTACCTGGACTATGTTTGTAGCCTACATTTCTTATACATTATGATTCTTTCTCACACATCCATATAGACTAAACTGAATGCCAAATGTGGAGCCTTCATCTGGAACTCTAAATAGAGATCATCTATTCATATAACTCAGGAGTCTATTACATGAGGTTTCCCTCACTTTAAAGTTGATACTGTGGTGAATCCAAAAAACAACTATGATTTAAATACCACAACCCTATATCCCTTTACTTGATGTTTCAATAGAAACCAACTTTTTTTAAGTTCTTGTTAAAAAAAACAATACATATGTCTAGACAGTACTCCTTCTTCAAGGGAAAAACCTCTCTCTTTACTACCTACTTATCTATTTACTACTCTTTCAAATGTCCCTCTTGGGCTAGCCAGAAGCATCAAAAACAAACCAAGCACTTCGAAAAGAAGCAACTCTGTTCTCTGCAGGCAAGGGAATGGCTAAGATGACTTAATCAGTTTTATCCACCTCTCATTTCAAAAGCTACAACTGCCTATACTTGGTTCTGGCAGACTCTACAGTGTGAAGTCATTCACCATAAAAGGAATGCTGCTTAGCAAAGTGATGCAAACTAGCATGCTCCACACCTAACTGGTGAAACAACAGGTAGGAAGTACTTTTTCCTATTCATTTTTCTGTTGTTTTAAGGGAGCCTACTTTCTCTATGTCTACATGCCTAGTTTCTCCTATACAGCAAAGGCACTAAGAGTGATGCAAACCAGCATGCTCCTCCACCTTAATGTTGCCCAAACAGGTAGGAATTGTTTTTCTAATTGATGTTTAAGCAAGCTTTCTGTGACTAAACAAGTTGTTTCTATGTAGGATCAAGTCTTATTTTTCAAATATAAAGGCAAAAATCAAAATACGTTAATTCTGTGAACTATAATCATTTATTTTCCTAAGACTCAGAGGGCAATGCAGGTATTAAACTTTATGCTAGCTGAAATTTCTTTTATCATATTCATTTAGCAACCTTATCATTCATTATATGTACTGCACCTGTAGGAATGACAAATCAGGAAACAGACAAGCACTACATAGGGACCAAGTTACTATAAATGAGACTGATTTGTGTGCAGATTAGTCATTTATCTATGAAAAGCATAGGAAGGTATTTAAGTATGGAGTAATGGAAAATGAATGATGAAGAAAGGTAGGATTCTTATATTAATTTCCATACCTGCATTCAGACTGTTCTAATATTTCAATTTTTCTAGAAGAATGTAACTCCTTAAAAGGAAAAGAGCTATTTCATATGTTTGTCTTTGTATCCTTGTACCTTTCACTATTACTTCTTCAGTTGAGTTGAATGGAAACATGTCTAAGAATAAACCAGTGTGACTTAGGAAAACTAATATGTCAAACTAATGGTTACTTTTAGAGAAACTTTAAGTAAAGAAATGAAACATTTAACTACCTACTTTAAAAAAGTAATCTATTTACTAAAATTCACCAAAGATACAAGACTTTGGTTTTGAGGAAAATATAACTCCTAGGAATATCCAGAGAAAATAAGCTACTCTAAATCAAGAACTAATATAATGTACTGATAATAAATGTCAGTTCTTAAGCCCTTGTAATCAAATCTCAAAGCTCTACTTGCATTTCTTCAATCCCTTGTATTGTATTTTTTCAAACAAAATAAAATTATTTCTTAGTTTATCTAAATGCCAGATCTTCCCAATTATTCATGACTGATTCGTATTCAGTCACCTAAGGTTTTTTGCCCAACTATTTCCATTTGTTAACACCAAGGAAATCTTAAAGAGTGAAATATTAAGGCATCTATGCCTATTAGGGACAATATTCAATAATTTCTTCTAACTTTTTCTTCACACTGTGTCTGATATTCTAATGTAAAGAAAATTTCCAACTTAATTTTATTACATTTATGAACACCAAATTCTAGGAAAAATACTAACATTAACAAATACAATCCTGGAACATAACATGTGAAGAATAAATTTACAAGAAAAAAGGTTATAATTTATTATGTAATATATCTTATACACGTCCTTTTCTGGAAGGTGCCTTCTCCTGAGTCAAGCCTAAATACTTATTCATTTCTTCAAATTTGCAGCCAAAGTTTTTGATCTGAGGATCTATCAACTAAGAATTAGACTAACATCAAGCCCTTCAACATGCCATCTGTTGGCAGTTGGTCAATTTTGTTTGCCAAAGGCCTGGACCACACTGAAAAGCTACCATTTTAGAGCTGTCATTCATTTTCTAAAGTTGAATTTGGGAAGACCAAATGGGGGAAAAGAGACAGGATAAAACATTTTACCATGTATTTTAAGATTTTAAAACTTCTCCACTATTCTGAAAGCTAAAAATGACCCTAACTTTCCTTCTAAATTAAACTGCCCTAAATGTATTATTAAATATGGAATGTCAGTAGCTAAAATTAACATAAGTTAAAATATAAAACAATTAACCAGTATTACAGACTGCCCTGGCACCATCAGGAAAACAAGAATTAAGTCTTTACCAGTTCAACGTAGGCACATTACCACCCACTTTAGGGTCATCACGTATATGGCAAGGCATAAAGTATTCCTAAATATTTAGTCCAGCACACTATTCTAAACCAACTTCGATGTCTCAGCCTCTTTTCAAGAGAAAGCTTAGTCACTACCAGCATCTTGATGTAGATAGAAACTGTAACAGCTCTAGTCGGCAGACTTCCCTTCACCAAGTAACTTTGTAATTTCCTTTGTGGCAGGCCTGGGCTGCATGGGACAGCTTGGCTACATTTTCAAGTATGTATCTAATTAAATGAAAACAAGGTCGAGTTAACAGATCAATTCTGTTCTAGCGAAGAGTTTCCTTTGGTCAAACTGTAACAAAACAGTATTACCTTTGTGAAATGAAAATTTAAAACTCGGTTAAGTTTCCTCTCGACAAAGAGGGAAAAGACTGGGGGTGGGGTCAGGGGGAAGGACCTATCCCTTTCAGATCACTTCGCTATTTCTTGTCTAAAGAAATCTGGCAGCCGGATTTCGACAGAAAGCTGCCCCGTTCTTCTGCGGCTAGTTGGAACAAATGGCTAACAGCATTACATTCGTTAAAAGAAGCAAACCGTGTAGGGTCGGGGTGGCGGTGCTGGAGCGGGCAGACCTCAGTGCTAGCTGGAATGTTAATTTCCAGCCCCTCCCCCCGCCCCCAGGACCCAGAAGAAAAGTGACAGGCACAATTTTCAACGGGGACCAACAAGTAGCTGGCATCGTGCGCGCAACTCGAATCCCCCAGAACTGACCGGGGTCCCGGACGGAAAGGGCCGGGGAGAGGGAGGCTGCAGTGCCCCCCGCCCAGCACCCTGGCCTCTCCCCCTCCCCCCCTGCCCGAGCCGGGAGGGGCCGGACAGGACCGGGCAGGGCGGACACTCACCGCGACTATGACGGTGTCCTCGCCCTGGAACTTGGCGACGTACTTGTCGCCCCGGGCCATCTCGGCCTCGTTGAGGGGCCTGAAGCGGCACATCACCTTGATGTTGCATTCGGCCGGGTCCGCCATCTTCCTGGCGGCCGGGGCCCGAGGCCCGGAGCCCCTCCCCGCCGCTCAGCCTCAGAGTCCCGGACAGAGAGGGCCGTGCGCTGGGGCCGCGCTCCGCCGACTGAGTCGCTGCGCTCCTCGCCGAGCGCCGGGCCGGGCCGGGCTCCCCTGGGGCGGGGGCGGCCGGGAAGAGCGATTCCAACCTCCGGCGCCGGCGCCGGCAGCCGCCTCGGCCCCCTCCCGCCTCACTTCCGATTCAATATGGCGGCCATGGCGGCGGCTACCGGCAAAGCGTCCGGCGTGTCCGGCGGCGTTCCCACCCCTGGCAGAGAGAGCGGCGGAGACGAAGGAAAGTCCCGCGAAACTGGGAGCGTGGCCTCCTCCCTGGGCCCAGAACGACAGGCAGGGCTTGGCTCGGCTCAGCCCGTGCCAGCTCGGCTCCGCTCTGCTCTGCTCGCCCACCCGCCCGGCTTTGGGACTGCTCGCCCGCCCGGCCCCAGCCTGTATACAGTGCGCAGCCGCCCCACTCTGGGCGGCGGTGAGCCCGGGAAGCGAGGGAGCGAGGTGGGGCTAGGGCGCAGGCGTGAGAGGCCGCTCTCCTTTCCTCTGCTCCCTCCCCCTCACCCTGGCCAACTCCTAGCCACTCTTCTTCCTGCCCGGCTTCTCCTAGGTCTCGGGGGTATACCAGAAACGTCTGGCTCTGCTGAGCTGGGTTTTTTTATAAGTGATACCCTACTTTTTATGACTCAACGGAACCATTTAATTTAATTTTATTTTTTTACGAATAATATCTTTTTTATGACAACTAAACTTTTTTAATTTGATTTTTTTTTTACCAATAATACGTTTTAATGACAACTGAACTCTTTAAATTTGATTTTTTGTGCCAATAATACCTTTTTATGACAACTGACCTTTCTAATTTGATTTTTATTTTTCACCAATAATACTTTTTTATGACAACTGAACTTTTAAAATTAGATTCCCCCTCCCCCCCATTATATTTTTTATTTAAGAGTAAGTAAAATAGCTGGGGCAATGGATAGAATGCCAAACTTGTACTGAAGAAGACCTGAATTCAAATCCTAACTCCAACATTTGTTAGCTGTGTGATCCTGGACGAGTCACTTTCAAGCCTCAGTTGCCCCCTCTGTAAATCTGGGAACATAATAGCACCTACCTCTCAGGGTTGTGAGGATCAAATCATATGAAAACAATATCAATCAATAAACATTTATGAAGCACCTACTGTCTACCAGGCACTGTGCTAAGGTTGGGGATAAAAAGAGACAAAAGACAATCTCTGCTTTAGAGAAGCTCACAGTCTAATAATGGGAGAGGCAACAAAGAAACTACTATATGGGGCGGGGGGAGGGATAGGAAGACACTGGAATTAAGAGGGGTTCTGGGAGGCTTCCTGCAGAAAGTGGGTTTTCAGTTGGAACTTAAGGAAGTTAATAGGTCAAAATGGGGAGGGAGAGCATTCCAGGCATGGGGAATGCCAGATAGAATGCCCAAGACCAAGAGATGGAATGTCTTGTTTGTGGAACTGCCAGAAGGCCAATGTTACTGGATGGAAGAATATATTTGCTATGTTGGCTAGGCATTGAATATGGGTTGAGATATCAGAAAGGCTGTTGGCGATGTGGGATGGGAAGTCAGTGGAGAAGCTGGGGCAGAATAAGTAGATTTGAGAATCATCAGCTTAGAGGTGGTAATTAACTTCAGGGGAGCTGATGAGATCACCAAGTGAAGCAGTATAGAGAAGAAAAGAGGACCCAGGATGGAACCTTGAGGGACACTTAAGAGTCAGAAGGCATGATCTGGAGGAGAATCCAGCAAAGGAGACAGAGAAAAAACAGTCAGGAGAGAATGGCATTCCAAAAACCTAGAGAGAAGAGCGAGTATGAAGGAAGAGAAGGTGATCAGAGGCTGCAGAGTCAAAGAGAATGAGGAGTGAGAAAAGGCTGCTAAGATTTGGCAACAATCGATCATTAGTAACTTGGGAGAGAATCATTTCCGTGGCGTGATAAGGTTAGAAGTCAGATTGTAAAGGATTAAGAAGAGAGGTGAGAGTAGGGAAAGTGTAGGCACTGGCATAGATGGCCTTTTCAAGAAGCATAGCCACAAAGAGCAGACAATTTATGGGGCGGTAGCAGGGATGAAAGGGTCCACAGTTTCTTTTCAGATGAAGGGGATATGGACATGCTTGTAGTCAGTAGGGAATGAACCAGTAGACAGGGAGAGATTGAAAATAAGTGACAGAATGGGTAACGGAGGGGGTAATCTGTTGGGGGAAAAGGGGAGGAATAAGATCGCTCAGACAAATAGAGGGGCTAGCCTTTTTAAGAAGTAAGGCTACATTCATCATGTGAGACAGGAGTGAAAGAGGAGATGGTGGCAAAAGGCTTCTGAGTGATAGGAAATAAGGAAGAGGGGAGAAGAGAGAGCTCATGGTAAATGGCCTCAATTCTTTTTATGAAATGTGAGGCAAAATTCTTATCTGAGACAGTTTGGGGAGGGAGGACTCTGAGTTTTGAAGAGTGATAAAAAGGATTTGGAAGAGCTGCTGGTGAGAGTGAGAGAGTGAGTTGATAAGGGGGGCATAATAGGATTGCCTAGCATCAGTGAGGACCCAACTGAGATTGTGTAACAAATTTGTAGTGGACACAAAATAGTTGTGTGCTTTTCTCCATCTTCATTCAGCAGCATGTGTGTAAGAGTGAAGGTGATGAGCAGTAGGCATGACCTAAGGCAAATTTTAAAGCACTACACAAATGTTAGTTATTATTAATAGAGGGGGCAGCAGGTCATAAGAAAGCACAGTTGACCCAGTCATATAACTTTCTGTTTAGGGGTCACTTCCAGTTAACATCACTTTTTAAAAAAATAGTTTGTTTAAATCAAAGACTGTACAAAAGAAATGTTTCCTTTCCAAGTAGGGAGAGAAATAGTTGAAGCATTCCCTTATCAGGTTGGGTTTTCTGGAGCAAAGAAAGGATTGGAGGTTTTGTGGCTTTATATTCTAGTCTTAGGGGGAAGTGTTGGAAAAGGCCCAGATTGGAGATGAAAGAAGACAAAAAGGAAGCAAAAAGAGAGTTGCCTTCCCGTACACACACACACACATGAACACTCACATGCGTGCACATGCACATGAACACTCACACGCACACACATACATACACTACATACACACACCTTACTGCAGGTAAAATGAAGATGTTTGCCAAAGAAATATAGATAAAGAAAAAGGGAAATGAGTTAGCACAGATAATAGGTACCATTATATATATATGTATATATACATATGTATATACCCACACACACACACACACACACACACACACACACACACACTCATCACTTGACCCTCACAATACCAACTCTATAAGCTAGATGCTATAGATTTTATTCCCATTGTACAGATGAAGTTACAGGGTCAGAGAGATTAAGTAATCTGTGGGTATTGCATAGCTAGTAAAAAACATCAGAGCCAAGATTTGAATCCAGGTTTTCTGGATGCTCTCTAGTCACTAGTCTATACTGTGGAATAATAAATATATAGAGGGCACTTCTTCAAGTGGACTAGAGGCATAAAGTAAAATGAGTTTTTAAAAAGTTTCCCACTAAATTAATAAAGTATTACTATGGCATGGTAGTATAGTAGAGAGCTGGCCTTAAAGTCAGGAAGACCTTGGTTGAAATCCTGCCACTGACACATCTGACTGTAAAAACCCGTGCAAAGTCACATCACCTGCCAGTGCCTCCGGCAACATTCTGAGACTCGTAAATTACCCAGAAGGCCCTGATCTGCACTGATAGAGGATGTTACTCACCAGAAGCTCACTACACAGATGAAATCACATCATCGGTGGAATTAAAAAGAAAAAAAAAAAGAGGTCCATAATGGTTTACTAAGGAAGCTACTCACCATCCAAACATGTCTTTTTTATCAACTTTATTTCTGACTATATCCTTCCCCCTCCTGCCCACAGAGCCATTCCTCTTCACAAAGGATTTTTAAAAACAGGAAAAAAAAACAGTTCAGCAAAACTTACACTTCCCTTGAGTCTGACAACAGAAGCCTTGTTCCACACCCATAGTCTTCTAAGGCTGTAAGAAGAGAGAGGTGGATTTTCCATCTCCTTTTTTTCCAGGTGAGGTTTGGTCATTATAATTATAGTGTTCAGTTTTGGTTTTTGTTCTTGTCATTTGCATTGTTGCAGTCATTGTGCATATTGTTTTTAGGGTTCTGCTTCTAAATTTTCTCACAATTCTCTACATCTTTCATATTCAAGGTTTCTTACAGTAGAGTCATATTCCATTACATCCATGTGCCATAGTTTGGTCAGCCAGTCCCCAATCCATGGCAAGCCTCCTACATTTATTCATTCACTGAGATTCTGTGAACTCAGAGAGGGGCAATGTGATGTAAGAGTTTGAGTGTTGATTTGAAAGCAGCAAAGCTAGATTTAAATCCCATCTCATATAAGTAGTAGATTGGCGATTTACTTAACCTCTCACAGCCTCTGTTCCCTCTTTTATAAAATAAAGATGATGCTAACATTTACTGAATATCTTGTGTTGTAAGAAAAGTGTTTTAAAGACATTATGCCTTACAGGACCTTATACATGTGGGTTATCATCTCTTCCCCCCCCCCCCCCCAGTAACTACCTTCAGAAGTACCCAGGTTCTATTAGATATAATACTATTCCTTCAGGCTCTTACACTAAATACTCTGGAGTAGTCTTGAATTCTTCCTTCTTCCCCTGTCCCTGATTTGTTAATAACCAACTTGACAATGACATGTAAAAACACTTAGACTTCATCTTTATCTGAGGTCTTTACTTTCCAAGGGGGTTACTGTCCTCTGATTTGAATTATGTTTTCTTAGGCTGATGTAGAAAGTAGTTATTGGTACCCTGAAGAATACAAACCACCTCTACCTCCCTCATCTCCTTTCCTCCGTCTTTGAAGTAGTTAGTTACAACTCAGAGAATCCATTTTTATACAGAAACAATATTACAAGGGATAGTTAAGTATAGCTTAAAGAGTGTTATGCTTCAGACGCTATGGGGAAATGGGCTTTGAGTTCCAAACAACTAATTTATAAACCAACTTTTGGAATACAATCTATTCATAAATGAATGGCAATCTGGACCTAACCTCCCATAACCTCCCATCCATTCTTAGTCTTTCTTCCTTTGAATTTTCTCTAGAATTCATGCCTTCCTCTCCATTTCACTCTTACTGTTTAAATAACAACTGACATTTGTAGAGTGCTTTATTGTTGGCAGTACACTTTAGTACATTACCCAATTATCCCCACTGTGTATAAGAGGCTAAGACTTGTCCAAACTCATAAAGCCCCTCTCACTCCAAATCCAGGACACTTTCCACTACCCTACAGCTACTGTCCCCCCCATTTCATGGTCTTTCTTCTAGTCTCCCCATACTACTTGAATTCTATACACCCAGCCACCTCGGTGGGGGGTGATGAGGGCCTTCGTTGGGCAGATGTCAGAGGAAAGACAGGGGCATATACTATAAAAGTAGAAATGGCAGGCCTTGGTAATTGGTTGAATAGGAGGGTTGAGAGAGAGTGAAGAATCAAGGCTTGAGCCTGTGTGATTAGAAGGATGGTGCCCATAAAAGTAATAGGGAAATCTGGAAGGAGATGGGGAATTAGGGGAGAAAGATAATTAATTCAGTTTAGGCTTTAGCCAAGCCAGGACCCTCCTTATACCTCCTACATATCAAATTTATTTGAACTTCTGTGCCTATGCTTAGTTTACCCCTACGATGGATATTTTCCATCTTTCCCTCTGCCTATCCAAATCCTGGAGTAGCTAGGTGGTACAGTGCATAAAGTACCAGACTGGGAGGCAGGAAGACTCCTCTTTCTGGCCTCAGACACTTTCTAGCTGTGTGACCTTAGGCAAGTCATTTAATCCTGTTTGTCTCAGTTTTCTCATCTGTCAAATGAGCTAGAGAAGGAAATGGCAAACGACTCTAGTATCTTTGCCAAAAAACTCCATGTGGGATCAGGAAAAGTTGACCTTGACTGAAAAATGATTCAACAACAACAGCAACAACAAATCCAAATCCTGCCCTTCCTCAACTCTTGGCCCACTTCCTTTCTGAAGCCTTTTCTGAACATACTGATTTCTTTGTTAATATCTATTACACTTATAATCATAATGATTCAGCTTAATTCCTCACTGTTTCACAAGTGATAATTTGGTATCAACAAGATTATAATCTGGAGGGCAGGAACAATGTTTTAAATGTATGCATTTTATTATCCCTACCAGTGCTAGACATAATAAAACTTTAAGAAATACTTACTAATTTAAGGAAGGAAGTTCTGTGAACTCTCCCTAACCTTTGAAGTTCATCAAAGGATGGCCATGCCCTCCACGTAACATGTGCTTCTCAGGTTCAAAACTAAACTGAATGGATCATGATTCTGAACCCTTTATGTGAGTGCTCATGTTAAAGCCTCCCTTTTTGCTTGTGAAAAGCCCATTATCAATAGTTTCCTTTATAATAAGGAAGGATATATTATATACATACATATATGCACACACATAAATGAGAAAGTGAAAAGAATGTAGCTTGTTCTAACATTCATACAATATGATTTGACAAATGTGGTCAGCTTCTTTGGGTTATTCTGCTTAAAAACAAATACAAAGAAAGAGTGTGACTTATTTAAATTCTATACTTTTATTTTATTTTGTATTGACATGGCATCATACCCACACCTCCCCCTGCAAACTTGTTCAAAGATGTTCCCTGTGGCTATTTCATTCACTTTTAACTCAACTGCTAAAGCAACAATCCAAATTGGACATTAAGGTGGCCCTCTCTGAAGGCCTGAATTTCTGACATATTGTCCATTTAGAGGCTTATCTAGACTATATCTCTAAGGACTTTTAATATGAATATGGTAAGAATGGCTGTTCAGTCCTTTTCACTCAACTCCAAATCCAGCATTACTTTAGTAGTAATTTTTTTTTCTAAATTAAACAAACAAAAAGCCAGTGTTAAATGGATTGGTTAGGAAGCAAAGCAGATAAGGTCTGTCTGGAATTTCCATTTTCTAAGGACACATTCTCAAAGTACTGGTACTTCCAGCTCTTCTAACTGGTAGTTAGACTAGGCTTCTCCTCCAGACGTACCTTAATAATGACGAACCTTTGGGCAGGGCCTTATGGTGTCATTATTACCCATTTCCTATTCAGTTCTGCACCACTGCTACGGTGCTGAAAGATTAGAAGTCAAACAAAAGATTATTTGGAAAGATAGCATTCAAACTTCTATTCTTCTTTTGGAGACCTGGCACTATGATAGTTGCCAAAAGTTGAGTTATCTCTGTGAGGTCTTGTCTTTCATTATACTGCTTTTATTATGAAAAGTTTTAAAACAGGAGACTATTTCTGGAATGGGGAGGCAAAGTTACTGCCATTCTAATCATAGTCATGTTTTAACAAGCCCAATCTAAAACCTTTTGCAGAAGGGCACTGCCTTAATCAGGGCAACTACAGCCTCACCTCTGAGTTTCAGCACAAACACTTTAATAATTATTATTTACTGTGTCAGAGATGTGGGTACACTCTGTAAATGGAACTGTGGTGCTTTTCAAGGTCCTTGAGCTATAAATATGTCATTTAAGTGTTATGCTTGAATAATATTAATATTAAAACAATGTTATAATCACCTCATTTATTGGTGTCCAATTTAGGTGCCCAAGTGGGCACCAAAAACTTTATTCATAACCATAGAAATGGATGGCCTATGTTTCTGAAGATTGTCTTCATTTATGAGATGTTGTCAATAGGAGGGCATAAAATTCATGCAATTAAGAGTTGTAGCTTTATGTCTGGGGTGTTATTAGATTGAAAACCTTTTTATTCATTCATGTCAACAACGGAAACAAAGCTATTAAATGCAAAAGTGACTCTTGTTGACTCATCTTCCTGATTTACTTACAAAATGAAGAGAATTCCAATTAGACCTCAAATTTTAATTTAGAGAGGTCAGGGAAATTACATAATATATTATATAGTTTAAACCAAATGGGAGATTATCAGCTCTCTCCTTTTCCTTTCTATAGAATTTCTCTGTAACATACATCTAGCAATCTAACTTTAGGAGAATTAAAAAAAAATTAGACTACACTCAAATTTAAAAGAATTGTAAGTGATTAAATTGAACTTAAAAAAATTGATTTAGCAAATCAAAATGGAAATTCCATGTACAGTATCTATAATTCAGAGGTAGGTTCCCTGCCATCACCACCAACACTACCCCACCCCCATGTTTTTGACAGTTGCTGAGAATAAGCATGTGATTTACCAGAATCAAAGTACAGTATGTGTCAAGACTTCAGAATCTGCAAATCAATATGTAGAAGCAGATTAAAGAATGGTTTGCCAAATTCGGCTTGATCTGAACTATCTTGCTTCCTAATGCTATTTCTTTCTTTCTTTTTTTTTAGTACTACAAAGAAAATGTTTAGAAACTCTGTGTGAATTCTGGACATAACTGATTATTTAGTTGTTTGTGCTTAGGAAGATCTTGACAATTGACAAAATTAACATTTTTTGCAATATCACCCCAATCTAGAACTTCTAATATGAAGAGTTTCATATGTGTTCTTACATTTAGAAACAGTAATTTATTTTCCAAGAAATACTCAATTTTTTTCCATGAGAAATTAAAAGAATGAACCGCAATAGAAAAATAGAGTTTCCAAGGGAAAACATTGAGTAAATTGAAAGACACAAGATCCTTCTTATATACCCCACATTCATAAAGGCATAAATCTAGAGCTGGGAAGGACCTTAGAGTTGATCTGGTCTAACTTCCTCATCTTACAGGTTACAGAGGGCATCTCTGAGAGAAGGATATCATTTCTCACACGTTGTGGATGGGAGATTGAACTTTAAGTTAGGAACATATGGGTTCAAATCTTCTCTCCAGCACTTACTACCGTGTTTCCCCGATAATAAGACACTGTCTTATTATTTTTTTGGACAGAAAAACACCAGAGGGCTTATTTTCAGGGGGGGGGCTTATTTTAATGAATATTGACAGCAATTTTAATAAACAGGTAAAT